>NC_090924.1:546304289-546629744 GCF_040938575.1 Ambystoma mexicanum
CTACATAGCAATCGCTGGCCCCTGGCAGCTGCCTGGCCCCTGCCCTCAGGCTCAGAACAAGTGGGACTCTACTCTAGGCAGGCCACCCCACCCGCCACCCTCCCCCAAAACAAACATGCACACAACATAGGACAGGGACCTCCCACATCAGGAGGCGAGCTCTCAGTTCACACCCTCCCAACTCCTCCAGGACAATTTGTGACAATATTTTGTTTAATCAAAGCGCGCTGCCTCCTGGTGCCAAGCCGGCAGATGGCTGGGGACACACACAGCCCAGCAGAGCCTCAGCTATTGTGTGCACTCATGAAAGTAAAGTTAACACTCAATTAAAACTTTCTTTGCTCATTGCCTGCTTCATCCCATCTGCTATGCGGCGGTGAGCAACTCAGAGCAATAAGTAATGTTACCTAACCAAAAGTAACTTAAGTTACTTAATCACAAAAATAATGTTATGTTCCAAACCGGCACGATGGTGGCTTGTAAAACTGGCCCCAGGCCATTCTGTCCAAATGACATTTTCCAATACGGCATACCGCCCCTGATGGTTAGAGGGCGCCCGAAAGTAAGCCAATGCTCTTTAGCTTGATGTTTACTTTTGAGGCAGTAATAAGCCACCCTCATATTTTGTTGGCAGCGTTTGTAACTCAAGAGCAACTGTCTGTACACAATATATTTTTCACAGAGCCTTTACAAGCAGATGGTGTGATTATCAACTGAATGTGTTGATAGCTGCTGATCATTTCCTGACTCCATACTCCCCAGACTCTGCCTGCAGAACCTACATTTAAAACAAGCACACGTGTGGATCAGTACCTACAAAACTCTCTCTTTGCAAGGACTCCTAGTATGGGACTTATGCCTCGAAATGGAACCTTTATTACCTGAGAGTCATATGTATTTACTCAGTTACACCCTCTCTGGCCGGCTCGTGGAGTAGCAATCAACCAAAACTGTATTCTCCATGCCCAGCTGAATCTGTCCATAGACATATGTGTATGTGGCTCAGGTGTGGTCAGCACTGCTAACAATTCCACTCAATTACTGCAATGGTCTGAGCTTCCATTTCAATAGCAAATGTGTGATTGGATGTATGACATTCCAACTGAATGCAGTATGTAATATCTGTCTGCCCCAACAAAACTCGTAATATTATTATTAAACCCAAAAGAAAACTTCCATAGCATATGTTCACAACAAAAAAAAGCATGATGAGAAATGTAAAAGAAGAAGACAGTCTCCTGACTCCTGTAGTGTAACACTACCAATTGCTTCTTTGAGATGTTTGTTTCTATTCCTCTTGCCTGTTCACAAGTGCCCTGGCAGCCTTGGGATGCAATGGGTAACACCCGTTTTTAGATATGCCTCGTTCCTTTGTGCTTGGCTTATGAGTTTACAAACAGTAGCGTTCATTTCAATGGAGAAGTGTGGTTTAATTGTAGGTCGGTGTAGAGTGACAGTACATTCATTAAAAAACAAGTTGTCTTCATTCATTTAGATGCACAATGATGTTCGGTGTTCGTGGGAAAGTGTCGGTGAAGGTGGATGCAGAGAGTTCAGAATGGAGGAGGGGGGAGAAGGTGATGCTGAATCGGTTGAGGATAGGTCATGTGGGGCTGAACGACTGTCTATTTCGAATAGGGAAGCGTGAATCAAGGGATTGTACGGTGTGTGGGGTACCTGAAACGGTGGGACATTTTTTGATTAGGTGTGAAAGACATGTTACGGAGAGAGAATTGATGAGGGTTCGGTTGAATGCGTTGGGAGTGGCTGAGCTGAGTGAGAGGATTATACTGGGAGGTGATGGGGAGAGAGGCAGGAGGAGGAGTAGTGTGATGTTGGATTTTGTGAGACAGACGGGGAGGTGGGAGGAGCTGTGAGATTAAATGGAGGCAAATAATAATTAGTGGGTACGGTGCACATCATCCTATAGGATGGGGAAGCGCCTGCGTGGGTCCGCCCACACTTCCGATAATTAAGAAGAAGAAGAAGATGCACAATGATAAATTGTACAATTGATCATACCCTTACTGTGAATTTTACGTGTAGATCATTGTAGCCCATTTCAGGTCAGAACAGTTCTGAATATTAAAAAAAAGTGACACGTTTGAACCCATCTCCCAAGTCTCTCGTATCCCTCTACACTACCAATGCTGTGCTTATGAAGTATTTTCAAGCCTTTATAAGATTATGCTCAGTGCAATGCAACACTAGGTTCCTGACTCCAGCTTGAGGATGGTGTTGAATGCCTGCATAGATGGAGGACTGTAGAGAAAGCAACATTCTGGGATTAAAACCTGGCATATAGGTTTGTGAGTAGAAGGAGTGACAAAGTGCATTTAATTTGCAGCTGGGAACAGAAGCGCGTAGAAGGCTGCTCGCCAAGACGCAGCGTTTTGTATCCTGGCTAAGGGTGCATTTCAGGACAGCTGATATTACAAATGGTGATGGCAAGTACTGAATCTCTCTGAAGATCAGAGGAAGTTAGGGAATCTGGAGAAGCCATTTTGAGTTGGGGATGGCACAGCATGGGCCTGCCTGCTCTTCCAGCAGGGCCTGGAGAAAATAAATAGAGGTTCTGATAGAGCCCACAAACATTTACATGTCACTTTGGATATTGGGGGTATACTTAAAAATGTTTATGTGTTACTTATTTATTTTTTCATTTGTTAAGCGCCTAAGCCACTCTTGCTAATGTTGTCCGAGATGCCTCAACCAGTGCTTCAGACCCGCCAATCCGCACTGAGACAACGATTCCTGACCCTGAGCCGCCATGTAGTCTAGCCTGCAGCCGTCCGTCCAGCCTCGCTTGCTGAACTGCCTGCTGCCTGATACCCTCAGCTATCTCCCGTCATGAACTCTGTCGTAGGAGCTGCAAAGCACCCTGAAACCGACTTGATCCAGTCGAGCACCAGGAACTTCAACAAGCACAAAGTACATTGTGCTTCTATCCCCCTGGTCCTTCCCCGAAGGTCCCTAGTGCCATTTTATGACCCATTGCTCCCTTTGTGCTGAAAACAAGTACCATTGAACTATTGTGATTCATTACTTTACCAACTACCTTCCTGTCAGTATCCAAAATGCATCCCTTTTCCTTCTTGAAACTGTCTGTCCTTTGTATTCCATTACTGGGTGGGTTGTATTCTGTAGTGTGCTAGAAATGTCTGTTGTGATAATAATAAAGTAGATATTTGAATACAACCTTGACTGGACAGTCCCTTTTACCATTGGGTAATAATTGTATTTTTGTTGTTTTGCAACTAACCAACGATCCACGACCTTGCGGAGATAAGCCTACTGTTCCGTCCACGTTACCAAAATTGGACAAAGAGGTTTACATTTTGCTTGTGTTTTCAATCTGTTCGGATCCCTTCTGGTATACTAGAGGTGCCGGGCTGATTGATGGTTTAGCAACCGATATTCATGCCAGGACCACTGGTATCCCAGAAGTTGATTTGTCATAGAGACATAGAAGATAACTTAGAAACAGTGCAATTTTTGTATTATTTTCAGTGTTAAGGATGTCCTGCATGACAAAATATAAGGGAATTAACATAAGAAACTCAGTGGAGGTCCCCACCACAAGAGGTGGAGACTAACAATGGGAGAAAGTAGGCTTGGGAGGGGGGTTGGACGGGAAATACAGTGGGCGAAAAAGTAACAATGTATGTGCATTTATGAGCAAGATATGTAACCACTGTAAGTTGAGTTGGGTGTGGTATTTGTTGTTTGAATTAAATTAATAAAATTGTTTAAAAAAAAACAAACTCAGTGGAGGTGATTTTTAGTGGCTCTTAGAAAAAACACCCACCCTTTACAGAGAACATTTTAAGAAAATATTGTACTCTTGTGCTCAGAGCAAAATAGTCACAGTTGACCTTCTGATGGAAAATATATTCTGAGTTCAGCAAAGAGCATCACCACCACAGGACAACAAGAAGTAACACGACTAGAAATAAAAATCCCATGCTCTTTTTTGGGCGATTCGATCCTCTTGAATCCATATGTAGGCAGTGTGATGCTTCCATCGTTTGTGGAGTGATGATAATTACAATGGACCATGTCTGGACCATGCCTGTGGGACTTCTTCATATGCTCTGTTTTGCTCTGCATTGTCTTGCTTCCATGACAAGCAGGTTGCCCCTGACCTATCCTCCTCGCCTGGGTTGCTGGTGTATATCTTGAAAAGCTTCTTGAACAGCAAGTTAAATGTGGTTCTTGCAGACTTTTGGCGGATGGCCGTTTAGACTCTCAACCCATGTATATGGTGGAAGCTTAGGTGTGCACTGGAGCAGAGTATGCAGCTGTTGTTTAGAGGCAAAAACGGGAAACACAAAGGGAGGACAGGCATCCAACTGAATGCTTGACTATTCTTAAACACTTTTCCACACCCAGGAAACACTAGTTTGCCACCCACACTGCCCCATTAGCTTTGGTGTTCATTTTTTGTTCAGTAAAACATTTTTGTCAGAGGGAAATATTTAGAAAGAGGGCTGTATACATTTTTACTTGATTGCAATGTGCTTTTTTTACTTGCCTGGTATGTTTATGCGGTACTAAGTGAAGAAATCAATTTGTAAACATTGATGTCTTCAAAGATTTATTTAAGAAGACCGCTCGGAGACTGCTCCGAGCGGTGTTTCTAAATCGATTTGCCATCCCTTGACAGGCACGCTGGAGCCAGAAGAGGGAAGTCACTGGTGTCCCAGGTAAGTGTTTTGCTTTTGTGTGTGTCTGGGTGTGACTGTGTCTGTGTGTGTGAGTAATGTTTGAGGGAGCAGGGGGGGAAGGGAACGGGTAACTGTAAGTATGTGTGTGTTGGAATGCGTGCAAGTCTGTGATGAGCCAGGCTTTTGGCGGGAATGGTGGAGGAGAGGGAGGTAAGGGGTTTTCGGGGGGGGGTGAAACCCCCAAATATGTTATCAAAACTTGCCAGTTTGGGGGGGATAAGTGGGGTGGGGAAGGAAGAGGTGGTGAGTTGGGTATCATATAATGTGGTGATATGGCATATCGAGGACCACACAACATCGACCAAAGAAAATCTGTCTTTTTTGTGTTCGGTCTTCAATATGCAGTGATATCACATAGAACTGTTTAGGTATGCTTGCTTTTCTCTCTGTATATAATATGTTTGGTTTATTATGGTGGTGTTACTAGAATATTTTAGAATTCTGGTTAAGGGTGCACGCATATTACACTAGTTGTCTGCCCAATGATGTGGCTGGTGATTGATCTCTGGTTCGGCAGAGCCCACGCACTGTAATATTGATGCCCATCCTTTACTTGCTATATTGTAGAAGGACGGTTCAAAAGCCAAAATTGCAACCCACACATGGAGGGATTGGCGGAACATTGCTTGCAATTTTGGGAGCAGAAATCCTTATTATTCATATTATTGGTGTTATTATGATTATTCATATTATTACTATTAATATATATGGGATAAAATACCTCCTATCATAGGTTATACCGAGATTTGCAAGTCACTGAGGAATTGCATGACCAGGAAGGAACAAAGTCAAAGGCCAAGTTCCTTTATAAGGTCAACAAACACCAAGGTGACTTGCATATCCTTTTTACATACAGAAGGGGGTACTTTATTTTTACTTATAATAAATACATTGCCTCACACGTCATCTGCTTTAATACCTCGTCTGTTCCTCAACCTGACGTAAGAGATCTTCCATTTGCCGATCCATATAATCAATGGGGAATCGGTTTGGATTTTAAAAACCTCACATGCGAACTTTGAAAATAGTTTCAACCTTTTAATAAAATGTATTAAAAAAACGTTTTCAGTGCTTTAGCATGCAGCAGTGCACAAATTAAACCTTCTACCGTAAACAGTTCCTTGACAACTAATCACAGTAATGTGTCCCAAAAAAAATATTAACAAGCAAGGAATTTGAAATGCTTGTAATGGCTTTAATTATTTGCTGAAGTGACAGCTGGAATTCTGACCTTTGGTTTCTATTCAGATATTGCAGGCTACATGCATCATTATTACAATCGCACCACTGTTGGATTTTTCCTGAGCAGAAATCATTCGGATTCATGTTGTCTATCAGTCTTTTGCGTTTATGGTGTATCCCCTGGTAGTGGGGGTGTTACCATTCTTTGTAAAACAAAACCTGCATTTGGCCTTAGCCTATACCTAGTTATGTATTGGATGAGCAGTCAGCAATGGGCCAAAATGGAAAGACATGACCAATAAAGATGTTTTCTTGATGGAGAAAGCCTGTAGGTGATGTGTATTTGGTGGTGTTGGTAGACAATCTTAGTTACCTATAGAAGATTTCCTAAGAATCTTTAAATCCTGGGAATTCAGCTTTTGTATTGAAAGCCCACTACCTTCGAAACCTGCTCTTGGTGGGTGGGAGGGGGGTGTCCTCCCTCACTCATCTCCACATTTAATGGAATGCCTTGCAAGTGCACATGCCACTAATGCTGTAAATACAGAGCTTAGTCATAAACATATTTCCTTGTAATAGTTTAACATAAATGTACAACTTATATGACAGCCTATACTTTAGACATGATATTTTGAATAACTTACATACATACATGTGTGATTGCTTGAACATAAAACCGACATTATAACTACATTATATTATTGAATTATTACTATTTTTCAGCAGTACTAATATTAACATAGCCAAATGCCACAAAGCTCTTTTTCTCTCATCAGTCAACAGACACACAGTATATTGCGATATATGTAAATCACAGTTATTTTTATTATTTTTTATTTTTTATGTTTTTGTTGGTTTTATTAAACCTTTAAAACGAATACATCACAATCACAAATCATAAAAAGTCCCTGTCCCATCAATATCAAATCCTCTGATACTCATCATATGTATATATATATTTTTTGTCCACGTCTAAACGATCTTTTAAGACTCGGAGGAACATCACCAATGCACACATCAACGATCTGTGTGAACTATCAAACAGAGCTTTCCACCAATCTTCTAAAGTTAAAGTTTGTCGTTTGCTAATGATTGGGTCGAAAGTGGTTTTTCTGAGTTGTAGGAACGCATGGCAGAACATCACTATGTGCAACGTGGTGGAGAACACAACTGCACGCAACACTCCCTAGGTTTGTCGGTTCACACCAAGTTCTGAAATCACTTGGTCGCCACTGGGCAGTCTATACATCCAGTGCAGTCTAACACAACTGCATTTGTTTCTGTTGAAAGATACTGGCAGCCTTCAGCATGAGTAGAATTACATGTTTAGATTACAAGCATCATGAGAACTTTAGCGCTGTTACATTCAACTCTTTTCATAGGGCCAGATTCAGAGAACATTTTCAATGGTATTGCACCATTATAAAAAACAGGATGTGATTCTGGCTATCAATGTTTTTTTTTTTTTAAAGAGAGCAATGGGGTCATTTTGAATCAGAAAGTGTACATTTCATGCTGGTGAAGGACAACGTTAGCACTTGTGCTTTGTTGGGTCCCTTGTGTGCAATTCGAAATATGTGCAAGGAGGAGTGTATTTGTGAAGAGTAAAACTAGGGATGGTTGCCTTCACTCTTCACTTTTACTCTGCGTTTTGCCCTCCAATAAAAAGGAAAACAATTGTGATGGCAAATTGTGCTTTGCAGGCATCATTTAATAGTGGATTTCTAAGGAACCTGCCTACGCATTGACAAGGACAAACACACAGCAGATTCTATAGACACCCATTGACTATATGCCTGCATGATAAACGTATTTTACTCTTTCATTTTCGCCTCCATCTTGCAAAAAATTAAATACTGCCTGCAAATACGCTTTGCGGGTCGCGTTTGCTAATGGATTGCTGTGGAATCCACTTGGTTTTGAAAAGTTGCAAAGCCAAGGCAGATTCCATAGGAATCCATTTGTTTCTTGCCTGTCCTAAAATGTCATGCAGGTGTGGAACGAAATGCACTGACAAGACAGAGGAGAAATGAACAGCAGAGATCTTATCTCAACGCCATGCCCCGCTCTGCTTTGTCACTGCATCAAAATGGGGTGGAGAGGTAAATCAAGACGTACAAGCATTGTGCTTGGCTTTTAGACCTTAATTTACTGTTCGTGCCATTTGAAAATTAGGCTGTTTTCTTAGAAATGCCCCTGCATGGGTGTATTTTGTGTCCCCCTTTTATGGGGCATGTGATCTCCCCAACTGTCGCTGCGCAGTGAGGGACACAGAGACCGAGAGAAAGAAGTATGCCTTTATTTACTTTCTTTCTCTTTCTGCTAACTAACGTGGCAAAAACCTAATGCGCATGTGCCATATCACACAATCTTATTGGTCCCAGCCCAGCGGGACGAGGCTCCTCATCAGGCTGCCTTAACTGTGTCCTTCCTGGACATAACAGTGTATTTGCCGATTTTATTACAAGCATATAAATGGATATCTCAAGTAAAACGTTGTGGGGCCCTTCATAACAGAATCAACAGCGTAAGAGCCTTTTCGTAAGGCACTATCATAAGGGTTGTTTACAACTATGCATTTGTATGTCTGAATCTTGCTTACATAGTAGGTATTGTGAGGGACAGAGAATGTGCGGCATGATTTTTCATTGGTTAAGTGTAGATCAATAAGGTGGGAAATAGTGTTGAAAATGTTTCAAAGCAATCTGTTCAATAATGTCTAATGTAACTGCAGAGTCAATTCCTAACATTCAACATAGCCACTAAGAGCAAACAAAATGGCTCATTTGTCGGCAGTGGGAGTGGTCTCTGAGAGCAGGGTGGCAGCAAGGAAGATTAAGTCTGCATACCGCTGCATGCCTTATCACTGTTTTACAATTGATGTTCTTGTAGTGAACAGTATAGTAATTTCTCGAAAAGATCCTGGAGAGAATAATCATGTGAGAAGGTAAGTCATGACTGGCACAAAGTGCATGAGGGGAGGGGACAGCCCTGACAAATTGAAGCCCAATGAGGAATGTCTCACCTGGTTTAGGCATGGACCCGGGCCAAAACAGGGTAAAGTTTCGCAGCAACCATGGTGTGAGGGTTCAGGGAGTAGAGACATACCATGAAAGCGACCTAAACATTCCGAATTAGCAAAGATTGTATTGATTTGTTGGAACGCTTGGAGCAGACATGCAAACCAGAGGTCAGCAGAAACCATCAAATGATGAATCAATCCATCCCACTGCGAGGCACAGGGCCAAATTATGCCTGTGTAAAGAAATACGATGTGAACATCTAAATCCAGTCCAGCCAAGGAGAGGAAATGAAAACTTATCTTCTGCCTCTGCAGCAGAGTTCAAATTCAGAGGGACACAGCCCTTTTGATTTCAGAAATAACTCTGGGGCCCCAGACTTACAGGTCGAGACGTTCAGCACAGAGCAGACCTTTGAATCTAACAACCCTAACCATGCTTCTTATTATTTTCATTAATTGATTGAGTATAGTGATATGATGCAAGTTAAACTACTGTGTCTGGATGCTGCGGGAGCAAACGAGGCAGGCTAAACATGAATGGAACATTGTAAAACTAAGCCAAGAGGGTCACATTCCTGTGCCTTTTAAATATGGTCTTAGACAGAGTCATAGAGAACCCTCATGATGTTTTTCTCCTCATTTTGCCTTTTGGAAGGCATGATGTTTTTCTCCTCATTTTGCCTTTTGGAAGGCATTAAAGAAAAGCAGATGTGTAGTGCTTTTCTGAATTTGTAATGGTTTCCCTGGAGTCTATGTTCTTGTAGGAGGGGGAGATTGTCACCATCTTTCTATCTCCATACATTTCCTTCCAGTTAGCTGGGGTGTAGTGTGTTCTGAGGTTAGATATTTATTTGGAACCTTTCCACCAATATAATTGGTGCGCGGGGAAGAGAAGGTTATTGTATACTCCCATTTTTAACAAGAAGCCAGTGGAGAGTTTTTAAAGCTTCAGTAATGTAATCCTCCCTTATTAATCACTTAATTGTGGGAGAAGAGAACATTCACACATGCCACAAGTCCTTTGTATTGCAGAGCACATAGCCATCTTTGTCCTTGCAGCCTCTGGCATATAAAGGCCCAAACTGCTGAGATTTTTAATGCCACTGTAAACCTGGGATCACCTTAGCTGGCTGATCTTGAACACATTTGAACAAATTGCAGCTGTCTAATAGACTTTTTTGAAAGATTGGCGTAATGGCTATTGTAGTATTCCACTTCTATGCACACTAGAACGTGTCGCAGCTCCATTTAATGACAAAGAACTAGTATTGGGAGGGAGAACTTTATTCATCTGAAAAGAAATGATAAGTGAGATTAGAAAATGATACCCAAGGTTCTAGCTTTGAGGGCAAACATAGGAAGATGTCACCAGGAAGAGGAAGAGGTGAATGGGAGGGGAATCAGGATTGAAGTGGAAAAGAGAATAATTTTGGTTTTCCTCTCAATTAGGCATGTGTTGTTGTGGACCATTGTAAAGATGGGCATGGAAACATAGCAAAGTGCATATGTTTATTTAGGATACTTGCTTAGAGCCCTGGCTTCTATACATTTTTCTTCCTTCAACCATCCTTTCCTCAGCTTCTCGAATGCCCCCACCTAACTTGTAACCTTGGTAAGTACCAGGTTACATATTACAACACCCATCCTCTCCTGCCCCGATTTAGTCAGGATGAGGTTTCCCGTGGTTTGAATGTTCATTGCAGTGGGTCAATATCTTGGTTTCATTGGAGCATAGCTGGAATGCCCGATTAATGCTCTCAATGAAGGTGACCAGGGGTCTCATACAAACAGGGAACGGAAATGGGTACAGGGCTGACATTTTCAAAGCACCAGAATATATTTCTGATGAGCTGGAAGTCCCTTTCATACCCATGGTGTGTTGGAGACTGTGGATTAGGATTTTGTGATCACATGTAATACACTGTTAATTCGTCTAACAATTGTAGAGCTGCTGGGAGTTTTTGTTCCATTTCAAAAGCACCTAAAATATATTATTTAGACCAAGTGAGGTGTTCATAAATTTTGCAAATTAGTTTGGAGCAGAAAGATGAGTTGCCAACTGCTAGATTAATGACGTGGAAAGAAACAAAAGGCATGCAAGGCAACACTCAAAAAGAGGCACTGGAAAATCTCAAACTTGTCTAGTTCCTTAATAAGTTTATACATTTCATATAGTTAATATAGTTTCCAAACATATTAATTATCTTCTATGTGTCCTAGGGGTACAAGTCATAATTATATTACAATCAATTACCTTAAAGAAATCTAACCCCTATGGGGCAAAAATGGGAATGGGGAAGGGCCAATGGTAAATGGGGAATTACCGCCCCGCCAACCTTGGAATGGGGTGGTAATTCCCCATTTACCATTGGCGGAATCGGTAAGTTACCAGCGTGAACTATGGCGCTATTAGCGGCATTGGTTAACGCCGGAGTCGTAATGAGGGCCCATATCTATACCGTGTCTGTTATTGTGAAATGCAGTAACCTCGCTTTGCCCTCACAAAGTGGGTTTAAAGTGTCTGCAAAATCTTGTAAAAGTCACACAGCTGAGCCTCAAAAGCTTGAAAGGAAAACAGGAATCCACAAGTCTATGTGACTCCCACCTTCCTAAAAAAGTGTTCCCACTCAAGACAAATAGAGCAGCTAAACCTATATTAAAAAGGTATTAATCTGCTTCAAGCACATTGTGTGTTTTTAATTTTCTCTTTCCCAATTACAGTTCCCCCCGAAAGTAAGGATGAAAATGCCCAGATACGCGCCCAGATACCTTCGGGTTTGGTGTGCTATATAAATCAATAAACAATCAAACAAACAATCAAAAAAGCGCCAAACTCTGTTGTGCTATTCACATTTTAGTAAAGAATGAATAGAAACTGGCTAAAACACAAGTTATCTTAGTTAAAACACTATTTTAGTTTTTAGTGCGTGCAATGAATTGCACAAAGGTAATATCTGTCATGCCTAAAACCTTTGCTTGAAAACTCATTGTGTTCCTTCAGGAAATGCAAAACATTATCGTAATCTGCCCCAACTCAGATCCAATAAAGACTAACTCTCAACTCAAATAATAGCATGTACAAAACCTATGTATAGGTTTTTCATTAATGCCTTTCAAATGACAAAAATTGGACAATCTTAATCTTTAGTATGGAGTTTCCACATGAGTAAACAGTGATCTACTTGTTATTGGTATTTATGTACATTTGTTCCTATAGTGGCCAATGAGACCCACACAGGTGTTCTCTTTGCTTTTTTTAATTTAGAAGCTTGGAAGTGGTGCAAAAATGATCTGCCATTCTGCAAACTTGTCAAGAAGAAACAATCAGTATATTAAATGCTGAACAGTAACCTTTTATCTGTTAGAACCAAAAATATCGAACTAACACTGGTGTTCACCCAGTCAGTTCCTTGATTAAGTATTGAACACAGCTGTGTCAGTTTCCGTTTCCCCCTACTGATAGTGGTGTCAGAAATTGCAGCACTCTTGCTGCTTTGAATATTTTCTTCACCAGCCTGTCTCTGGGAGAGGAAATGGCAACTGGTATTTGCCTGAATGTGTTATTCCAAAGCCTGAAGGGTACAACTTCCTTTCATCGCGGGACGTTTTTTCGCTGGGTATTTTACCACAAATCTTTTAACGAAAAAACAATTTTTGGGGGGGGGCGTTAGAAAATTATATATATGGGATGTGGGTGTTTGGGAATAGATAAAAACTGAAAGGGAATGGGGGGTTGGGAGGGACCCCCCAAAAATAATGTAAAAACAATTTGATGGGTTTTTCGTTAAAAAATTTGCTGTGAAAAACCCCATGAAAAAACTTCCCGCAATTAAATGACATGGAACCATTTAAGATCTTTGTCATTACAATACCAAGCTGTAGGCCACTTACTTTTAATTATTTTAACATGAAACGCTTATAGCCATCATCCTTTGCATTATTACCATGCCAAACATTGATTCCATAGCAGTTCTGTCAGTTGTCCATGCACTGCGCCATTTTTGCATTGTTATTGACCTTTTGTGATCTTTCAGTGTGCTGAGAGAATGTGAACCCGGATCCTAAGAAGAACATTGTAGTTGCTATGGTCTAGCCTCCCTACTTTGGAAGTTAGGAGGATGGCACAAGGTAATTCAGAGTCTATATGGTTAAAAGAAGGATAATTTTGGAAGGTCTGGAGTCACAGGTACAGTTAGCAAATCCTAGTTTTAACATTTGGCATATTTTTCCAAAAAAAAACCTAAGAGCTGTTGACATAATTTGAAATCGTCAGCCTGAATTTGACTAGTTCCAGATTAAAGTACAATGTTAAGAAAATGTTGGTAAACCCCAAAGATAATTACAGAAATTCTATAGCTATATTGTGATATTCATATTGAATGACAACTATCCATTAGGCTTTATAGTCGCCCAGACCAAGTCCTTTGAAAGCAAATGTTGCATGACATAGACCAAACATTTGTTTTTTTAATAATCAGGGTAGGTGAAAGTTTAAACCTTGGCTTTACCAACTCAATTAGCCTTTCGACCACCCTTTGAATGTATGAATGTGTCCCAATTAAGGGATGTAGGTTAGCTTTTACAATGTTTTACACACATTCTGGGAATCTGCATTGTCCCTAGGGAATGTCCAGTCATTCTTTGGTGAGCTGAAGCAGAACTGAATGTGTGTTATGCTGAAAGACAATTAACAATACAAAACAAACAAGTAGATGCACAGAAGTGCTGCAGAAGATTTTGAATTGACCCAATCAAGCTATGGATTTAAACCACATCCAAATAATGAAGAAATACGTGAAGAGAAATGTTCATGCAAGGAAAACCTCAAATGTTATTGAGTTGAAATTCTGCAAGCCCTTTCAACTTAAACTTCCCACGTCCTGAAACAATAACCTACAGTTTGAGGAAATGCTTAGGCAAAGTCATTGTGCCCCATAGGAGTGTCAACAGTAACAATAGCTGAATGTGAAACATCACATACTTTTTTAAGAATCAATATTGACTGCAAACTCATATTTGAATAAATACATTCTGACAAAGTACATTTTGTATCATGTATTTAATCAGTTTAATGTATCTATAGTTAGGATTCTGGAGTTTGTAAAATATGACCATCAGTCTTATATAACACAGTAGCACTTATTTTGTACAATTACTGTATGATTCAATATCTAGAGTGATTGAGATCCCAAAACACACTCTCCCTTGAAAGTCTGAAGGTAACTTTTATTTCCATGCAGTTTTCTGCATTGTGGGCAGGCCATGCCTCTTTGTAGCCCAGCCTCTTCTATTAATCTCAGTCCCAGATTTAGAGGAATTTGTAAACATTTTCATAGAGATAAATGGGCTCTTAAAATACTTAATTCCTATAACATAGTCAGTGAGTTCATTTGGGAGATGAGCCCCCTATTAATTCCTGTGCGACCCCTGGCACTGCCTCTGTGACCTCTGGTTAAGGGTTGCAGAGGCAGAGAGAAACCAAAATTAAAGAGGGCTCACACGAGAGCCCCCTTTACAATATTTTCTTTTAAAAGTCACTCTGACTTCAGAAAGAAATTATGTCTGTTACGGTGTTCCATCACAGGAAACATTTATTTTTTAAGTTAATCTGACTTCAAAAATAAATTATCCCTTAGGTCCGAGGGCCCCACCTCCACCAGACATAGAAGAATTTGGCTCCCATGCTAGACACATGACAACAACTAGAGCTGGTTCCTTGCATGTGTGGAGCATGGGAGCCAGAGAGGTCTGCCTGCAGAGGAGTTCCACAGAGAAACAATGGATTCGGGAAAGGTAGGAAAATGTTATGTTGGTAAATGTGTGTGTGTGCGTGCATGTGGGGTTTTGTGTGTGTGTGTGTGTGTTTGTGTGTTTGTGGGTGTATATGATGTATGATGTAGTGTGTGTGAGTGAGTGCATGATGTATGGGTGGCTGGGTGTGCATATGTGAGTAAATGGTGAATGGGTGCATGTGTAAATGAGCACGTGAATGGTGTATGAATGTGTGTGCTTGTGTTAAATGCCTGGATTACTTACTGGTAATCTATCTTCATTACTCCTAGTCCTACTCTTCCTCATCCCAGTACTTGGCTATGAGGCACCTTGCTTCAAACGTAACTACTGGGACGAAGAAGAGGGACACAGAAGTAATGCTTGGCCAAGGAGCTGATTTTGAGGGTTGAGGGAGGTAGAGGGGACATGTGGCGATGGTAGCACAGGAGGGGGTGCACTAAAATGTAATGGGCTTTCATGTTAAAGTAGGTATACTGCTCTTTATTAGTGGCATTTTGGTACAGCCACTCTAGTAATTTCTTAATGTGGCATTATATTTTTACCGGGCATCTATAATAAAGTAAGCATCATAAGTGTTATTACGTGTCTAGACTTGCATTGTGATGAAGCTATAATAATAGGATCTAGTTTTCTATAGCGCTACAAACCTGCAAGTATCTAAGGGGTGAAATAAAAGTTTATGTCATTATCCCATTGCATGGTACACAATTTATCGACATCAGAAGGATGAAAGGGTGAATTGGCCCTGCAGGGATTCAAACCTGCATCAGCAGGCTGGGCATAGATGTCAGAACAAGCACTCAGCTCACTGTGCTATCTGACAAGCTATAGCTAGTACAGCCATGTCTTACTGTGGCTTTACATTTTGTGCTGGTCATCTCTGATAAAGCAATCATGTTAAGGTTAATTTCCTGAAAAGACAGGCATTTGGGTGTAGTAAGTCCTTACTGTGGCATTGTAGAATTTTCTGGGCATCTGTGATACATTAAGCATGATATGTGTTATTAACTGTCCGGCTCTCATTGTGCAGCCTGTTCTGACATGTTTTCTTATGGTGGCATTGCGTTATGAAAAGCAAAACAGTAAAATAGCCCAGCAGATTGACCACTCGCTGCTGTAATCTGTGTGTGATCTGCAGGTTGCAGGTCTGAGTCCTCACAAGTCAACTCATCCTTTTGTTGTTCCGAGGTTGATAAAATAGTACCAACTTCGGTCGAGATGATAGTTATATGTAAACATGTACTATGTACAGCGCTTTGGCAAAAGGGCTACATGAATAACTCACCAATATTTAAAGCATTAATGCTCCTGTGCAATGTAGTGACATGGATTTCTTGATACTGTATTATCGCAGCAACTGGCAATGTAGGGATTCTACTTTTAATAGAAAGACAATACCTGACATGCAGCTATAATTGGCATAATATGAAAGTAACTGGCCGCAAAGTGCTGACTTGACATATCTATGGCAGTGCCTCAGCCTATGTTGTTCTATTGGGTCTAACCCAGTCATATCATGACCCCATCCATGGCATATGAAGGTAGCACCCTTGTTAAGATATGGTTAGTATATAAAATATTCTTGTCTGCTTTAGTACCTAGTTGGTATTTTAAATTAATTGCATTCATGTACTTATTTTTAAAACCTACATGCTACTTCTGGTGATGTCACAAGGGTTACAGAGGGACTGATGCCACCCATGTTAAAGGTCAAGTGACATAACTTCCTATAACCTCATCAGGTCTGTGATGTCACTTCTGCTCCGCAGGCATTTTGGTCAATTGACATCCCTGAATATAGTCAGTGAATTGTTTCTCTTTTCTTACTGTGACTTTGGTCTGCAGCCCATGTTCTTTATCTCTTCACTGAAAGGTATTTTTTTGTGTTTTCTCGGCTGGACGGACTTTCCCCAAATTTGCGCCAGGAGCTGGAGCTTGGACCAGAAAGCGTGCTTGTGTGTGTTTGGTGGAAATTAGATAGATGTATTTGTAACAAAACACTGAAATATACATCCCAAAAAATGTGTGATATCTGGGTCTGCTACGCAGACCCATTTCCCTGTTCGCTCCGCAGACAGAAGTGCCATTGAATTGCGGTACCGCGTGGTGTCGGAGAAGTTTGGACGCAGCCGGTGGTTGTCTGGAGGGAAGCATGCTGTGCGTCAACATTTTTGGGGAAAGCAGCCATGGTGTATCGGGGGACAGTGCGGCAGCGGCAGGGTCTGGGAAATGTACCGTACGCATTTTGTTGGCGGCCATAAAGGAAGGAATGGCTGGGGGAGTGAGAAGTGGTTCATGTGACATACGTAGGCTAGTATTTTCTGTGGTGATTGGATGCAGCTGTCGTAACAGTCCCTTAGTTTCTGCCGCAAACCTCTTTGTGGCAAACTCTTTTTGTGGTGAGTGATGGAAGGTCATTTGCAGATGTGGAGTGAATTGCACATGAGATAGGTTGGGTGGGAGCACGGGTGCCAGTGTGCTGCGGATGGAATGTGGTAGTTGGGCACATGGAGGCATGCATGGTTTAATGAAGGTGCGGTGGGTCTATGGAAGGATTACACTATTGGGTGCATGGCCAAAGCCCGTAGCCCGTAGGATGTAGGGCATGCACTGAGGAGCGTTGGGCTGCAACATACACACCACAGGAAGGCATGTTTCAGTCTGCATGAGGTACAGGGTGGTGCTTGCAAATTGCGGTGTGTGCCAATTTGTTGCAGTACATTAGTGCTGCAAATTGAATGTGGATAGGTTGGCAGTGACACAGTACTTTGTGAATGGGAGTGGAAACGCCTATAGTATGTCCATAAAAGTGTATGGGGTGCAGGAGAGAGTGTGTTCTTTCAAAATTGTGTTACCTGTTGCAATTTGTTGCTGGATAGCTACATGGTGGTGTGCAGGTTGGATAGGAGTGCTGGTGGCAGTGGTGTGTATGTCGATGGTCGAAGTTGGTGAAATGGTGAAATCCATGGTGGCATTACATTGCTATAGGTGTGTTCAAGGCCTATGCTGTGTGCAGAATTGCTGAAGTAGGCCGAATGTTGTGAAAATGTTGTGGTTAGTGACACAATACTTTGTGAATGGTTGTGGGTAGAGGTGGTGGAGGATATGGTATGTTTGTGCATTCTGGTAAGTGCGACCTGTGTTTGTTATTGGGTCGTTTATGGTGTGGGGGAGTTGAGGTGAAATGCTGCAACCTACATGTGGCACATTTGTGCAAAATGGTAGCTGCCCACATGGTCATCATGTTAACTGTTACCATTTGCTGCTGCGTAGCGCCATGGCGGTGTACAGGCTGGGTAGGATTGTTGGTGGCCGTGGTGTCTATGTGGATTGTCACAGAAGCTGACATGGAGACATGCATGGTGGCAATACATTGCACTGAGTGTGTGCAAGGCCAAGACTATTGGATGCATTCAAGAGCTTATGCCTTGAGGACACACATGCCAGTAATGCATTTTTCAATGTGCATGAGTAAGACGGTGGTGACATGTAAGGAATGGGTGTGGAGCCCATTTCAGCCGTTATAGGCCACTGTTGTAAATAGATTGTGGGTAGGTTGGCAGTGGCACAATACTTTGTGAATGGTAGTGGGTACGCCCATAGTATGTGATTGAAAGAGCACAGGAATGCAGAAGAGAGTGTCTTGTTTGTACATTATGGTAACTGTTGCAATTTGTCACTGCATACCTCCAGTGCGGTGCTCTGTGGTTGGAGTTGTTGCAAAGAAAAGTCACGCTTTGTGGGCACTGGGTGCAAAGCTTGTTTACTGTCAGTATGTTAAAGGGTATGGTTGAAGGGCAGCTTATATGTGCTTGGCTAGTGTGCTGTGTGCACAATGCTTGCAGTATGGGCAATGTTCTAAACATGTTGTGCTTACGTTGCCAGTGAAACAATCCTTTCTGAGTGGAAGTGGGTAAGAGAATAGTATGTGAATGAAAGGGCGTAGGGGTGCCGGAGACAGTGTAATGTTTATACATTATAGTAACAGTTATACGTAATTATGTGTATGTCCATTTCGGTGTCGAGGTTGGTTAGGAGTGCTGGTGCCAGTGGTGCATATGTCCATAGTGGTAGTTGGTGATATGCTGACATATACTGGTCAATTACGGTGGGGGAATGTGTGCAAGGGGCAGACCCACTGAAGCAATGCAGGTTTGACAGTGTATGCAGCACAGGGTAGTGATCTTTGGGGAATGCGTGTGGAGCACATTGTCAACATGCTACAGCAAGACAAATGAGTTGCAAAGCTTGAATTGTGCATGCTATGGTTGTGTTGATAGATGGAACATGCCACAGTAGTTGGTGTGGGGCAGGAGATGGTGCAGTGAGAAGTTGGGTAGTGTGGCCACAGGGTGCAGTGCGTGCGTAATGTGAGTATGGAAGTTGGTATGGTTGAAGGGCAGCTTATATTTGGTTGGTTACTGTGCTGTGTGCACATTTATTGAAGTAGGCCCAATGTTGTGAAGGTGGTGTGCATAGGTTGGCAGTGACACAATAGCGTGTGAATGGTAGTGTGTAGGGGTGGTGCAGGCTGCACTATGGTTATGGATTCTGCTAAGTGTGACACGTTTTCATGAATGGGTGTTTTTTGGTTTGGGGGAGATGGGTAGAACTGGCACTACGTATGTAACATTTGTGCATAATATTAGGTGCCCACATGGTCGCTTGCTTGGATGTGTAGTGTTGCGGTGGGTGTGGAAAGGGTTGCAATGTTGTATGCTTAGCTAAAGGTGTGTTGGGGGCATGTTAGGATGTTTGTGAATGCTTCAGTAGTGCCTTCTTTAGCAGAAATTTCTGGTGGAGGGGCTTTGCAAACAAACAGAACATGTACTGAGAGTATTTAACAGTAAAAAACGAGTGGTGTATAGAAATGGCAGTGTGCAATGCAGCGGTTTTGTATGCGATTGGTGCATGCGTGTTTTGAAATGTGACAGCACCCAATTTGGGGAGTGCAGCAAAAAGTGACTGTCCAAAGGAAAGAAGTATTGTCACAGCTGTATTGGGTTGTCGCCCTCACTGTAGATGGAAAAGTGCAGGTGCACATCCTCCCATTATGACCAGGGTGGAAATGGAAATAGAATTGTGGGAATTAGACAATTATGAGTTTAGTGCGTGGTTCATAGGAAGGGGCATTACCATTTTTTCACAATACTGTGTCGTGAGGGTGGTCGACATGGAGAGACGCACCATGCTTTTCGTAAGTGAAATCTGCAAAGAGGTGTTGCTGGTAATTTCGGGTTGGAAGGAGTGGACGCTTTCTGGGCCTGTCAGGGTGACTGCAGTTTCGGCGGGATGGTACGCCTTTGCAGATATGTGGCGTCCATCACAAACGTGGACTGTGTCGTGGTGCACTATGGAAGTGCATATTTGGGTTACATGTCGTGTGGACGATTAATCCGTCGACTGATGAGGTTGCTGACCGCAGTGATGCATATTTTCCCCACCTCCGAGGTGGTTTTCTCATGCATAACAACAAGAGCAGTGTGGGTCCATGACGGTGTAATTTGTCCCCAGCCAGCAGTCGGAAGGTGTGTTATAAACAGATTTATGCGTCGGTTTATGCAGACTGCTGACATGTTCTCCACCCACTATGAGATCATGAGGTCGCAAAATATGCAGAGGTTCCCTAGAAATGGCATTTATTTGAGCGCCATTGACAATTCCATTTTCTTTCACACTGTGCAACAAGCATTGACCAGAATGTTGTAAAAATGTGAGGACAGGCAAACAGAAACGCATACAAAGAGAAAGTACAAAAAAAAGTGCATGCACACACGTAAAAAAAAAAGATTTTAAAAACAACGTTCATACATACACACTGGAAGACTGAAACCCCTGTCTAGTTTCATATTTCCATATTGTTTACCAAGACACCATCACAAAAAGGTAGTGGATTATGCAGTACTTTCAAGATAGCACATGCCACATCCTGGGTGGCCATGTGGATGTATGCGGATGGAGACATTGTGCATACTTTAATTGAACTTTGCAGTGGACGTGCTTTGGCATGGAACGACATTTGTACTGTGAATGCGTAACGGTACATTTCAAGTGTTGCACATCAGTGACAGTGTTCGATGATGGCGGCTTTAATGCGATTGGTGGATGCATGTGTACCTATTTACCAGTAACCTAAAGAAGTAGAGCTGCAGAGAAGAATAGTGCAAAGGGAAGAAGGACTGTTCCAGTTTTACAGGGGTGCAGCCCACACTCTACTTTGGGAGGCGCACGTGGCAAAATCTGCCCTTTACAATACCTTGCCCAATTGCCATGGCAGTGTGGGGATTAGCCAATTAGGTAGTGTGGGTGTGGTTAACAGGAAGGGAAAGTGAAACAGTTGCACATTATACTCTGCTTACTGAGGGTGGCTGACATGGCGAAACGTATTGTGTTGTCTGTAGGTGCTCCCTTTGTAGTGGATGTGGACAACTGTGCTCTGCAAAGAAACTTTGATGGCAATTTTGGTTTGGAAGGAGTGGACGCATTGTGGAACGCTGTGCATGAGTGGAATTTTGTCGATATGTATGAACTTTGCAAAGACCTTGCCATGTTTCCAGTAGTAGATGTTATCGTAATTTATCACAGCGGTATGCATATGGGTTTCTTGCCTTGCTTACACATGTCCCGTAGACTGAGGAGGTTGCTGGGTGTCGTGAGGATGCTTTTTCCCACCACCAAGGTGCTTCTCTCATCTACAATACCGCCGCAAAGAGAATGGCCTACTACTAATGGATGTTGTTCCGAGCCAGACAAAGTTGTCTCATCAACAGAAACATGTACACTTTTTTGTCCGCTCCTGGAATGTTCTTCTGCAACAATTACCTTATTTCTTGTGGACATGCAGAGTGTTTCCAAGAAAATTGCATTTTGTTGTCCTCCATTGGGAAAGCAGTTTCATTTGCTCGTCTACAGTAAGCTGTGAAGAGTTAACTGAACTAATGTACGTAGAAGAAAACATTAAAGCTACTAAAAACAAACAAAAAAGGTGCTTTTGTAGAAGGATCTACACCAAAAAAACAGACTCTTTTTTGAGGCACCCCTTACTATGAACTCCCCTTCCCTGGTTGCAAGTTATTCCCCCACGCCCGCACTTAGCACGAAAGTCACATGCAGGGATTTTGCAGGTGGCGCCCATGAAAATGGGACTGCAGGGATTGTCCAATGAGTTGCTTAGGATGTGCTACAATAGGAAGAGGGACTCCTGCTTCACATGGGACCGGCCCTTGATGTATTTGGGGACCCGCACGTGCCACATCCGACGCTCCTCACCATGCTGGCCTATGGAAATGGGACTGTAGCGATTGCCCTATCATGTGCTGCTCATGGTGTGCGTCAGAGGAAAGTGCACCAAGAAGAAGAAGGACTCCTCCTGCTTTACTGCGGCGCTGCCCTGGCGGTACTTGGAGAAAGAAACACGTTCCACATTCTGCGTTTGTGAACATGCTGGCCAATAGAAATGGGACTATGCCTGTTGGCCAATGAGGTGGCCAATGAGGTGGTCAGCGTGTACATTACAGAAAAGAGCACCAATGGGAAGAAGGAGTCCTCCTGCTTCACCGGGGCACCTCCCTAACGGTGATTGGGGAAAGGCACGTGCCACATTTTGCTCTTCTCACCATGTTGGCCAATGGAAATGGGACTTTGGCCAATCAGGTGCTCTGGATGTGTGTCACAGGAAAGGGAGGCATTCACTTTTCCAGAGCTTTGTCTACTGCAGCTGGCAAACATGGCAAGGTGCACAGTTTTCGTCGTGGGTGATTACTTTGTGGAAGATCTGTGCCCTCCAAGAAGACTTGTCTAGCAATTTAGGATTGGAGGAAGTGGACATTTTGTGGAGTGCTATGGAATCTTGCTGTGTCAGCAGATTGCTTCTAGAATGTAGGCGCGTGGCCTCTTCAATAACTGTACATTTTGTGATCGTGCACTTTGGAGGCTTCTTTTTGTGTTCCATGCCTTGTTCCGGTGTGTACAGCCAACTGAAGATTTTGATTAAAGCAGTGCAGCACATTTTTCCTACTGCCAAGGTGCATTTCTCATGTATACTACCGAGAATCACGTGGCATTATTCCAATGCTTCCTGTCACCAGTTAGAGGTTGGAAGGGGTCTCATCAACAGAAGCATGTGTGACTTCTTGAGTGCTGCTGGGATGTTCCCCTGTGAGAATGAGAACATTGGTTCCCGATACACACACCTTTTCAAAAGGGAAATGGCATGTCTTTGTCAGCCAGTGGCAATGAAATGTTTTCGCACAATCCACAGACTGCACTGAAGACCCCACTGTAAGAATGTGCGCTGCAGTTCAAAACACACATTCACGTATGAAAACCGCAAAGAAAGTGTTTATAGGAAAGCACCTTTAAAAAAATTAAGAAATAAAAAAACTAAAAAAAACAAAGATTCTTTTAAGAGCGACCACAACCAATGACGTTCCCTCCCATGGTACAATGTTATTCCCCCACTCCCGTGCATGTGCAGCACGAAAAAAAAGACTGCAAATATCGCGATAGTTGCAGGGTGACACATGGTACATATGCCCCTTTTGCAGATGACACCCATAGAAATGTGCCTGCAGAGGCTACGGGATTGGGCAATGAAGTTTGTGGGTGTGGTGTGTTCGGAGCGATGGAGCTACACTGTGTATTTGTTCACAGAAAATCAGAGGGTGCTGTTATGGGTGTGTGTTTTATGAGGCACAGCATGCAGATGTTATGGTATGCCGACATACATGCAGTGAAAGTGAATGCAAAACGTTATGCACTCGCTACTCATTTACCAATATATGATGTACATGTGTAGTGCTATGGACTAGATACAATGAAGGGCCTGATTTTGTTTTGTGTTTGTGATACGCAGTCATGAGAGCATTATTATTGTTCATTGTGCAGGGAACATTGCACAGAATGTTAAGCGAGTTTCAGTGCCATTTGCGATGAAGGAGGCACTTGCCCAGTTAATGTGTTTCTTTCCGATCTCTTGCATAGCGTTCTATCGCAGTATGCAGCTACCGATGTGGCAGTGTCATTTTCTATTTGGTCCGTCAATGGAGACAGTGTGTTACATTGCAAAGAAGTGTATTTGTGCATTTCATTGTCATGTGCCAATGGCATACTTCACCCATGGCATTATGACGTTTCACAGCACAAATATGTTTCCCTACCTACAAAGTTCATCTTACTGTGCCAGCTATCCCGATTTCTGCACACCCCATCTGCATTGACTTGGTGCCTTTCTTGCAAGTAGTGATATTTTCTTGTAGACAGCGTGTTACATTGCAAAGAAGTGTATTTGTGCATTTCATTGTCATGTGCCAATGGCATACTTCACCCATGGCATTATGACGTTTCACAGCACAAATATGTTTCCCTACCTACAAAGTTCATCTTACTGTGCCAGCTATCCCGATTTCTGCACACCCCATCTACATTGACTTGGTGCCTTTCTTGCAAGTAGTGATATTTTCTTGTAGTAAGTGTTGCGCTGTGACTGTCTTCAAAACACTCTGCAACACGTAAGGAATCCTCTTTGAAAAGCGCACTCCTTTCTAACCGACTGCACTACAGTGTTCTCCACAATGCCACGACTCCTGCCCTGCATGCATGCATTGGCAATTCCGTTGTTCATCTGTGAAAGGTGCTTTGTTTGTTTACCTTTTTTCGTTCCCCAGTGCATCTTTATTTATTATCGTGTTCTCACACACACCACAGAAGGAAAGCCAGGAAAGGTTCGGTACAGAAGGGGCTGCACCTGCCTAGATACTATAGGGGGCTTGCCGGGAGACAAAATTATTGGGTGGCCGTCACCTATATATGCGGCACTCATTGTAATGCTCCCGTAAGGACCGTTCCCGCGCACTTCCAAGTACCTTCCCTGTGCACAGTAGAGCATTGCATTACATGTACAATACAATGCCCTTTGCCGGCTAAGGGTCTGTAGCGCAGCATATTCTTTGGAAAGGTTGTTTTACAGTTCCGCTGCACTACAGGAGTGCCCCTCTTGTTGGCCGCAGTAGATGTGGCAAATGCTGTACATGAAAGTACCCAACGTCATTCTTTGAAAGGCGGTAGCCAGCCCACTGCTTCTTTGTCCTTCATTTTGAGTTGTTGTCACATGCAGTACAAACACTTTATGTTATGCCATTACTGTTAGCGGTACCATCCACTGATATACATACATTGTGAAATACAAGAATGTTTCCAACAACACCAACCACAGCTTCTTTACGTATGCCATAAAGCCATTTATTCTGTGCAATCCATGCACATACAATGAATTTCTAACCACCAATAACATTGTTTGCTCTCTGCATACTCTGCTGTTTCCTTACTTGCCTTTACTTGCACTAGTATGTGCGTTCGGAAGGTGCAGCAGCTTTGCAATTTTGCAGCCTTATACCAACTGTCCCACTTGCAGTTACATGTTTTCTTCAACTGTATAACTGGCATGTGACCTGTTCATACTTTCCGTCACACTGCTCAGTGCACACACATTGTACCAGTTTCACGGGTCATGGAAAGGGAAGCAGCAGATAAATATAAGTAATGTCAAATTTAACACGCCCACGTCACTGTTCAGGTTGCTGTTCTTTGTTTACCAGTGGCCGTTATACAGTTAGGAGTACTTTAGCCACACATTGCTAAGTTTGCACAGCCTCTCACAAAGTGCACAGCAATACTTTAAATGCAGTAGCCTACTGCATGAATATGTATAGCTGGCGACAGGGGCGGTAATATCAGCATACAGTGCATGACCACTGCATGGGTCTAGGTGTGAAAGGTAAACACGTGTGCTTCCAGAACTACTTAAAAGTGCATTTGAAGATGCTGACATGCAGACACTAATGTAGTACTACGGATACTTGCCATGTAATTGCATATATGCCAACCAGGTGAAGTCTATATATGTTATTAAAAACCTTTTCCCTTTACTGAAAAAAATACCCTAAAGCAACGTTACGTTTAAAGTGCCCTACTAAAAACCTATGAAATACACTAACAAAAAATGTTGTTAAAGGGACGTTATGGTTAAATTGCACTACTAAAAAACCTATGAAATTCAATGGAAAACCGTTGCTACAGGGACATTATCGTTACAGGTAAAACCTAAAAACCCCAGAAATTCTGTAGTTATGGTACGGTACACAGGCATAACTCATGCTACCACTGTGCACTGCAAGGACTACCTAACACCCATGACATCAAAGAAGGCATCACACATGTGCACAATGTTTTGGTATAAGTATGGGAAAGGTAGATGCAAAAGATTTGTAGAACATTGTTAAGTGGCAGTTGGTGGGTGGAAGTTTAATATGTTGATAGGCTATTTGTAGAGTTTTGTTAAGTAATTGGTGGATATATGTGTGAATGGTTTTAAGCAGCAATGAGGAAGTGTTACAAACATAACAGTAAACAGAGTAGGAGGGCTGTTTTGTGTGATGATGTGCATGCGTAATTCGGGTTTTCTAATAAGGCATCGGCTAGACAGTGAAATGTGGAGACTGTGGATAGTTATGAATTGGGATTTGCAGGCAGATTGGCACTTAAATCCCTGTATCACAAGCAAATAATTCCATGAAGCACAGCCTTTATTACTATTGTTTCATCAATTATAATGTTTGGGAAATACATGAAGGTGATATGTGCTTTATTTATACTTTTTTAAACACTTGCTTGTGTGGGTCATCTTTACCCGTGCATCATTTTTCTACCAAGCACATATACAATATGGAAGGGCAGGGTTTTATGGGCTCATGTTCAAATCTGAATACACAGATGAAGAATTGGAATCAAGACTAGCCTCATCACGAGTTGGGCAGTATACCGGCAGTATTACCGTTGGGATACTGCCGGGGCTAATAGCGTTACCGTGAAACCCCCTGGCGCTATTAGCCGGATCAGGGGTTTGGCGAAAAGTAATTCCCCATTCCCCATTGTGCCCAATGGGGAATTTTCAGTGCAATTACTGTCGGTGGTATTACCGCACGGTAATGGCACAGAACATCAGTAAATTCCCGGCGCATTTACCCCCAGCTGGACTAAAAGATGATACACCTTGCAGCGGCAGCCAGGGCAGCTAGCTGAGGGCCGGGGTCATGCAGTGGATTAAGTGGGCAGGAACGGTTGGGAGTGGTACTCCTCTATCTTTTTTAATTACGTTTTACTGTTCCTATACTTTTATTTTAAAAAGAAACTGTTCCGGAATGGTTTCATTTTAAAATAAATGTGTAGGAAAAAGTTCAAATTTGCACTTCAGTGCACTGCACTGAACGGTCCCTTGAACAGCGGACACATGTATTTGGGGGTTTGTACTGTGGGTGGGAGGGGGCGTGGTGATAGGGATGTGGGTAGCAGGGGCAGACCAGTAGGGAACATAGTTCCACTACTTCTTTTCATACACTTCGACCATTGGTTTGATGCGGTTGAATTTGGGTATGCATTGATGTGTCATGCTGTAGTGTGTAGGGCACATCCCAGCGGTATTAGGGTCATTGCGGGAAAGCCTTCCAGAAGGACACTGTCACAAACCTGGTGGGAGAGGACCAAAGCTCAGACAGTAAATCTGAAGTTGTTTTAGGAGTTCAAGGGCTTAATTTACCAAAGGAGAGAAAGCCATTTGTGTCTTCCTTGATATGTGCTGATTGAAGGAGAGGTGTCTGTCAATGTTGAAGCAAAGGGACTTGGCTCAGGTGTCCATCTTGGGTGTTAAACTTTTAGGCTCATAGCATGGAACCAGGTCTGGATGTCAGCAGGAAGAATTCAGTTTTAGAGGGGTCGAGCTTCAAATAAGCATGAATTGAAGATATTGCCACTTGTTTGTCAATGCCAATGTTGTAAACTGATACCTGCCTCTGGCCCGAATTACAGATGCACAGCCTATTTGAAGATGATTCCTTCTCCAAAGTGCAAATCTGACCACAATGACTTCAGGGCAGTGTGTCTTACTCATTCAGTGTTTTGAATACTAATGGCTTTGATGCATGAACTTCGTGGCACTGCTTGTATTTGCCTTTTTCAAATCATGGTAAGTCAAAAAAAAGGGTTTCATGTGTCAATTTCAGTCTTTATGTTGCGAACGTTTGTCACGAATTAAATCCCTCCTGCAAAATATCCTTTCTTGCACGTCTGTGCAAAAACGCGGACGCCAAACAGACGTGCAAGAAATAATAGTTCGCTGGAGGGATTTAACCTGTGACAAACATTCGCAACATAAAGACTGGAATTGACACATTAAACCCTTTTTTTGATTTACCCTGATTTGAAAAACGCAAATTGCTGCCGAAACACGTGTAATCCTAGAGGGCCAGATACTTTCCAAATAAATTATCTTTTGAGACTAACTTTTGAGGAGTATTTTTTACTTCTTTGGCGCATGTCCAGATGTGAAGATAACCCCCTTTCACTTAGTCTACTACTTCGATGAACATGAGTGAACTTACCCTGCAATAGTCCAGCATAAACGAAGAAGAAACTCAGCTGGTTTAACTGCCTGGATACCTTCCACTACTGGAGGATCCTCTGAGGCCCTTGAGAGTTATTCAACAATTGTACTTATTATAAGGGTGAGATTTCCATCCAAACATAAGCCTTACAGGAATCTGCACTTTAAGGGGGTAATACATAGAAATCCGCACAAAAATGGCGCACGCGGCTGGTGCACAGTGTTCCCGTGCGAATGTCTGCACCAGCCGCGTGCGCTAAAATCGATTTCCGCGCACAGCGTATTTATGGATTTTAGCCTCCAAAAGCAGCCGTGGCGCAGAGTGGATGCGCCAACCCTGGACCAGTTTACCGGACTGCCAAACAGCAAACGCCAAGCAGGAAACGTGTATTACGGGTTTTGCGGTAACTCCCACACGCGAAAGGGCCTGTGCGAGTGGAGTACGTGTATAACTGTTGTTCGCGTGAATTTTTACACGCGATTGGCCTGGGTACATGTATTTCAGGGGTGCGCGGGAAATTTTACACGCGAATGCCTTGGGTATGTGTATTTCAGGGGTTCGCGTGAAGTTTCATGCACGATAGGCCCTGTGCGAGTGGGGTACGTGTATTTCAGGGGTGCGCGGGAAGTTTCACACGCGAATGGGCTGGGTACGTGTATTTCAGGGGTGCACGGGAAGTTTCACACGCGAATGCCCTGGGTACGTGTATTTCAGGGGTTCGCATGAAGTTTCACACGCGATAGGCCTTGTGCGAGTGGGGTACGTGTATTTCAGGGGTGCGCGGGAAGTTTCACACGCAAATGGGCTGGGTACGTGTATTTGAGGGGTGCACGGGAAGTTTCACACGCGAATGCCCTGGGTACGTGTAATTCAGGGGTTCGCGTGAAGTTTCACACGCGATAGGCCTTGTGCGAGTGGGGTACGTGTATTTCAGGGGTGCGCGGGAAGTTTCACACGCGAATGGGCTGGGTACGTGTATTTCAGGGGTGCATGGGAAGTTATACACGTGAATGGCCTGGGTACGTGTATTTCAGGGGTGCGCGGGAAGTTTTACACGCGATCAGGCCTGGGGGAGCGGTGTACGTGTATTGCAGGGGTGCGCGTGAAGTTTCACACGCGAATGGGCTGGGTATGTGTATTTTAGGGGTGCGCGGGAAGTTTCACATGCGAATGCCCTGGGTACATGTATTACAGGGGTTCGCGTGAAGTTTCACACGTGATAGGCCTTGTGCGAGTGGGGTACGTGTATTTCAGGGGTGCGCGGGAAGTTTCACATGCGAATGGGCTGGGTACGTGTATTTCAGGGGTGCGTGGGAAGTTTCACACGCGAATGGGCTGGGTACGTGTATTTCAGGGGTGCGCGGGAAGTTTCACACACGAATGGGCTGGGTACGTGTATTTTAGGGGTGCGTGGGAAGTTATACACGCAAATGGGCTGGGTACGTGCGCGCGGGAAGTATTACACGTGAATTGGCAGTGTGGGACCTCCCAGGTGTCCCCTCTACCCCCTCCACGTCCCCTGCAGGCAGCCCACACCACAGGGGACTACCCTGCACCCCTGGTCATGTCCCGCAGGCAGCCCATCCACCATGGGCATGCCCCCAGCCAAGCCACATGTCACGTTGCAATATCATAACCAACTCATGTCTCCCAGTACACCAACCCACCAGCAGTGAGGGGCACCTGCCAGCTGGCCCCACTCATGTCCCACTCATGTCCCCCTGCACCCCCAGCCCCCAGCAGTCAGGGGCACCTGCCAGCAGGCCCCCACTAATGTCCCACTCATGTCTCCCTGCACCCCCAGCCCTCAGCAGTCAGGGGCACCTGCCAGCAGGCCCCCACTCATGTCCGCCTGCACCCCCAGCCCCCAGCAGTCAGGGGCACTGGGGGGGCACTCATGTCCCACTCATGCCCCCCCCAACATGTCAACATGACCCACAATCATGGCCCCCATGTCCACCAAAATCCCACGGCACGCCACCCCTGCCAAAATAACCAACCAAGCATAACATACACCCCACATTGAAATGCCCATTACATGAAACAACCCAAATGGCATGTATGTACATCAGCACATGTCCGTCACACACACACAATGGGTGCCAGTGAATGTGAACACCCACATCATGACATGCATGAAACCAATGAGAGAATACCACACATTGAAGTACGGGAACAAATGTATTGGTCAAAAAATGTGGTGAAAGAAAATCAAATACCAAACAATGGACATAAGGAAAACAATGCAGAATGTCACATAATAATAAAAAAGGAAATCAGAATCCAAAATATATGGAATCAAAAATGTCTCCAAAGTCTCCTTCCAACAAAGCAAATCCAAACAGAAATGAAAAAGTAAAATCCATTGCTCCATGGAAAAATCAAAAAAGAAAAAGCTGACAAATGCACACTCCAACTATTTACAAGGATGAAATCCTGGGTCCATGAGCCCAACTGTCCAAAGGAAACCTACAAAAAAGCCTACAGAATAAACAACTATATACAAAAATGTGGGGCATAGTCCATGCGCCCCAAAGGAAAGAAAAAAAGAAAAGAAACTTAACACTAATGAACTATATACAATGGCGGCGGGCAAGTCCAACGGCTCACTGGTTGATGTCATGGGCCAGGGCATCATCAAACTCCTGTTCAATGGCTTGGAGGCGGGCATGTTCACTGGCCCCGAGGTCTTGCAGGGATAATGCGGTGTCCAGCTCCAACTCCCTGCGAATACCCTCGAGGCACTCAGCCCGCCTAAGCGCCCTGCGTATGGAGTTCTCCGCCCTGACCATTGTGAGCCGTTCCTCCTCCGCCCGCCGCCGCTCCGCACCTATCTGCTGGCCCAACCGCTGCCACACGGAAGACACTCCCATTCCAGGGTTCTCCTGCCCTCCGGCCAATGCCTGCCCCTCTGATGTAGATGGCCCTGAGCCATGATGCCTCCCACGTCGAGCCTGCCGCTGCCTCCGACGCAACTGCCTCTGCCAGCACGACGGCATCCAGGCTGATGGAATCCACCGACGCCGTCGTGCACGTGCCCTGCTCGATGATGCCGGCACATCCTCCATCTGCTGGGGTCCAGTTGCTGGTGTGTCCACCCCTGCTGGACCTCCGACTCCCGACTGTGGCAGGGATGGGAGCCCCACCGAGATGGCTGCGTTGGTCGGGGCAGGTCCACAGGGGGCCCTGGTGGCATCTGGGCTGAAAGACGGCATGGAGAACGACTGGCGCATAGCCCCCACATAGGAGGAGAGGGTCGCCAGAGTGGCCGACACATGTACGAAACCCCCGACCATGGTCGCTCCCAACTGGGCCACGTTGGCACGCTGCTCTTCGTGATCATGTGCGTGCTCCCCCCAGAAAGCACGCACGTCATCACGAATGACACCCGTGCGCAACGCGACACCAATCAGGACCTTCTCCATACGGCCAGGGGTCCCCTCGTCCGCAGGTAGAGGAGTGTCAGATGACATAGACATCCCCCCTACCTGCGGACGGGCCTGGGATGGGGCATCCCTGCTGGTGCATGGTGGTGCAGTCACAGTGTCAGGGACAGTGACATGCACAGGCCCCTCCACGGCGACCTGTGCTGCCTCCTGCCCCTGCCCCTGGACTGCACCACTTGCACCAGTGGTACCACCCCCACCAGGCCCCATGTGCAGCTCAGAAGCGGCCTCCTCCTCCTCTGTGGAAACCACCAACCTGGATGGCTCCACACCGTCTTCCGCCGTTGCAAGCCCCTGTGGGGGCTCACCAACCCCTTCTGCTGCAGCCGTGGGGGCATCCCCGCCGCTTTGCTCCACAGCGCCATCTCCGCCCTCTTCTTCACTTGCCGCTGTGTAGAGGGAGACATAGAACACAAGCATCAGGGTACTGTACAATGGTCCCCTAGACAGGAAGCAATAGCAGATGAGTGGCACTGTCAAACATCACTTCCATCATGTCCCTCCACAACACATGGGTCAGTGCAGGCAAAACACATGCAGTAACAGGCATGGCGCATGCTATGGACATTAGCATACATGTCCAAGGGACTCTTGAAACATACAATGTCTGTTTGAAACTCACATGCATCATGGGTCATGCCTATCATATGCACACACTTCACCGTAGTTTCATCCATCTGGCCTCGTACACCCCAGACACAGTGGATACAAGGATGACTAGGCTGCATCAGTGAATCTGAACATTGTCACAGACATGTGTCATGCATCCATGGCATTCACAAGTCACAGACACGCAGGTCAGACACACAGACATGGACACCATACATGTACATGGCATCAGCACCCATCCTTCACCCCCACCCATGTCCAGGAACAGAGACTGGCATGCTCTCATGTGTCCATTCCACATAGAGCTCCCCATGTTGCATTTAACCACATGCACCAACCATGTGGTTCACACATTACTGGTCTCACATGCATGACCATGATGTCCCTGCACACAGACATACGTACATGGCCTATGTCACACATACAGGCAAGTATCAGACAACCAGCACACTGCAACATGCCCTGTCTCACACAGCAATGCTTGGCCACTTACCGCTCAACTCCAGACGGGTCTGCCTCTCAAGGATCTGGGCGTGGAGCGCTGGGCGTACGCGTTGCAGGACCCTCAGCTGGATGGTACTCATGTGGCCCCGGCCCCCCTCCATGAGGCGCCGGGCCTTTATGAGGGTCCTGGACCTCAAGTCCTCCCAGCGCTTCTTGACTTGCTTGATGTTGCGGGTTGCCACCCCCTCCGCGTTGATGGCAACCACAAAGTCGTCCCAGATCCTGTCCCGTCCTTCCTTGTTGGCGCGTGATGATCCAAAGAGGGCATCATAATGCCCCAGGACAAGCTCCACCAAGACACCAACTTCCTTATGACTGAAGCTGGAGGCCCTCTGCCCCTCTGGCTGGGGGTCGCCAGTGGTCTCAGATGGTGTTTGCCCCGACATGGCGACCCCCAAGGCAGGCGTGGGTGGGCAACTGGGTCCTGGGGCTGGGCTGTGGAGTGATGGTATACCAGTCGGGAGTCTACTGTTCCAGCAGGGGTGGACACAGCAACTGGACCCCTGCAGATGGCAGATGTGCAGGCACAAAACGGTAGGGCACGATGGCAGCAGGCAGGCAGGCAGCAGCAGATGGCTCGTGGGAGGCTGGTTGCGGCTCTGGGGGGCAGTAATTCGGCCTTTTGGGCAGGAGCGTGGTCTTCCGTGTGTTTTCGCGTGGCCAGCTTGATACGGAGTGATTTGGCACGTGAAATTCTTGCACGTCAGCGTGTAATTCGAGGAAAGTCCCTTAGCGCGTAAATGCGTCAGCACACATACGTGATTTCATTGCACCAAAGGCCCTCAGCACGTAAGCGCGTCTGTGACGTATCGCGCACCTGTACATGCTTTTCGTGGGGTGTGGTGCGTGTGTTTTACAGGCATTTGGGTTCACACGCTATTACTTCACAGCGGGTGGGTGTTGGTTACGCGTTCTTCTACACGCAAGGCAGACGGTGAGTGGTACCCCGCTCGCCCAGGCCCAATCGCGTGTGAAACTTCACGTGAACCCCTGTAATACATGTACCCAGGCCAATCACGTGTTAAACTTCCCGCGTACCCCTTGAATACACGTACCCAGGCCAATCACATGTAGAACTTCCCGCGCACCCCTGAAATACACCTACCCCGCTCGACCAAGGCCTACCCCGCTCGACCAAGGCCTATCGCGTGTGAAACTTCACGCAAACCCCTGTAATACATGTACCCAGGCCAATCGCGTGTTAAACTTCCTGCGCACCCCTTGAATACACGTACCCAAGCCAATCGCGTGTAGAACTTCCCGCGCACCCCTGAAATACACGTACCCTGCTCACCCAGGCACAATCGCGTGTGAAACTTCCCGCAAACCACAGATTTACACGGACCCCGCTCGCCCAAAGCCTATCGCATGTGATACTTCACGCGAACCCCTGAAATACACGTACCCCGCTCGCCCAAGGACTATCGCGTGTGAAACTTCACGCGAACCCCTGAAATACACGTACCCTGCTCCCCCAGGGCCAATCCCGTGTAGAACTTCCCGCGCACCCCCGAAATACACGCACACACTATTTTTCACACAGCGGGTGTCGTGTTTGTCGTGTACCCCTTTGCACGTCATTTGTCCTAGAGGCCCACAGTATGGGACATTCTACATAGCTGTATATACCTGCTTTTTGTGGGCGCACATTTTGGCGCACATTTTTTTCATGCGCAGGGACGCGACTGCCTGCCTTCGTGTGGCGGACGTGTTTAGGCCTGTGCACGTCTTTGCCCGTGCGCTGTTTTGCCCTATTCGATTCCATGAATACATGTTGTAGGCGAGCGTGTGGGCGTTCCGCGCACTTGCCTCCTGTACTTCCCCCGTGATGCCCACATTTTCACGAGTTGTTCCCCATTACGCATGTCACGCCCCGTGTTCCGCCTACTTTTGTTATGTGCGCCGCGCTATGTGCGCTTTCGCTGTGGCCTTAGCGCACGCCGTTAGATGATCTGTGCGCCGGGGTGCGCCGCGCACTTTTTCAGCGCACATCCCAGATTTTACTCGCGCATGGACTTCCATGAATCGATGTGCGCTGGTTTCCCTCCGATATTCGCACTTGCACTGCGATTTTTGGACTTTCACTGCGAATCGCACGCTTTCGGAGGCTTGCGCCGAAACTTTCAGCGCACATTAATTCCATGAATCGGCCTGTAAATATCTTAGCTCAGGCACTTTAATTTCATGTATACACTATTCATCCTAAGCATATTTTGAATGTGGTGGGTATTTTCATGTGGAAATGAACTTCCAACTGATTTGCTGGATAGGGCTCAAGATAAAGTTGTAGATGCACTGAGGGCTGTTATACAGGATCCAAATTCAATGCCATAGGAACCATAATTTCACATATTTATGCAGGAATGGCATTGGGGACCCCTTAATGGCAGAGTGGGCAATCTGACCTTCAGGAATTTCTGCTTTGCATCCACAATAAATTATTTTATACAAAGCGTGTGTGACTGATCCCAATTAGGATCTTCTGAAGTTATCCATAAGCCAGAAAGCTCCTGTGTGGCTGTCTCACTTTGTATTGTATGGGACTATACATTTTGTACAAGGAAATTTAAATCTCCTGCACCTGCATCACAGTGCCTAACATAGGAAGAGCACTTAAATGTGCGAATGTGATACCAGAAGCCGTTATTCACACTACAGTCAGACATACCATTTATGACATTGTATTTGTTTGGAGCACAGTTGTAGTTATAACTGAATTATGACACATTTTGAGAAATTTGCTCAAATTGCCAGTTACAACATATGATCTCCTCGCATTAACGCAAATAAGAATAGAGCATATATCAGTGCGAGCTGGTATCCGTGGGAATGTACGTTGCATGTTGACAGATCCCCATGTAATTCAGATGAAGTGAAATTAAGTAGATTTGCTTATAAGAATATATGTATGGCCATACAAAATATTATGCCTGCCATAGAAGGTGGAGGAGATAGAAGATGCCACACAAATGAATACTTTGTGCACATTTTGATTATTGGTGCAGTGGTCATTGCATAAATCATATGTCATACACAGGGAAACTAATATTAGCCCCTGACATTCAGCTGAGCAGTTTCTAAACTGTTGCTATACTGCATGAAGAGAATCTGAGTTTGACTCTAAATATATGAATCGCCCCACCAATAGTTAAGCAGGGCGCAGATGCTCTGTTCACATTGAGAGTAGTGACTGAAGCCATTAATAAACAGGCAAATCATAAAGCCCTTGATGATATCTATACCTGTCGTTCTTTTCAAATTTAACTTTCGACATTTGGGCTAATTTTTTTGTGATTTTTTTAATGCTGCTTGGGCTACTGGACAGATCCCTGGAAGCTGGAGAAGAGCTGCTAGCAAACCAATTCATAAAAATAGGGATTGCACAGTGCCCGAATAATATCACTCAAATTCATTGCTGGACAAAATTCGTTAGCTTTTTGGTAAATTGTTATGTGTCAGATTAAATGATTGGGTGTCAGATTGGGGGATATTAGAGAAATCACAGGGATGCTTTCACCCAGGTTAAGGCACCAGAGAGCAAACACTTAATTTGTATCTATTGGTGGCCAAATATTATGACATAAACACATCTCCAATTTACTTGCCATTTATGGATCTGTAAATGAGAGACCTGGCAGCAAGGATTGCTGAACCAAAAATAAAACCTTTATTCAGGATGCAGAGATAACTGCTTCAACTTAAAAGGTTCTTAATAAAGATTACTTCTTTCTTCTGTAGTAAAGATGAGGCTTCACAAAGGTGTAGCTAGTTCTCATAAGCCCACAGCATCTCGGGTGCTCCTTCTCTCTCGGGTTCATGCAAGGAAATGGAGAAGACACACACCGTCCGTCATTTGTCTCCACCTCCATAAGGGCTGGAGTGTTGTGAACCAATCAGGGAGGTGTTGTTCAGGTAGCCTATAAAAGTTCCCATAAGCCCCGCCCCATTTCTCTCGTAATGAAGGTTGCCTCCATGTCTGGTCCGCTAAGCCCGCACAACCGAAAGGAACGCCGGCCTCCACGTGAGCCGACATCGCCTTAGTCGCTGGACCTCTGCAACAAGAAATGAAAGGTGAGCGATGGCAGGGTTCTCCGTAATCCGGTACTCCCACGTTTTTCTCTGTCGCGGCTTTCCACTGCCATGTGAACGGAACTGCTCGATGGTAATCCACCGGCTGTTGGGGAGCATAACTGGTCTGACTGATGTTGCCCTGCTGACATGAGAGTATATTTCTCAGGTATAGGGGAGCGGGTACAGCTGGGAGACTTTGGTTCCGGTCTTCTCTAACCCCACCTTCCGAGTACTCACGGCCATCAGCAGCCTGTGACCATGTAAGCCCTCGACATTGTTATTCTACCCCCTTCATTTGGTCTATGTCGAACGAACCATGCTTTCTTCCTTCCATTGCTCTATGATTAATTGTTCTCCTTTGATCTTCTCCGTTCTGTCGTGCCGCTGCCGGTGTCTTTTCTTCAGTGTTCCGTTCACAGGATCGTACTCCGCCTTCAATATCGTCAAGAGGGCGAGGCTCTGGTTGATGCTGTAAGATCTTCAGATAACCCCACATCTTTTGTTTCTATTGAAGCTCATGCATTATGATACACAGAATACAGTACGGTATGGATCTTTTGGTAAGTGTACTGATTACATCAGCATAGTTAAGGGTGTGAAACAAAGGTGTGCCTTGGCACCACTTCTGCTCAACCTCTATACTAATGCCTAAGAGTATGAGCTGAAGGCTATGCTCGCATATGCACTTATTATCAGTGGGGACCATATGCTGATATTGAGCTGTGCAGGCATCACTGTTTTAATTGCCCAAGTGTCTAGAGCATTGCATGCTTAATTAATAGAGAGAGAGATTATATGGGATCAAGGGATTGAAGGTTAACACCGTAAAATCAAAGGTTCTGATGATTGGTGGTAAACATGGGTCCTCCCTCTCTTTTATTTGGAATTTTGTTAAGAACTGGAATGGGAAGGCTCATGAAAACAAACAAACACATTCCATAGCCCACGTATGTGGATCTATCATTAAAGCAGCAAACTCCCCAGGATACTTGTCTATTACAACCACAGGGAGGATTTACAAGGCAAAACCACGAGTGATTACCCTCTATAATTCCGAAATGTGGGGAATGCAGAATGTGCACATGATCGAATTAAAACAGGACACCTTTCCCAGACGTCTCCTTAACCTCCCCTGTTCAACAACCTTTTTTTAATTCATAGGGAATTTAATAAAACCTTTGGTACTAATGACCTTAGATTAAGATCAATTTGCATGTGCTTAGCTTTTTATACTAATAAAGATGCCGTTTTATCTCAAAAAACCTTTAGGATATTCTGCCTAGAGGTAATATTTTAAATACCATGGCTGTGATTTTTATAAGCCCTTATTGAAAGCAGAAGAAAGACATTGGGCCTCATTACTTCCCCCGGCAGTAGTTGTGCTGGTAAAAACGGCACAGCTGCCGCTGGAGTCGTTTTTTCTGGCACCTGGCAATGGGGAATTACCAGGGCATTACAGCACCAGCGATCCCAGTAATTCTCCATTGCCAGGTAACGGAAAAAATTACTCCCCATTCCAATTCGGGTCCCATAGGACTCAATGGGAATGGGGAGGACGGAAACACCGGCACTGTGTCTAACAGTACCAGTGTTTCTGTCAAAGTCTGCAGCCAGGTGCTGTGCCGCCCGCTAGGTCAGACCTGACGGGAGAGATGGCACCTGCAAAACTCAGGGTGTGCTGGTCCGGTAACAACAGTACCGGTAGCTTACCGGCACCCTTGTTACCGGACCAGCATACTTATAATGAGGCCCATTGTTTTAAGAATGCAGGCAGCATTACAAAAAAAGGATGGTATGCTGGTTAGTGGTAAATTTAAATCTATCTGGCATGCTGGGTAGCGAGATAAGGAATTGCTCAAGCAGACCAATAGGAACCACACTCTTATCTGTCATCCAAGTAAAAGGGTGGAGTAACAGGATTTGACTATCTCAGGCAGGGGTAGGTCACTAATAACATGTCTCCTGCTGATTGGCCATATCTATACCTGGATGTCATACGCTCTAACCCAGAGGTTTATCTGCCACTATGTGGAAGAAGAATCAATGCATTTTATGCTTTTGTGTAAGCACTTTGTGAATATCAGGCAGAAGACTCTCTCTTATTTATGGTTTGGGGGTATTAGGAGGCTGAAGCCTGCTTTGCTCTACCTGCTGCTGGTCCTGCATAGGTCTGTTTTACTAGCACTACTGAGATATATTTGTATTGCCTCAAGGTTCAGAAATCACTATGTAACTGGGATAGCTACTTAGAAAGGTTATTTGTAAAATATCACATTCACTTTCTTTATAGAAGGATTTGTACACCATGGTTTGCATATTTGTATTCAACTTGTGCATATATTTTAGGTATTCTTTAAGGTTTGTGCTGAAAAATGTTTTATAATTGAATTGGAACTTGGAAAGTAATGTTTTTAATTTCTTCACATGACAATGTTAACCACTGCACTTCTGCTACAGTGATTTCATATACTTCCATTCAGAGAACACATCATAAAATATGATAAAAGGCCAGATGTATGTTTTTCTGGAGCCGTCCTGTGCCTGCTTTGTCTGTTACCACCTCTGGAGGGAGCTGTTGACTTATGTCTACAACAATAAGACTTCAAGTTCATCTTGCAGGTGAACAAAATGTGTATTTCAACAATGATAATATACAATTAGCAGCAGAAAATGTCCAAGACAGGGATGCCACTTTAATAGCATACTTCAAGTTGCATACACTACGAAAATATATACATTAAAAAGAAAACATATAAACAGAAATTCCTTTGATTAAGCATTATTTTTCTAACAAAATAAATTACTTTTTTGTATGTATGTATTATGTAATTATCAATTGTAATATTTCTTGGTACATATTATTATACCAATATTATTCTTTGTGTACGTGTTAAACTTTATTTGACTTCAATTGACTTTATTTGATGATATCATGTCTACTTTGAATCATTCTATTGTATACTGAAACAATTGTCCAAAGGACGCTATTCCAATATTGTGTATCAAGATGTATTTATTTCAAATGATACAATATTTATAAAAAATGAATCAATCATGTGTTAACACTAACAAATTACATGTAGGTTGCAGGAAAGAACTATGTTTAAAACATTGGAGGTGACACAAAATGTACTCCTCTGCATTACACAGTCCAATCATTCATCCACAATCACTCCATTTATGCATTAATGAACATCGATCCAAAATCAGAACGCAAAATCTTAGTGCACCAATGGTGCTGCATTATGTGGAGATGGGCCATACTTTAGAACAGCTGACATGTTTTTGTGTGGAAAAAATTGGTGAAAGCAATACTGTACAGGCAGAAAAAAGGATTGCATACATGGAACAATTATGGATTTTTTACCTCAAAACAGTGTATAAAGACCTCAACACGTTGGAACCATGGGAATTTAACTCTTGAATAGAGTGTAGGTTTCTCATACCATGCACATTTTCAGTAGTTTCATAGTAGGGATGGACTTCGAGTTGTACATTTTGTTGTATTCACGCATACTGTTCAGCATTCTTGTGTATTCATGTATATACCTTTTTGGACATAAGCCATTGGGCAGCCAGACCAGATGACAGTTTTTCTTTTCTTTTCTCTATTAGTTGACACATTTCCAATTGGTAATGTGATTAGCCAACAGGCCGACTTTTTGGTGGTGGCCATGTTTGCTTTCCCAGTTGAAGACCAGCTCCTGTCCCTTTAAGTAATATGGGAGCCCTTAGATAGTCACGATGTACGTTCTGATCACGTGATACTTCCGATGATCATCTCTCCGTCAATCTGCAATTTGAAAGGTGACTGCAAGCGTGGGCGCCTTCAGACGGCACTGCGGCCTCCTGTCTGTGGGACGCACATTTGTTTCGCGCACAGTCGAACGTTCCACATCAGTAAGTATTATATCAGAGACATGAGTTTAGTCATTCTTTCAAAACCGCTCGACCTTTAAAAAGTTAGATGGACATTGTTCCTCCAACATTTCTGTTAGTGAGTTAATGTGATTTCAAACACTTTGCCTATCTTTCGGCTTTTAGAATCCAGGACGGAACATGTTTCCCCTTGGTAGGATTGTACCAAACGGGCGCGTGTTATGTTCAAACAATCTATTTAGGGTATAGACAGGTTTCCCTGCCGGTTTCTGGACAGTTTTTTATTAACATCCCAACTCATCATAAAGTTACATAGGCGGTTCCGCTCTGGTACACACATGTGCCTTCTAAAATGTGTACTGCAGCTTATTCTTACATAGCAGCCATTTTTGTAACTAATGGATTTCCCTTCTTATGCATCCCTCGTGGGGCTACGGCATGGGGACACCCAGTTCTGTCTATACAGGTCCTGCGTGCTCCCAGTATTATATTATGACTGGGCTCCATCTAGGCACCTAAATGACAAATAAACCTTTGACTATGTTCCAGATAGATACATCATGGTCTTCGTTACGTTTTGTAGACAGTGAAGGTTCCTGAGTGGGCTGCCCCAGTTCGCTTCTTGTACTTACCATTATGGGATCTTGTTGTCACCGGCTCCATCTCAGTGATCGTTTTCACCCCACAGATTGTGCTTAAATGCAGTTCGATTCAACCATGCATTGGGTCTATTAATAAAGACATTAGACTTCCACAGCCACCCTTGGCACCATACCATTTTGATTCACTAACTGGCTATGACAGCACCAAATGGGAATGAAATATGATTTCCTCTTAGTTGTGAGGTGAGCAACCTTAGAAACAACATTTGGCACTAAGTTCTGATATTTTTCATCATTTTCTCAACTTGTCTTTGTTATGTCCTCTTAGACATTGGTGCCATTTTAGTACAGACAGTACATGCCAGTTATAGGCTGGTGTGTCCCTCAAGTGTATGGACGCCCATGTGAGGTTAGTCTGACATATACATTTTTTTCACTCCTTTCGAAGCACACTGCTCATAACATTCTTGGCTGTCCCTCCTTTGGGTCAATGCCTCTTGGACCTCCTGGTGTTAGCTATCCTCCCTCATAGGGCACAGATTTCTCTTGGTCTCACTCACCTACTAGCACTGAGAAATGTGGGGCACTGTTTTTGATATTTGTAGGTGCACCTGGGTATGTGAGATTGGTTCTCCTATATGATCACATACTTTGATAAGGTCATTGTAACTTGTTCGTTGCAGGTGTTTTTTACACAGTTATCTCCCGCTTCCCTTATTTATGTTCCCTTGCTGGCTGTGTGCACTAATGATTGTGTGAACATTTAATTCCAGCACACCATATTGTTTTCCTGATGAAGACATGGACTAAATCATTCCAACACGTCGAAACCGGTCGAAGAAAGTTGGAGATGTGATCATATGAACTACAATAACTAGATCCACTTCACCAGCTGACGATATGTTCTATAATTGTTGAAATTTTAGAAATAATGCACTTTAAAATATGTCCTCTCTTGTGGTCATTAGAATGTTTTATTACATACTAAACTTATTTTAGTAGATGTTTTGTGACCTATAGATGTATGTTTGGGAGTGATTGTGGATGAATGATTCGACTGTGTAATGCAGAGGAGTAAACATTTTGTGTCATCTGCAGTGTTTTAAACTTGGTTCTTTCCTGCAACCTAAATGTAATTTGTAGTGTTGATTAACACGATTGACTCATTTTTGATCATTTTCTATCATATAAAAATAAATACATTTTAATACACAATATTGGAATAGTGTCCTCTGGACAATTTTTTCAGTATACACTGGTACGGTAATACCCTGGTCGGGAGCGTAGGGTTTACCTGTGTCTTTCAGTAGAATACTTTGAATCATTCTGCACATGAATTGTATTACACTAACATCCCTCAACTTTATATATTTGAGTCCAAAACCTTTAAGTGGAATTTAAGAAAATGAGGAGCAGATACAATTGGCTGTATGTACTATGTAACTTAAAACAGAGTCTGTGAGATTTTGTTTGAGGTTACTACTCCTCCAGGAGGAAAATCCTTTAAATATTTTTTTTTCTATCAACATAAATTATGGTAAAATACACCACATAATATATTTACATTCTGAAACATTCTTCTTTTACACACATTGGCCTGTGTATGCAGGCTTTCACACTAGTATCAGAATAATCCAATAGTTGGTGTTCTTGTGGGCTCTCTCAATTTTGCTGTGATGACATTTTGTCTTCCAATGTTTATACAAATATGAAGATCATTTCCCTGAAGTAGATGCCTTGGCTATACAATCCTGTTATCCGAATGTGCTTGTTTTTGTCAAAGTACAGCACTAGAACATATGAATTGTCCAGGATGTCACACCAATTTGTAAGACAACTCTTACTAGATAGCACTACAGTGCTTCATGCAGCATTTTAGCTTGATCTGGTAATGTAATTATTTACTTAAATTATGCACTTCATTATATTTGATTGTCAAATGTATACAGTCTTCCGATCCATTTCACAACCTGCCTGGGGATGGAGCGTGACGGGTCCTTTAACATTTACTAAATACCCATTATAAATGAAATCACCATTAATGTCACAATCAAAATCATGCCTGTATTTTAAATGGACTAGTGTACTATAATTTAAGCCCAAGCTTCTTCTGTTGAGCAGTGTGGGGATCTGAGTGTTTCCTCAAATGTAAGTAGGTCCTCAATGTCAAACACATGCAGAGTACAGCCCACTTGGGGCAGGCTACACATTTCACAGCACAGCCAACAGGTCCAATTTTCTCTGACCTCTGGTGGCAGCCTAGAGGAGGTTACTCTAGCTGCTGCTTTCTCTTCAATGTGCTCACATGATGTATAGCGTTTTCAAATATGCAACAGGGGAGAGTGCAGGCATATGTCGGATATTGGAGAAGATGAAGGTAGGAAATGTAATCACAAAATGTGAAAAAATGCTTTGATTACAAAAAGCACCAACTGGTATTTAATATGCATGTAATAAATGTGGCTCTGCTGAATTGATATGTTAACTTACATTTCAGACATGTGTTTGGAAACCTTTTGTGAAGATTGTGAATGTAAATGAAACATAGTTTCACAGAACAAGGGTGAATAATAAAAGCATAGGCATGGGCTTCTCTTCCCATCTGGCCATCTGCTCCAATTCCCTTGGGTTCGACATATAGAGACAACTCTCCTTCAAGGAGCACATAGCAAGGAATGCACAGCAGATTGGTATCACCGTTCCTTGCTGCTGAACATGAAGCTCTTCCTCCCAGCAAGCTACTTTAGATCTGCAGTCAAAGCATTGGTTCTCTCCCACCTGGATAGTGGCAATGCCCTCCGGGAACCATCATGGTGCACCTGAGATGTGGCCTACAGGCTAAAACACAATTCATCAAAGGACTCTGCAAGTTCATTCAAATAACTTAGACCCTCATTAAAAAACACTGGCTACCAAAACAAGCACAAATTACCTACAAATACTGACACACCATCTAAAAGGCTGTCGCCCCCACGTTCCCAAGCTACCTCACTGAGAGGTTCAGCATCTCCCACGGCCTACGGTCACCAGGAGCCAAGAAATGTGCAGATTTGAACTTGGCAAGGGCAGCAAGGAGCAAACCAGAAGACACGCCTCATATCTCATGGCCCCCAGAATCTGGAACCTCCTCAGCATCAACTCCAGATTGGCCCTCTCACTTCTACACTTCAGGAGGAAACTCAAGACCCTCCTCTTCAATTAATGGCTCCTACTTAACGTCTGAGTCTACACCCCTTTCACTCCCTTCCTAACCTGAGACTGGGTGATCTGCTCTCCGCTGTTTACGCCATTGGTTGCTTATAGAACCCTTGCAGCCAAAATGCCCATCGTCCCCCTTCCCTATTGTTAGTACCACGCTCCACTTATGATCTGCTTCCCTTGCCATGTACTTCCATCATGACTTGTAAAGTTCTCTAATGCTACTACTTCTAACAATGATAATAAGACAAGTGGAAATACAATTGGGGAATAGATGTCACAGTATTCTCATATATGGTTCCCATATGTGACTCGACAATTCAGTGGCACTAGCAGTCTATAGCAGATGATTGTGCAAGTCTGCAATGAATGCATGAAGTGCACCACACAGGAGCTAGCCTGATCGTACCAGATTAAACAAACATATCAATCATATGGCAAAATGAGCAAGACAGGAGAGTGGTGGCATGGCTGAAAAGGAAGCAGCTCAGATATCAGGAACACATCATGTTACCTATGGGCCAGGATTTGTGATGATTATGAAAATCACTGTCCTAAGATGCTGCTCAGTCAAGAACTTACAATTATGAAGTATTACAACAGTACTCACACTCACCCCATATCTGCTTGAGAGTGTAGGCATGACAAACGAAGACAGAAAGCAACCAATAGACAAAACATTTATTTTGCTGCATTACTAGAATGAAGAAAGAAACCCTAATACGTAGCAACAATGTCTTTTTTTTCTACACTGCTGTGACTTTCTGTTTCTTGAAAATTGTAAAAACGACCATCTCAACCTCTGGAGTCGTCTTTGCTTCTCAGCCGAGCGAGCCCTTCCAGTCAGATCACAATGGGAGAGATACTTTAATAAAACTTGTTTTAAGCTTCTAAGGCTAAGGGTCTGATGTTCAAACATGTTTTTAATGGGACTTTCCCATTTGAAGACATTTTTGTATATCAGGCACTTAGAATCTCCGATTGTGTTCTATGCATTGCGCCCACTTTCTGTCTAAGCTTTGGGGTCTACAGCATGAGTGCACAAATAATCAGGCAATTAACGGAATGTCTTTTTATTCTCTCCTAAAGGCAGCGACAGAATCCGTCCCCTGGGTCCTAAGCAGCCTATATTCAAGGGGCCTCATTACGACCCTAGCGCTAATGGTTTAACGGCGCCGTAAAGAGCGTCGGCGCCGTTAAACCATTAGCGCCTGATTACAAGGTCCCTTAGCGGGTTGGAGGCTTTAACGCCTGCTTTTTGCAGGCATTAAAATCCAACCCGCTAAGGGACCTTGGAGCTAATTACGGCAACCGTAATTTACGGTGCCGTAATTAGCGCCTTCCCCATCCCCATTATGGCCTATGGGGCAAAATGGGAATGGGGAAGGGCAAATGGTGAATGCGGAATTACCGCCCCCACCAACCTTGTGATGGGGGCGGTAATTCCGCCATCCACCATGCCGGAGACCGGCATGGACCATGGTGCTAATAGCACCATGGTCCAGCGCCTGGGTCGTAATGAGGCCCAAGGTGTTCTTGATATCGGTCTTGATGTGTACAGCAAGTTACAGGACAACTGTTCTTCCCATTTGGGAATCCACCCCAGGCCAGGCATTATGATGCTGTTATGAGAGCAGTGTGAGATAATGTTCAGACAAGGCCTAGGGAATTCAAACCTCACACTGCCAGAAAAACACGCTGAATGCATTCACATTACTTACAATCCATACCCTGAGCACCTGGAGAAGGATTTCCATCCTTCTTCAAGCACAAGTGCATGAGTTGGATCAGTAAATCCCATGCATTATGCATCAAACATTTTTTGCACTTATTTTAAACCCGTGACCATTGTTTTTTTCATAATTATATAAAAATATATGCATTGATATCATCTTCATTTCTAGACAACAGACGGGAATTTGAAGACAAAGAAACCCTCAGCGGGATGCACAGAAGGACACGAAGGAGGGATCTCTGCAATGCTGAATATTATTCACGCAGAGCCGCCCACAATAATCTCAGCAAGAAATGAGCCTACGCCATTCACCACAAAAAACGGTCAAGGTATTCTGCGAATTTGTCAGGTCGAACAACAAACAGAAAAAAGCAGTGATAAAAGCCACATTCTTTAGAAAGAGTTTAGGATAGCACAGTTTAGTATCTGCAACTTTCTTTCATCCTGATGATCACACTTTCAAAACAAAAAATCGGACAAAACTCTAAAATTCCGAAAGCTACAATATGGAATGAAAAGAGGTAATACACAAAGAGCACTTTCATCAATCTCTGTTAGGAAAATTGATCAATTCCTGAAACTAGGTTGGCTTGTGCTTGAGCAGTACTGAGAAATTCCATAAGATTCTGTCTATACAGCTTGACTCTTTCTCTTCTCTGAATGCCTTCTTGTCACAGGCTGCCTTTATGTGGAATAGCTTGTAAGTTTAATAGGGGAACATCCACAAACACAGTCCAAAGGGAAAAGAATGAGAAGGTGAAAGGCCGCGGTGGGGGAGCGGCACATCCCTGGTCAAACTGCTGCGGTCTGTTTGATGCTGTGAAAGCTGATTCTTGTAGGCGATGTTGGTATCGACATGGCTCGAGCCACACGCACTCGCAGGGAGTGGTGATCTTGCCAGCGGTGCCATCGCTTTCTTGCGGCAGATCGGACCTGATGGAGAGCAAGACATGGGATGTTAAAAAAGGTGGTAAATGATGGCAAGTATTTTCTCAAAATGCTTGGATACTGCAAAAAGCCAACTGCTCAAAGCACATAAATATCTGTATTTAAGTAACTTACATGTTTATACCATTACAATTGTAACAATCAATCATGCCATGCATGTCTTTTCTGTTATATAATAAAATATCCTCCGATAAAAATGTTTTTAAAAAATCATCCATTCATGAGATGGTTGACTTTTTAAATATGATCATTATAAGCATCATTACGGAAAACAAACGCTCAAACCGCTAAATACATTTAAAATTCATAACTTCCCTGGTTGCCATTTGTTGTAAAACAGACAACATTTATATATCTTCTATACCAAGAGTACAACTGCCAGAGGAAACCCTGCATCTGAAAACGTCTTCAGAAGGACATTATTTTTCAAATGTGCACCCAGATTACTATCAAGCACATTCCCCAAATTCTAAGACTGGAGTTTAGAATAGTAAAAAAACACCTGTCCATATATTGGGAAGGCTTTTTAGGAATCATTGTTAAAACATTGACCCACTGGCAACATTTTGCTGGCAACATTTTCACATGGAACCAATTTATGTTACAACGTTTTGCTGATATTAAAGAAATAAATGCAGTCTGTAATACTGTGCTTTTATTGCTCCTGTGTTTTATAATACATTTGGAATGACAGGTAACATCGTACAAACAGCGGACACATCAAGAATCTTTGGGGAATAACCTTTCTAGGAGTTCAGTATCATGTTCAGTAATGTCTGAGACACTCATTGACATCCCATGAACTCTTTTCGTTCAGCATGTCTTCCCCCATTCTTGTGTTTCTGTACTCTAGGCAAATACCAACACGTATTTTCCCCATTCCTTGGTTTCACCCTCTGCCCTGGCTGTTAGGCGAGTCTAGCAATCATACATTTTTTTTCTGCACCCGAAATATAAACCACTCAGAATGTGTTTTCTTATTGGTTTATGGCCCAGTTTCTTAACCAAACCTTTTGACTGTAATATCTTACATAGTGGTTTATTATCCATTAGCACCAGACACAGGGGAATCAGCAAATCAGGTGGCTAGAAATGCAGGCTGAAACCTACATTGTCAGCCGCGTTCAAAGCCACCTAATGGCTGGATCCCACAGCCGCCATCTTCCGCCCTTCCCTTTATTTTTTTGTTGGACCTTTTCCAACGCCCCTCCCGAACCCCACTCACTGCTTTCCATGGCGACCAACATAGCACAGTATTTTCAGTCATTGAACGGGACACTCAAGGTGCTCCATTCAATGACTGAAAATATTAGGTACCTCACGGTGCTAATGTTGCTAAGCCCCCATTCCAAGGGCTGGAACAGGGGATAATGGTCCAGAGCCCTCGTTAATGCCCCTAATTTCACTTGGGATGTCAACTTGAGCTCCCGGGCCATTACCCTCATTCCAGCCCTTGGCTTAACACCACATTTACACCTCCACACAAACAATCTACATTTCCCAACATCTCAATTTAACATCAACATCCCTTTCTCAATCTCGGGATAAGATTGTTTAGCGCCCTTCAATACTCTTGAGGCAAAGGCATTCACATCTTCAGCACAGTCTTCCATTTGGAGCAGCATCACGTCCAAGACCACATTGCTAGCACCTGTGACTCTGATTATTCTCCAATTATAGGTACAGTTTCTAAGTGAGAAGGATTAGCCCAAAATAGGATGATCAACAAATGCCTTATCACAGTAGAAAAATGTCAATTTCTTCACACGGAGTTGATATTCATGGTACAGTCTGTGAAGTTTTGCATGCATCTGGCATAGTATTATGCCATCCCAAGGAATAACAACAGTTGTCCCTTATCTTTGGTTTCCTGGATCTTCTTGATGGTTAGTACAGAGACCTTACTGTGTTCTACTTGCGTGCCTGTTATAATGTGGCCTATATAATCAAACTGTTTGCTAATATTTCTCTTTGCTTAATGTCATGCATGACATAAACATAATCTCTAGCATTCTGTTAAGTCTGAGTTCCTGGTCACCTTGGTCCATCCCTTTGAACAGGATGGTGCCCTGAAAGAATAGGAACCAAGGCTGGTTGGGTAACTGATGCACATCCTCATCACCATGAAATCAACCAGTTACCACAGGTACATTGAGTATTAACATTCATTAAAGTACATCTGTCTCCTTCTCAAAGACTTTGACCTAGACGTCCGTGCTCTTACTGAGATGTGATTCAATGCCAGCTCAGTCAATGCTCGAGATACTATCCTTCGTGAGGGATACAACATCCTCTCCAAACCCATACCCAACAGACCTGGAGGTGGAGTGGCCCCAATTTTCCCTGAGTGGGTCCCTGCCTTCATCATACCTACTCAATCCTACTGCTCTTTTGGATGCCTTGTCTGTAGGGCCGGGGTCTCGCCTACTCATCTTTCACCCTTGCCACTATCTACAGGCCCCCTGGGCCCATCTCTCTCCTCCTCTCTGAATGGGCCAGCCTCACCTCCTCCCTCTCAACATCTTCTTTCAAACTCCTCCTCCTTGGTGACTTCAACATCCACCTCGACTCCCTTGAATGATCCACCACTCAGTTACCTGTCCTCTGTGACTCCCTCTCTCTATTCTTTCTTCTGGCCCAACCCACTCTGCTATTCACACTCTGGACACCCACATTTCTGGCGACATCCATATCTCTAATGCGGTCACCATCCCCCTCTCCTGGTTTGACCACTCTCTAATTTCCTCCTGCCTGGGAATCCCTTGTCCCTCTATCTCAGCCACACCCAGCACTGTTAGCCTCTTTCGCCGTCATCCGACCGATGGAGCAAGTGTCAGTCACTGCTTTTGCCTACACATTCATCCCCCTTCCACCGCCACTTCTGACTACCCCTCTGCCTCTGTCCTTGCTAACCTGCAACTCTCTATTTCTAACACCCTTGACATCCTTGCCCCTGTCATGAGGATATGCCTAAACTCTGCCTCCAAGAACAACAGCTGGTATGACTCTGATATAGCATCTCTGAAACGCAAGTGCAGAGTTGCTGAACGGGAAGTGGCAGACCTTGGGTTTACACTCTGACAAACTGGTCTGCCACCTGCTCCAAAGGCAATATCGTTTCTCTATCCACTCCAAGAAATCGGCCAACATCCCAGCCTGCATCTTTGGAGACACTAACAACACGGCCAAAGTTTTCAAAATCTGCAGGAACTCGCAAATCCAGCAGCAGTCTCCACCTCTCTCCTTACTTCTCAGGCTCTCTGCACCGCTTTGGCCTCCCATTTCACACCTAACACTCAGGACATCTTCTCCCCACTCTCCTCCACCCCCATCTCCACTCCAGCACCTGCTCCACTGCCGCTCATGGCTTCCCTCCTTCCACCCCCGCACTCTCCTCTCTCCTGCCTATAGCACCGGATAAGGTCTCAAAAGTTGTCCACTCTGAAGCTCTCCTCCAAACAGGTGCTCCCCTGCTCTTCTAGAACCATTAATGACAACATCTCCTGTCTTGCCATGACTCTTGCCAACTTCTGTAACCACTCCTTTGCCACTGGCTCCTTCCCTCTATCCCTCAAGCACTCCCTTGTGCACCCTCTCTTGAAAAAATGTGTGCTGACCCCCATGCCCGGCTAACTATCGCCCTATCGCCACTACCCCTTCCTGGGTAAACTCTTGGAGAATCTGGTCCTCCCCCAACGGACCCTCCACCCTGAACCTGTTGGTTGCATTCATGACCATCAATCTGGATTCCGTGCATCCAAAGGCATTGACACTGCTCTCCTGAACACCTGGCAAACCATGCTTGCAAATCTCAACTCTAACTCTCCCGCTGTTTTCATTCTCCTTGATCTCTCCTCTGCCTTTGACACTGTCAACCATTCTTTAAACGACTCTGTGATACCCTCGGCATCACTAACCGGCCACTGGATTGGCTGACCTCTTCCCTCACTAACCGGCCTTTGCAGCTGCAACTGCGCCTTTCTCCTCCGCCACCACACTCTCTACCTGTGGCATCTCCCAGGGCTCTATCCTATCACCTTGTCTCTACAATATCTATCTCACCCCTCTTGCTCACCTGATCTCCTCCTCTCCTCATTTCCAGTGTTATGTTTATGACACACAGCTTTCCTTCAAACTTCCCTCTACTACCTCCTCTTCTTCCTCTGTCATCCCTGACTGTCCACCATTCAGCCATGGTATGCAGCTAACAATCTCTGTCTTAATGCCAGTTAGACAGATATCCTTTTCATTGGGACACCTGTGCTCTGTATTCCTCCCACCCTGTGGCCACCGTCTCTGGGCCCTCTAACCCCACCATCCTGTGAGGCCAAAAACCTCAGGTCATCTTTGCCTCTGCTCTCTCCTTCACCCCTCAGATCATGGACCTTTACCAAGATGTCCCACTTCCAGCTCCACCTCCTCAGAGGCATTTTCCCTTTCCTCACCTTCCCCCAGAAGCTCAATCTCTCCAGAGCGCTAATCTTCTCTAGGTTGGACTACTGCAACAGCCTCTTTCTTAATCTCCCTCTTTCCTCCCTACACCCCTCCAGATAATCCAGAATAGGACTGCAAGCATTATCCTTGGCCTCAAACCCAGGTTCCATATCTCTCTAGCCCTAGAATCTCTCCACTGGCTCTTGGTGGCAGCAAGGATCAAATTCACACCCTCTGCATCATCCGCAAAGATTTTTTGGGCATGGGATCATGCTATCTCCAAAATTCCCTCCCTAAATACTCCCCTGCTAGATCCCTACGCTCCTCTAACTCCAACTCTTTGACTGTGAAATGCTTCTCCAAGCAGAGAGTGGGAGGCAGGCCACTCTCCTTGGCTGGTGCCTCCCTTTGGAACTGCCTTCCTGCCCCGCTCAGACTTGAGCCGGACCTCCTTAAGTTCTGGGAAACTGCTCAAAAATCTGCTCTTCCCCTTCTCTGTTATTCACCCCACACCACCCCACTGCTTCTGAGACTGGAGGCCTGATCCTCAAGAATCTCACAGCATACCAGGAAGTTATTCCTCCCCTGATCCCTTCGGATTTAGGCTTGTGGAGCTTTGAAACACAATTCTATTGTACAGGCGCCTAACAAATGCTCAATACAAATAAATAATAGTAATAATAAATACAGTTTAGCAAAACCCCACTAGTGGGCGTGTAGGTACAGGGAGACCATCCAACTGACTCTTGTGTACACAAACCTACAGAGGGATCCATCTCAGCTACTCTATGGTAGCTGATGGTGTCCGGTCAAATGTTCGAATCAAAAGGATCAAATGACCTTTTGATCAATAGAAAAAGGACCGAAAAAAGGATCGATTTTTTAAAAATTAATGTATTTATATTTTTTTTAGTTTAGCATGTATAAAACACTTTTTTATGAAAGGAAAACTGGGGGTCGGGGGGCCCCCCCCATAAAAAAAAATTAGATCCTTTTTTTCGGTCCTTTTACTGTCGAAAAGAAGGCATTCGAGTCTTTTGTTTTCGAACATTTGACCTATAACCGTAGCTGATCATAGTTAAACTAGACTAGGGTATTATGTTAGGATTAGGAAGCAAAACACATTCATGACTTGGCAACTAGTGCAATATATTTCCCCACACTATCCTTTCTCCCAGTGCAAAATGCCCCCTTTTGTTCTATTGCACTCAAACAGCAGTTCCATGCTTATGTCACTAAAGCATGTCCAAATAATCTATTGTTATGAAATAATGAATTATTCTGATATTTTAGCCTAGCATCTAACAAGATGATTTTTGCGGCATTTGACTGTAAAGCGCATATAGGATGAGTCGCAAAAAAGTTGCTTGCACTAACTCAGACTTTCTCATATCTTAATCTTGAAGAAAAATTATTAGATTCACAAATAATTTGCCAGGAGCAACTCTGACTTACACCTAAAGTTCTTATGGGTAAAATTAAAAAATGAAAAACAGAAAAACAGTATGTTAGGAGTGGGTCAGAGTTGCTACAGTACCATATCTGTATCTAAAATTATCACTCGAAGAGTAACTATAGGTTTCTGTTTAACATTTCAGTATAATAACTCCATAGATTACCTTCTATTTTGTGCAGTTTCTGATATTTCTAATTGTTATTTGAAAGGGGAAAGATGTAAATATTTTATATAGATAAACTGTAAACATGTTATGGTCAGACCCATATAAATAAAAAGCTCATATCAGCTTTCCGGCCCATTTGCAAGTGGGGACTTCTAATTCAAATATACACGCAGCTGACAGCTGTGGTGTGCTGATTCGAAATTACAATTTATTTTGTGAAAAAGCATGCTACAGAAATGTTTCCAAATAGACAGAAATCACCAAAGGTCACAGTCAGAAACGCAAATGCACGATGAACTATATAAGATGCTATATGAAAACAGCCATACTCCAAGTTAAACAAAACTACTGAACAAGAACACTGCTTATGTATTAATCAAGACACTTGCCCCAAGTGGACCATTTAAAGGATATGTGAAAGTCAAGAAAAATGTATGATCTCTGCTTAAGAATTTATAAAATTATCTTTAGTCTTCCCTTGAAGCTTAGAAATTTAAAAACAACTGGAGGAAGGTGGCTAGCACTTCTTGACGAAAGCATTGTACATTGGCACAGTTACAAATTCTCCAGTTCAGGCCAGAAAATGAGTGTGATGCAGTCTCCAGTTGGGACAGATGACTGATAAGCTTATTGAAGCCATTCCACTAGATGTAAGACTCATAACCATTTTCTTGGTCTCTGTAAGATGGTTTTCTGTATGCCAATCACAATTGAATTGTTGTGTACATGTTGTTGTAGCCTGGGATTCCTAGGCGACATCATCCACTGGAATGAGGTTTTCCAAGTCTATGGGCCTCATTCCGAGATTGGCGTTAAGGGATACCGGGCACCGGTAAGGAGACCGGTGGCGGTAATCTCTTACCGCCCTATTACAAGGTCCCTTAGCGGGTCCCTCTAGTAACGGCTGGTCTGACCAGCCGTTGTGGACAGGACCCATTAAGGGACCAGGGCGCAAATAACGGGCTTGAAATTCACGAGCCCGTTATTTGTGCCCTCCCCATTCCCATTGAGCCCTATGGGGGCTCAAATGGGAATGGGAAATGGCTTTTTCAATGGGGATTTACCGGTCCCGCAAAGGTCGGACTACACCGGTAAGTCCCCATTGAACTATACCAGTGCCGGACCCGTTATTGGTGGCAGTCATAGCGCAAATAGCGCCATGACTGCCACTAATCTCGGAATGAGGCCCAATGTCTACGTCTGTATGCTTGTAACAGGCCGATAGCCCGCGGGCATCAGGGCGCGGCGAAACCGCTAATGCATAAATGTACGGTTGGCACGTCTAGAATCTCGCTAATCTAGCAAGCCCGCGGGAATTACCTTGGAAGTAGAGGGTTTATTGAAATAGTTACCCTCCTGTCTCAGGGCAGCTGGTAGCTTGTTGAAACATTTTGCAGCCTGGACCGGGAAAAATCTGTCCCATCCTGACACCAACTTTACGCCGGGTATATTCAGTAGACCTGCATCTGCTGATCTCAAGCATCTCCGGGGGCGTACAATCAAAATTGTTTTTTTAAAATAGCTCGGTGCCTCTCCAAAGAGGCATCTATGGACTATCGTCATGGCCTTGAACTTGACTCTGGCCCTCATTACGACCCTGGCGGAATTCGGAAAACGATGGCGGAAATGCAATACCGCCATCGAATAGCGCTCGGTGCGACTATGACCCGTCACCGCAAAGTACGAAGCCATTAGCGACACCGTAGTGAACGCCAACGCTAACTGCACCAAGCACGCGCGCGCGCGCCATGCCAAACCGTAAACACCACCATGGCGCAAGGGTACGCCAATTCCGACCCTAGCGGACATGTACCTAACGCCATCAAGCATGGCGGAATGTACCATTCCGCCATGGTGAGAAGTACGGCATCGCGAATCAACCGTAAACGGCCCCACTGAGTGCCTGTACACCGCTCCCTGCCCACAAAGTACAACTCCCCGTAGGTGCAATGAAGTCACAATGCAACCATTGAAATGTACAAGTCACCCATGCATGCCAACGAACAAATGAAACACAAGAGGGGCCAATGGGAGCTGCAGGGCACAGATGGCACGAATACAGAAGCCATCCCAATGGACATGACCACAGTCCCCCACCAAGAAACGCACGCAAACACAGGCACCTGTGACCAGCAATATTCCGAAAATCACATCATTCCACCAGTCCACCTGGCTGACCGGCATCTGTTACACAAAACCCAATCCCCCGCCCCTGAGCATGACAACATTCAAACAGTCATATTGGCAGCCCCCATCCCTGACCTCACGGGCTTCGTAGGCAAACGCGCCCAGTACAGTACCACGCAACTAAACTCCGAAGCTGGAACCCAATGCAGATCTCCTCACAATACATCGCTCCCCAAATAGGAATATGCCACATCACTTGCAAAGAAGAACGCTACACGGGCCAAATCAAAATAGAAATTTAATGCACAACAAAATCACCAAGCCCATACAGCCATCAGGCCATGAACTCCAAAACACATTTCACCATTGTGGGCTGCATCCGCAAGAAATGACCAGCCACTACTTGTGTGACGCCCTGTTCCATCATGGTACACAGAGCCACATTCACGTACGAAAAGGCAACATGGAAGCGCACAGAACCGCAGGGCCATCCCAATGGGGAGGCACTAGTCCAGCTGAAAGGCCGAAATGTTGCTCCGAGCCACCAGTACTGCGTAAGGGCATGTGGCCCATTGGCGATTGTCCCATAAGATCGTAATGCTGCTCCACTGATTAACACGAAGCAGCACGTGTCGGGAGTAAAAGCCATCTGCAGGAGTGGCATACAGATGGCAGTGGCAAAAGGGGAGGAGATACCTGTCAACCAAAAGAAAAGAAAAAGAACAGAATGGCCATCAGAACTACATTCGAACAACTCACTTCAATGATCACACGAAATCCACAGCCATATGCATGCTAGCCCACTCCAAAGGTTCATCACCACCCAAAAACCACTTGCGACTCATAACTATCTATATCGAGGTGTAAACACCATCACAAACGAGTGTACCTGTGCATGCGTCTGTCAAAACAGAATCCATCAGATGGGATTGGTAACGTGCATGGACACAAGTGTCTGAGGGCGCGTCGAGACAGGGAGGGCTCAACAAGGCCAGATAGACGATGGTCCCACTATGGCAGCCCTGCATCACATAGCGTAGGGGAGGCGGATAGATTCCAAGAAGCCCTGTACATGGCAAACTCTGTATCAAATCACCTGCCCATGCATCCATTCATCATTCCCTCATCCCGGGATTTAAACGCCTGAATATTTACTCACATAACATTAGAAATATCCATTGAGTCTGTGCGTTATGCAGCCTGCAAAATCCACAGTGCCCCAGCCCGTAATTCCAGTGTAGTGAAGTAACATGTATTTGGGAACGTCCGGCCTCATCGCCCACGTCGCCATTGCGCATCCCAAACCATTCATATCAATCATTGCATCCTCGCCATGGCCCCTGTCCCAAGGACATTGAACAATAGTACGTTATATTTGCAGTCAGACCTGTGGGCATTTCCTCGCCGCTAGCTGAAAACCGAAAGCGCCGCCCTTCGAATTCCTCATTTGCAACATCACGTCGAAGAGGCATCTGTGGCCGTTTGAAATCACTAATTAATCCATCGAGTGCGGCTGCTGTGTGTGAAAATGGCAACTGCCTTCACCCACAAATGGGACGCCCAGCCCGTCGTTGCAACTCGGTACAGTGATGCATGAGGGTCCACCGTTACTCGAGTACTACGTTCCACTGACCCTTCACAAGTCTGTTCGCGACTGCACAGATAGTATGTGAAACAATGGGACCACAGCAGAATGAACATATCAACCAATGTTACACGGCCATCGGGTACAAATACATGATTGCAATAGCAAGATGCCATTCCCCGAATTGCAGCGTTGTGTGCGGGACGTGCTCGGCCAAAGGGGAGAGCAGTTTGCACAGGTGGAATGAATCACCACAGGTGGAGGCCATACAGCCTGAAAACACATAAATTGCACACCCAGTCTCCTCCCACAACCACACCGAAATACTACCGGCAGGACTCGCGATGTTGGCCCTGGGGGACATGATAGCACTGCAAGTACTCCAACTCCAAGAAGAAGACGAACACCAACTACAACCGGCCGCACGGAGGAGACGCAGGAGGAGGAGGAGGGCAAGGCAGGGCCAGCAAGGGCCGCCAGCACAGCCACTACCACCACGCAGGCAGCCCGCAATCCCACGCCTCCGAGCACATCCGTTCAACCTCACTGATGAGCAGATCCACACCCTCTACCGTCTGGACCGGGACACCATAGCCGCCATTGTGGACATGACACAGGCTGACCTTGTTAGCATGATAGATAGCCCAACCGCCATCCCACCCCTACTGAAGGTGGTGTCTGTACTACACTTCCTGGCCACAGGCACCTACCAGCACACAGTCGGACAGTTGCATGGCATTTCTCAGCCACTGTTCTCACGGACACTATTGCAAGTGCTCGATGCCCTCCTGCAGCACGCAGACGACTACATCTCCCTACCACGCTCGGAGCAGGAAATTACCAACACAAAAGTGGGATTCCATGCACTTGCCGGCATACCGGGTTGCATTGGTGCCATCGACTGCACCCATGTGGAATTGGTCGTCCCACATGCCATGGAGGCCCAGTACCGCAACCGAAAACAATTTCATTCTCTGAATGTACAAATGGTGTGTGACTCCAACAGGATCATTACACATTGTTGTGCCAGATTCCCTGGATCAACCCATGATTCTATGGTCTTGAGGAACTCTACAATACCACGCTACATGGAGCGACACGCAGGGAACAGATCCTGGCTACTCGGTGAGTCTCATTACATGCATGATAATGTGGGGTATGTGATTCGGCAATGACCTGGCAGGAAGGGGGGGGGGGTGTGCGTACGTAGCAATGGCATTCCACATCATACGTTTATCGTCCACATACAGGTGATGCTGGATATCCACTGAAGAGATGGCTCCTCACACCAGTCCGGAACCCACGGGACCAGCATGAGGAGGACTACAACCATGCCCACTCACGTACCCGTGTAGTCATTGAACAGGCATTCGGCCTACTGAAGGGTCGTTTCCGCTGCCTCAGCAGGTCTGGCGGGGCACTCCTGTACCGCCATGAGAAGGTTGCAAAGATGGTGATGGCATGTGTCATGCTCCACAACATGTGCGTACGTAGAAATGTGCCCATGCCCCCTGACGCAGAACTGCAAGCACCTGATGATGGTCATGATGAGGGTGGGGATGTGGCAGCACCTCAAGGAGTCTGCGAGGCACCGGAGGGCCGTGACATTCGTCAGCATCTCATTGATGTATGCTTCTAGCACTCACGCCTGGTGGCTGATACATGGACACGGGACTCGTGGCACTGTGTGTGTCTGGGACATGCACAATATGGACTGTACACCTATGATGGCCTAGTACACAAAGATCAATGTCCACACATCTCATTGGTTGATCGTGCACTGTTTATGGCATATGTGATATCATGTTGTACACCCTATCGACCCGCCACCCAAGTGAGCCCAACACACCCCTTCCACCCTCCTACCTCCCCCCCGAACACCAGTGTCCAAAGATGCTCATTGTCAGTGGGCAGTCGCTATTGCAAGCCCCCTCTGCGGGTATCAGGGGCACCCCTGCCTGTGGAGCGCAGGTTCCTCCCAGATCTACGTTGGGGGCTGCCCTGGACGGAACTTGCAACGGTTGATGTCTCTGCCTGCTCACGTCCATGCATGTCCCTAAGGGTTTGCAAGAGCTCAGTGAGCACACGGCGCACTGCGGCAAGTTCGGCAAATACGTCCTTGGACGTCGCATGCAGTTCCCCCCTCAGGCTCTCGGTGCTTCTCTCCATTTGGACTCCCAGGCTCTCGGTGCTACTCTCCATTTGTGCCCTTAGTGTCTCTGTACCTCTCTCCATTTCTGCCCTAAGTGTCTCAGTTGATGTTTCTATGTCTGCCTTAGTGCCCCCACATTCATCGGCATGGTCCTTGAGGAGCGTGGCCAGTTGCTGCTGTTGCACGATTAACTGGTCGAGGGACTGTTGCCTCTGCTGGGCCATGGCCATTTGCGGGGGTGTCACAGAGGGGCTGTTGACCTCATGTTGCCTTGCCACAGGGCTTGTGGGGGATGGCCAGTCGTCGTCTTGTGGGTGCCCCTGCGTGGTATCCTCATGGTGTACGGGATGGAACAGACAGGGGGATTGAGACAGGTCATGGATGGATCTGACTTCGACATCCCCGTCTTCTGTGTCGGAGCATGCTGCCATCAATGGGGTGTCACCTATGGTGCTGCTGCCACCAGAGGCAGTGCCTTCTGTGGCATCCGTTGGGGGGACCTGTGGTGGTGGTGGTGTGGGCATGCTGGCTGCTGGGGTGCCTGTTGATGTTCCCTCCTCTGTGCTGCCACCTGATTTGTGCTGCTGCCGTGTCTTGATGCGTGCAGCTGAGGTGGAGGGTCTTTGGCCGTTGGTCTTGGCCCTCTTTGCAGGTGTGCTGGTAGGGGTGTCCTGATGCTCGTCGTTTGGATCGGACCCTGTGGTGGAGTAAAGGAGGGCGAGGGTTATTGATGGGTCTGTGGGAATTGGAATGGCATTGTATCACATGCATTGGGGTGGTACCTGAGGGTGATTTGGGTCGGGGCCTTGGAGGTGCTTTCATTTGTGTGTGGAGTGAGGGTGCAGTTGTTTGGCAGCCTGCAGTTAGGGTGTGCCTGCTGCACGTGTAGTGCGTGTTTTAGGGGTTTTTAATTATTTATGTATTTATTGTGGGTTTTAACGTGCGCTATCAGGCCGATGTGTGTGGACGTTCTCCTGGACATGTGTTTCTGTTGCACTATGTGGACACATGGTACTTCACATGGATGGACTTTGTGGATTTGGCATTGTTTTATCTGGCCCACCTACCTGAATCTTCGGATGTCTGCACTCCTTTCTCCATCCCTCCGACTCCCTCTATGCTCTCCATTCCGATGGTGGAGGCACAGATTTCTTCCCAGGGGGTCAACTTGATGGGTGATTCAGGACCTCCCCCGGTGGCTGTGGCAATGTTGCGGTTGGCAGAGAGTATGCTGCGGACGCGTATCCGCAGGTCGTCCCATCGCTTTCGGCATTGCTGTGGGGTGCGGGGTGCGGTCCCCACCGCACTTACCCGCTGTGCCACCAGAGCCCATATGGCCTTCTTGTTTGCAAGTGCCGTCCTGGTCATTTGCGTGCAGAAGACGACGGCAGCATTCTCCTGGAGGGTCTCTGTTAGCACGGTGAGTTCCTCACGGGAGAAGTGGACCTGCCGCTTGCGGTCGCACGCTTTCTTCGCTACTTTTCCCATTTTTCTTGGTTTCGCTAGGGTGGATGACGGGTTGGGGTGTGTCTCAGGGTAGTGTTTTTAGTGGTTGTGTGGTTTTAGTGGTTTTATAGGTGTACGGCGGGATGTTTCCCGTTCCGGGCCCATGTTTTTACTTCCGTTTCCGTATATTTCCGGTCACCGTACTTTCCGGTAGGCGCACACTGCGGTGTCCGCTGTGATGGGTGGCGGTATTGCACCTAGGGCGCCGTACGGCGGCGGTGTGGGCCGTTTTGGGGTCATTTCCGCCATCGCGGACTTTGCACTTCCGCCATGCCGTGGTGCTCGTGCCCGATGGGTCGGAATGGGCCGCACTTTGCTCCTTCGTGCAATGGCGGAAACGCTATTTACGCTGTGGCGGTCCGGTCAGTCACTTTCCGCCAGGGTCGTAATGAGGGCCTCTGTCTTCTATTCTGAGCCAATGAAGCTCCATTCTTCCTTCCGATATATGGTCTCTATTTTTAATCTTCTTTACACTGCGGACTACGTCATTTTGCATTACTTGGCACCTTTGGAGCTCTCTCTTGGTGGCTCCAAGCAACAAGGCGTTTCCATAGTCCAAGCGTGACATTAGAATTGCTCTTGCAACCGTTGCAGTGTTTTCTTCGTTGATGAAGGGTCTTATAGCTCTTAATAAACGCAGGTAATACACATTATTTTTGTGCAGGTAATTGACCTGTGCTTCCGAGCCAACTGGCGCTTCTACCATCATCCCCAGTGTTTTTACTTGGGGCATTACCATAATAATGGCTTCTTTAATGGAGATGGCTTTCTACTCAGCTCCAAGTTTGGATCTTGCCTGGCGAGACCCGAAGATCATACATTCTGTCTTAGTGTTGTTTAGATACATCCAATGTTTTTGCATCCAGATGTCAATAGCATTGTAGACCTCCACTATTTTGGCACTGTCGGTGCCATGGTCTCCACTCAATTTGAAAATCAGCTGAGTGTCGTTGGTGTAGTTTGTGAAAAATACGCCAATGTTTTCTAGTAAATTACATAGACTTCTCATGTATAGATTGAATAATAATGGGGATAAACTGGCTCCCTGAGGAACTCCAAACATAATCGAAGCTGCCTCCAAGAATTTATCACCCCAATGTATTCTTGCTTTCCTGTCCTTTAGAAAGGAGGCTAGCCGGTTCCACCACTGTTGTGGAGCAGCCGGCTATTTTGCAAGCGCTGATTGAAGAAGCTGATGGTCTACCAAGTCAAAAGCTCAGCTGAAATCGAGCAGCATAAGTATCCCGAATTTGCCTTTATCAATCAGTTCCAGCATATGAGTCTGTAAATTGAGCATAGCTAACTCAGTACTGTGGGCTGCCCGAAAAGCAGTAGTATCTTCAAAGATTCCATGTCTTACTGTCTCTAGAGCCCTGGTTCTCTCTAAGCTGGACTCCTCTTCTCCTTCCCTCATCTCTGACTGTCTTTCTGCTATCCAGGAATGGTGTGCCGCCAACGACCTCTGCCTTGATGCCAGTAAGACTGAGATTCTACTCATCGGCACTCCCACTCCCTCCTTCCCTGCTGCTCTCTGGCCGGCCTCTCTGGGCCCTCTTCCTGCTCCTACCTGCAAGGCAAAAAACCTTGGGGTCATCTTCGACTCCACACTCTCCTTCTCTCCTCACATATCCGACGTATCTAAGAAGTCACACTACCAGCTACACCTCCTCAGAGGTATCCTTCCTTTCCTCTCCTTCCCCCAGAAGCTCACTGTCTCTAGAGCCCTGGTTCTCTCTAAGCTGGACTACTGTAACAGCCTCTATCTTAATCTGCCCGCCTCTACTCTCCGCCCTTTGAAACTCATCCAGAACAGGACTGCAAGACTTGTCCTTGGCCTCAAGCCCAGGGACCGTATCTCTCCAGGACTGAAACTGGCTCCCAGTGACTCCGAGGATCAAGTTCAAAACCCTCTGCATTGTCCACAAGGCCGTCTGGGGCCTTGGGCCAAAATACCTTTAACTCTCTCTTCCTAAATATCTTCCTTCTCGAGCTCTTCGCTCATCCGCCTCCAACTCCCTCAGGGTCAGCCGCTTCTCCAAACAACGAGTTGGGGGCAGATCTCTTTCCACTGCAGGGGCCTCCCTCTGGAACAGACTTCCTACCTCCCAGAAACTTGAGGAGAACCACCTCCGGTTCCGGAAGCACCTCAAAACCTTCCTCTTTGCCTCCGCTTTCTCTCCCCCTCTCCCCTGCTAATACTACTGAAACTGCACTGAATCTGCAACTGGGCCATTCACCGTTCTCGGCCCAGCCACTCTCCCCTGCACTGCCTCCACGGCAACCCCTGCACTACGGGACTGTGTCTGTATCCATACAGCCCCCCTTCCCAGCACTTGTCTGCACTTACCTCGCACTTGCCACCAGCTGGCCCTTGTTATTTATCCTGTATGCTGTATGCTAATAACCCTGTACTGCACTTTCCCCTCTCCCTTTCCCCCATGCACTTTTCCCTTCCCCTCTACCCTTGCACTTGCGCGATCTGAATGACACCTGGCCTAGTAAGATCATTGTCTGTCTCCCCTTGTTCCACTGTGGAAACAGAAAAATTGATATGAGGCCGGGAAGCCCAAAGGAAACACACCAACACAGGTTACAAAGGACATACAAAGCGCTTTATTCAAAGATACAACAATTACCAAAAGTCAATTGACAAACGGATAGCTATTCGGCCCTCAGAGTAACAGAACGAACTATCAACGGTAGTTCGCCGTGTTAGTGTGAGAGACCGTACATTGGGATACTCGGGTTTTTATACTTTTTATCCAGCTCTGGCCAACCCCCTCGCGGGTTAACCATTCTTGGAACCAGGCCTAGAGTTCGTTGCCAGGTCAATCCCATAATGTATGCATTTGATCAATTCCGCTGATACAGTTGTTCATTTACACATAGGTCAGGGATAGGACAAGGTCTCAGTTCGCGACCCCAACAAGTGGCCTGCGGGCATATTACTTATTCATGTGTGCGGAGGTCACAACGGCCAGAATCCCACTCGAAATGTCATTCGGCCTCCATTTTGTTGTTCAGGGTGACTTCCACACTACAAGAGAACCTAAAATGGCGCCTAAATCCAAGATGGCGATTTACACAATACATTAAGGTCAAGACCTTGCCACGGAATCTATTTACACAATGTTTTAGACAACTTGGCGTGGGCCAACATACATTCAAACAATGCGATAGGAGGTATAATATTATTTCGATTTCCACAGACCCTCCTTTTGGCCTATGCCAAATGCTAAACATCATTCCTAATACTTTTGAAAATAACTCCATGTGTTATCATCCAGAGATTCCGCATCATTGTCTGTAATGTCTATAGCCATGAGGTCGTTCATAAAAACCTCTTGTAACATGAATTCTTTAGATGCTGTATCTGGGGTATATATTTTATGCCCTATTGCGCTCACTGCTTGAGCACAACACCCCCCTATCATTCCACATATACTTGGGAGGCATTGAAAACAACAACAAAGGAATAACAGAATCCCTAAAATAACCAGAATAATGGAAAGCACCTTCCAACTCCAAGATCGCACAGAATCCCAAAACCAAGTACTAAGGTTCCAGTCTCCTACAGGGATATGGACTTCAGAACTCAGAGTATGCAAGTTCTGAATTGCTTTAAAAATTGTTGGTGAGGAGTCTGGTACGAAAACACAACAAGCGGACCCCACTAATTTGCATACTCCACCTCGTTCTGCCAAGATGACATCTAATGCCATCCGATTTTGAAGTGCTACCAATCTTATCGCCTTTCGCTCTAAGGTCATATTTTAGAGTATGTCCGTGGTCCGGTTGATCGTTCTCTCCAGTACCCTTGCTAATCCCCTAATGTTCTCTGAGTTTGCTATTTGTCCCCAAAAGGGCACAACCGATTTAGCTATGTCCCCCAATACTTGCCCAGGGGTATCTCCGTTGTTGTCTCGCCGTGGGCGAGCCTTAGAAACCTCCAATGTACTAGCTACAAATACCCCGGGTAACAATATTCCTAAATAACAGGTTCCCTGCCAATCCTTGGGCAACCAGGGAAATGCTAAACTACCACAAACAAAATAAACAGGCCCCCTTACATACAGAGGCCTGTTTTCCCCAGTCAAATTTACAATATTTTTACAAGCTTTAAAATCTCCCATTGGCCTAGTGCCATTTCTCTGTACACAGAAGGGAACCGAGTCAGGACTATGATTTAAAGAATAAGAAGGAGGTACAGCGTCCTTATTGTTTATCAGAGCCATTTTAAAGGAAATCAGAGTTTGAAAAGGAAGAGATAGTTTGTCAGACGGCCTAATAGAAGCGACGTTAGGTTTACTTCTATTTGCGAAAAGCGAGCATCCCAGGGGAGTCAATTCACGTTTCTCGAAATCATTTAAATTAGTTCCATCAAAGTTACCTGAGATGTTATCATTCCATCGGCCAAAGAATAGTGCTCTAAGAGAGGCATAGCAAGAAGTCGTTAAAGGTAGAGGATGTATATACCATCCCAGTCCCTTGTTCCCATGTTGCGGTAAATGAGTACAAATCCAACAATTACTCTTATTAAAAATGGCATGAGTAGCATTCATTACTATCATCAGAGTGTTATTATGATACTTTTGTCTATGTTGGGAGTCTCTAGGGGACAGAGTGTGAAGGTGTACAGAGGGAGTCAAAACAGTTGGTACGATCTCGGTCGGTAATAAAGGTTTCAAAGGATAGATTTCTTCGAAATACCAAAGTCCTACAGCAGCAGTTGCAAAAATAACAATAATCATAATCAAAACACAACAGTACGTTTTCGGGGCCCAGGCACATTGTTCATTGTTCGATTTGGTCACCCCCTTATTTACAAATTCAGTACGGGGAGCAGCGGTGAAGGTGGCAGGCATCGTAGTTTCTCAATCGACGGCCCCAATGTTCGTTGCTTGCGACACTACGGTCGCGTGATTTCTTAGTCCTTCCCAACCCTAGCCAGCAGAATCCCTTTTTGTTCAACAAAACTTTCTCATAACAAGACAATTTTCCAATCACTTCCTTTCTTTGCAGATGCACGAAACACGTGCCGTAGTTCTATCTCCTTGGTCGAAGGTTGTACCTGATGGTACCCGAAATTGTCTGGTCCGGAAGCAAAGTATCATCACTTCCTGAGGGAAGCGACGTGTCGGTGGCGACGGAAGTCGCAGAGCTCGAAACAGTGTTTACCGGAAGTGATTTTTCAAGAGAGTGCAGAGACGAAATGGACTGTTCCCCAAGCTCCTCAGGCTCAGAGAACTTCTCCGACGCACTCACAGTGCTGTTTGCTACTCCAAGATCAAAGACTGTAGCATCAGCGAGGGGTTCTGCTTCTTCTGTAACGTGTGGCGTCGCGTGAATCCAGTTCTTCTTTCCAGCCACCCGCACTGCTGTCCTGGTGACCAATAACACCTGGTGTGGTCCCCGCCAGCGAGACAGGAAGATCTCTCGTAGGCCTTCACGAGGACCCAACTTCCGGGCTGTATATCGTGTCCTGGGCCCGTGAACCGTACAGGTAAAGCAGAATTCACCTGGTGGTAAATGAAGTACAGATTTTTAGTTAACTGGTTACAGTAGTCTACAAGCAATACATTTTCCACCTCCCTCAGGGCTTTAGGTTTCGGGAGACCCCAAATGTTAGCAGGTCTCCCCATTACTACTTCAAATGGAGAAAGCCCAGTTCTAGTCTGAGGTGTGGTACTCATAGCTAATAACACAATAGGCAAAGCATCTGGCCATTTTAGTTTGGTATCAGCACATGTTTTTGCAAGTTTATTCTTTAAAATACTGTTGTGTCTTTCTACCAACCCAGCACTTTGAGGATGTCTAGCTGAATGAAATCGTTTCTCAATACATAGGGCTGCACATATTTGCAAAATTACTGCTGCGATAAAGTGAGGACCATTATCCGACCAGATTATCCTCGGGAGCCCAAATCGAGGAAAGAATTCTTTTACCATAATCTTTGCAGTGGTCATGGCGATAGCATATTTGACGGGGAAAGCCTTGACCCATTTACTGAAGGCACAAATAATGACAAGAACATATTTTAGATTATTACATCGTTCCATCTCAATAAAATCAAAGTGGATGACCTCAAAGGGGACAGAGGGGGGCCCGAAACTTCCCCTTGGAGTCACTGTCCCTTTACCCACATTGTGCTGTAGGCAGATCATACAGTTCTGGACGTGCCTCTTTGCAGTTTCCAGAATCTTGTCATTTACCCAAACCTGTTCTAACATTTTCGTGATCTGCTGGGCACACACATGCGTAGGACCGTGTGCCATTGTAACCATTGCCAATACATAAGAATCAGGAAGCAACCATTTCCCTTCGGATGTATCCACCCAACACCCTTCGTCATCCAGTTTCCCCATTCCTTCAGCCCACTTTTTAAATTCTTCCATTGTGGCATCAGTTTGAATATCTCGCACAGACCCAATACCTTCATCCATTATACAAGCATCTCTCATTTCCCTCGAAGCATACATGTCCGTGCTAAGGTCTGTGGCCGTTCGTCTGGCTATCAAATCCGCAAAAGCGTTCCCTTTGCCTACATCATCTTTAACCTTGCGATGTGCTGCACATTTCATGATCGCTAACTGTTTAGTGAGTGAGAGTGCCGAAAGTAATTGCACTATCAAGGGGCCAGGCTGAATCTTGGTCCCATGTGAGGTCAGCAACCCTCTTTCCGACCAAAGCTTTCCAAAGTTGTGAGCCACCCCAAATGCGTACTGACTATCAGTATATATATTGACTCTATGCCCCTGGGAAAGTTCACAAGCTCGGGTCAACGCTATAATATCTGCGGCCTGCGCGGAGTTATGCAAAATTCTCTTAGTTTCGACAACTTTGCTCAATGTAGTAACTGCATAAGCAGCTGTAGATGTACCATTCGAAAGTTTGAAGCAGGAGCCATCACAAAACAGCTGCCCTTCTGCATTGTCCAAAGGAGTATCCATGAGATCTGTCCTGCCCTTCGTTTCTTGTTCAGTGGTATACAGGCAGTCATGTAATTCTTCATCACCGCAAACAGTGTTTTGCGGGAAAGGTAAGAGTTCAGCCGGATTGAGAACACAACACCTCTTAATTTGAATATGAGGGGCAAACAGAATTAGTTCAGACCTTGTTAACCGTGCTGAGGTAAGGTGTTGCGTTTGGGTTTTGTTCAATAAAATATCAACAGAGTGAGATACCATCAAAATCAAATCATGGCCTAGGACCATTCCCTCACTCTGTTTTACAGACGCAGCAGCAGCAGCGACAGCGCGCAAACATCTTGGCAAAGCGCATGCGACAGGATCAAGGGCGGAGGAGTAGTAGCCGCACGGCCTATTCTTCCCTCCGTGTTCCTGTGTTAACACAGCCAAAGCACATCCATCACATTCATGCACAAACAACACAAAGGCCTTGTCATAATTTGGAGTACCCAGAACCGGTGCCGAACATAGCGCGGTTTTGAGAAGCTCAAATGATCGTTGATGTTCCGATTCCCATGGCAGTGGCAGAGAAATGCCCTTCTTCATCAAAGCCAACATCGGTTTTATCACTAGTGCGAAATTCGGGATCCACAACCTACAGTAAGAAGCCATACCTATCAGGGCTCTGACTTCCTTCTGTGTACTTGGAACAGACATGCCAGAAATGTGTTTTATTCTTTCAGGTGTCAATCTTCTCCCCTCCTTTGACAGGAGGTAGCCTAGATAGGTAACCTCCTGACAACAATATTGACATTTTTTAAGCGAAGCTTTATGACCATTTTTAGCTAGATGAACGAGCAACAATACAGTGCCTTCTTTACAGGCACTCACAGAGTCTGCAGCCAAAAGCAAATCGTCAACATATTGTAGCAGCGTGCAAGCAGGTGGCAATTCAAGGGTGTCGAGCTGCTCTTTCAAGGCTCTACTATAAATACTCGGACTTTCAGTATACCCTTGAGGTGCCCTTGTAAATGTAAATGAGCGTCCCCCCAAGGTGAACGCAAACAGATATCTGCTTTCTTTATGTATAGGGATACTAAAGAAAGCGTTCTTTAAATCCACAACGCTGAAGTGCGTAGCCGTAGCAGGGATCATTGTTAATATCATCGTCACATCAGGGACAATTGGAAATTGTGGGGCGACCACTCGGTTAATAGCACGAAGATCAATAATAAACCGGTATGGAATTGCATTGTCGCCTTTCTTATATACGGGTAAGATCGGACTGTTACACAAACTACCTGTAATCTCCTCGATCACCCCATGATGTACAAAATCGGAGACAATGCATTTCAAAGCATGTTCACCTTCGACTGATATTTTATACTGCGGGATGCGTGGCAGTTTCACCCCATGTTTCAGGACTATTTTAACAGGCTCAATCTGTAACACTCCAACATCATTGTCGTCCACCGCCCACAAACATTCCGGGACACTGCTGAACTCGGGAGGTAAAGGTCGAATCAAGAACTGAGAATTAGGAAGTTGCTGTGGTGAAACCGTTAGCCGTACTCCATCCGAAGAACAATGAATTACTGCGTTCAATTTCTTTAACAAATTCAATCCCAGCAAATTCTCTCCACAGTTTGAAGTGAGAAGAAAAGGACAATGGTCCGTGAAGGGACCCAAAGAAACGGATACCGGTGCAGAAACCGGACAGACAGTTGGTATACCAGAAAACCCTACGGAAACATTTGTTTGCCCTGACAGTGGGATGTTTGGAACCCTAGAATGATCAATGGAGCACTTCTGTGCTCCAGTGTCAATCAAAAACTGGTGTTTCCTATTCCCTACTAATAATTAAATGTAGGGGCCTTTCTGATTAACGGGAATAGGTGAAGGTTCCAAACCCTGCTTCGGGCAATCCTAATGAAATAGAGCCTCATCAGAAGGAAGCTCTTCAGAAAGATAAGCAGCAGAAGGGTGATCAAATATGTTTCTCGAGTCCATACTCGAGATCTGATTTTCCTGTGAAAAAGGTTGCTGAGAATCTTGTAAAAGCTGACCTCTGTCAGGGCCCCCTGCTCCAGGGCGGCCCCTAGGTCGTCTACCCATACCCCCAAACGCACTGCTTGACCTCTGGCAAAGGACAGGGCACTGTGCTCGCCAATGACCTTCCTGGTGGCAATAAGCACATTGATTAATATTTACAGGACTCAGAGGAGCATTTCCTTTTGGAACGTACTGATCTCTAGTTTGTGTCATACCTCCTCTGGGGTTTCTAATAATTTGCTGTAATAATACTTTGGTTTTCAAATCTCCCTTTCTCTTTTCAATTTTTTCCTTCTCATTATTAACACGGTTCTCATAATACTGAGCCATGTGCAAACCTCAGATTGAGATTTTGCCTGCCAAGCGCTTTCAGAGGACATAATTTTTGACTGGATGTCACGTAACAATCCACGTACAAATTTGTCCATGAACAACCTCTTCCCCGACTCTGTACCTAAATCCTGTCCACTGAAGTCAGAAAATACCTGCTCGAATCTATTAAAAAATTTGGTGGCGCCTTCAGTTTTCCCTTGGACACAGGCCGTAAGCTTGTCCCAAATAATCCTTTTTTCTGGAATTATAGTTTTTAGTTTAGCGACAATCCTATCAGGTAAAGTAAGTATTACCTGTGGTGGTTTCTCACCAGCTGGTCTTTCTCCATCAATTCTAATCATATTTGCCCACGTATCTCCCAGCCCCGGCACATCGTCTATTGTCCGAACCTGTTTCCATACATCTACAGGTAGGAGTACAGGGAATAACAAGTCAATGTCACTCAAGGTGAACACAGAGGACTGTAAAACGGACTCTATTTTTTTGTAAAACCCTGTCTGGTTTTTCCTAATATCGGGAACTGATTGTCTAATTGTGTTCACTTCCTGTCGTGAAAACGGGACGTGAACGAATTGTGATACATAATGTGCAGGGATATCCACAGCGGGGGCACCAGTCGCCGCGTTGGCGGGGATCTCAACTTTTGGGACAAAGGTCGGAGGAACCTCTCTCATAGGCAACTGAGATATAGGTACCTCCGGCCGCTTACTAAGCAATAGAGCCAGGTCGAGCGCTAAGGCAGCTGTAGAAGTGTCGGGCGAAAAAGCCCTTTTACAAATCCCCAATAATTCTATGGGGCAACTAACCCTCTTCCTTACATATTCCTCTTGTAGGTGCTGTACCATCACCTGAATTACCTTTCTTTGCATTTCTACTGTATACTGACTATACGTGTCATACACTTCGTCTGGCGGTATTGATGAATCCGAGATCCATCGAACCGCATCTTTAGTACAAATTCGTACTTCCTCAGGTGCCGATCTACGGCACGGAAGGAACCGTGTCTGTACATATATTCTATCATCTTCATCATCCTCATCTCGTGATTTTTCAAAGTTTTTCCTAAACTCAAACAATCTTTCAACATGTCCATATACTTTCTGCTCTGTGTCCCTCGAAAGTGCCAACGCATTCAGATCTCTCACCCCTTGTGGAAGATCCGAATTTTGTAATCTACCCCACATCACACACAAATGAGTCCCCAAAACTTCGATAAAAACATTTTTCTCGGGAAAACTATTCAAATTGGATAATGTGGAAAAAACATTAGCTTGATCACCTTTCTCCATGCAATGCTTAGCCCATGCAAACAATTCCTGTTTTTTATCTGCAGAAACAGTACTACGAGTCACGATCTTTCACCCTGCACCTGAATCGACTTCAGTCAATACGGGGCCACTCGGGAACAGAGGTATAGGTAAATTTAACAAAGGTACAACTATCGGTGCAGGGGGAAGGGGTGGCGCGATAGGTGGAGGAACAATAACCAAAGGACTAGGAACAATAGGCTGTACAGGGGGAACAGGAATAACAACAGAAACAACAGCAGGAATGGGCAGAGCGCCCAAAACAGGAGCATACGGAGGTGGCGCTGAGGCATCGGGCCTGCGTTCATTTAATAATTTCTCAATAAATTCCTCAGAAACATGGAAATCTTTAGAGGGATACATTTTCTGGATCCCGAGTGAAAAGGCTCTATCCATATTTTTAACTGATTCTGACCGCTTTTCTTCATCATATAATAATGCTTTTTCAGCGTTTGTTTTATGACGACGTGCATGTTTATCCCTACTTTTAAGCTGCTGTAATGCTTCTTTCTTCCAATTCTGTAACACATCAAAGGCTGCTGGTCTAGCCTTTTTCTTTAACAAGGTCGATTCTAAGTATTCAATACGGGGGATCTCAAAACTACCGTTGATTGGCCACTGAAATTCGGAGGCATGTCTGGTCTGTCTGTGCCAAATATCATTAAATACTATACTTCCAATGCCATACTTGCAGTACATAGTACACGCCGGCGACCCCTCCTGTGGTGCCGGGTGGCTAAATTCCAAGGATTGTCGATCGCTGCGGAACAGAGCCCTAAAGTGGCTAGACAATTTCCCAGGCATTTCACAAAAAATTGGTGTTACCTGTTTCAATAATTGTGTCTGCAGATACAATACGCCAAATTCAAATTGTCAGGGTTAAATTAAGAGCCGGGTCACGACTGCACCTGACCAAACCTAAGGAGGACCGTACGGTTTACCAAAGAACTTACCTAACGAATTTTACCTTGTGTTTGGTGGTTTCGGCAAATCTGCCCGCCTCAAAATTGGACCCTCGTCAAGATGCCGTGTCAGACCACACGACTATCGTCCAAGGATCAGATCGTGCAACGCTGCCGAGGTATCGTGTCTCGATCGGTCGGGCCCACAGAATCACACCGTCAGATCCCGGTTCGATAGTCTGCGTCAACCTTCAATGATCCGGCATCAATCTTGAGGGTCCCTATTCGGGCGCCAACTGTGGAAACAGAAAAATTGATATGAGGCCGGGAAGCCCAAAGGAAACACACCAACACAGGTTACAAAGGACATACAAAGCGCTTTATTCAAAGATACAACAATTACCAAAAGTTAATTGACAAACGGATAGCTATTCGGCCCTCAGAGTAACAGAACGAACTATCAACGGTAGTTCGCCGTGTTAGTGTGAGAGACCGCACATTGGGATACTCGGGTTTTTATACTTTTTATATAGCTCTGGCCAACCCCCGCGCGGGTTAACCATTCTTGGAACCAGGCCTAGAGTTCGTTGCCAGGTCAATCCCATAATGTATGCATTTGATCAATTCCGCTGATACAGTTGTTCATTTACACATAGGTCAGGGATAGGACAAGTCTCAGTTCGCGACCCCAACAAGTGGCCTGCGGGCATATTACTTATTCATGTGTGCGGAGGTCACAACGGCCAGAATCCCACTCAAAATGTCATTCGGCCTCCATTTTGTTGGTCAGGGTGACTTCCACACTACAAGAGAACCTAAAATGGCGGCTAAATCCAAGATGGCGATTTACACAATACATTAAGGTCAAGACCATGCCGCGGAATCTATTTACACGATGTTTTAGACAACTTGGCGTGGGCCAACATACATTCAAACAATGCGATAGGAGGTATAATATTATTTCGATTTCCACACCCCCCCTGCCTCGTCGCGCCTTGAAACACTTTGTGTATAGGCGCGTTACAAATGCCTTATCATATGATATCATATCATATGTTTTTGCAGTTGGTTAGTTGAAATTTTATCCAAAATCTTCAGGATGAAGTTGGAGTTGGTGATAGGACATAGATTGCTTGGATCTTTAGGATCTAAACCTGCCTTTTTAACCAGAGGGGTTATCGTAACCTCCTTTATTGCTTTGGGAACTAATCCCTCACTGAAAGATGAGTTAACTATCTTCGTCAAAACGGGCACAAAAAGTTCTTTGTGCTCTAGGATGATATTTTTGGATAGAATATTTTCCGCACAAGAAGTAGGCTTCATTTTAGACATTACCAGTAGTTCCTCCTTTGAGACCATTGAGAAAGTAAATTTCTCTTTATTTGCCTGTGTGGGGGTTTCTCCCAGGGGGGTTTCTAGGCTAGCCGCTGCCCTTGTTGATAGGATATTATTCTTGGCTTTTAAGATTTTAGGGGCAAAAGCTTCTTGCACCATATCACAGTCTTCCTTGGTGGATTATGCGGCGGTGAGAGCAGCTTGCGTTTTTCGATGCTCTAAAGAATCTCTAATAATTTGCTGGTCAAGTTAAGAGCAGCTTCAATTTCTTTATTATAATAGTTATTTTTTGCTTCATTAACTCCCTTACTATAAGATTGATCAGAACGTTTCCAGTCCTCCCTGTTTTTCTGGGTCGGATTCTGGCGTCATGTTCTTTCTTTGGCCCATTTTACCTGTTTATGTTTGTTAGTTTCCTCGTTATACCATTTAGCTTGGTTGTCATTTTTCCTAACTGACTTACTTTTCAATGGTGATTCTTTTCCACCATCTCCTGCATATATTTGGTATATTTCGATAACATTTTTTCACAGTCATCATTATCGGTGAAGGACTCGATGATCTGCTTTATACATGGTTTCAACTGTTCTGCCCCTATTTTTTTAAGGTTTCTGCTCTACACATTTACATGAGGACTCTCTTGTTGTTTGGAGGGAGGATTTAGCTGTATCTCGAAAGTGACCAAGCTGTGGTCAGACCAGATACAAGGCTCTGTTTTTACCCTTGAGATATTAAGTTATTGGTGCATACCCAGTCCAGCTTGTTCCCCTGCTGGGTAGTGGGTTCATTATTTATTAATTGGAACCCCAAAATGTTTATGGTATTTTCCAGTACTGTGGCTTCTTTATCAGCTGGGTTCCCTTTCCATCGATTCATATCCCCCACTAGTAAGGTAGACGTGTTGTTAGAAACAAGTTTGCTTACTTGCGAGGAGACTTTGTTATCAAAGTCAGAGACTAAGGAGGGGGGTCTGTATACCACAATAATATTTAGGCAGCCATTCGGTGTGTGTGTCAGCTTCAATTGCATGTACTCACAGCTTGTGCATTCAAAGTTAGCTTTACAGCGTTTAAGTGACGCTCTAGCTATTACAGCTACTCCACCCCCTAGACCATTTTCTCTATTTTTGTTATACAACATGTACCTTCTGGCACTGCATTTATACCTGTTGGACTGATAGGGTCCTTAAACCATGTCTCCGTAATGCACATGAGGTCTAAATCCTTGTCTTTGACAAGGTCATGAACATTGTGTGCATGTTTGTTTAGTGATCGCGTGTTCAACAAGCCAACTTTCAAGGTTGTTGTGTTGCATGTGTGATCTTTTTCTTGAGTTAAATTCCTGTTTAACTTATGTCTGGGGCGCTCCTTTTTATCCTTACTCCCTTTTACATAACTATATGCTGGAGTGCTGTTTGACTGGAGCGAGTTTCCTCCACTGACTTGCTCACTCGCATCGCCCTTGGGTGTCACCGTCATTGGACCTCTTCTAGTCTTAAGCGCAGTACGCCCTGAGCGGTATCGAGTTGTTCTATAAGGCTATGGGACCGCAAATGCTGCCATTTGTTCACAACAACTATTTCCTGGGGATATCCAGAAAAGACAGATGATGTGATAGAAAGCTCTATCACCTCAAGGGCTCCCCTTTCCCTTCCTTGCACAGACTGAAGCAGATTGTGCCTGCCCGTGTGCGCCAGTGCGTTCGCGCCGCGTTTGAAGCGAAATGGAGTCCGGAACTACAATCCTGCTGGGGATTGTACTTGCAGAGAGGGGAACTTCTCTGATTCAATTCACGTCACTTACAATAATATATACTTCAAGGATATTAGCGCCTGGCTTCACATCTATTTCAACAGTGGTCTCACCTGATATAAGTACACAATGTTAAAGTAAAAAGAAGGTAAAGGCGAGTAAACAAAATACCGTTAAAATGACAAGATTGCACAGGTTAAAACATGTAAATTTCAAAATCGGTTCTAGCCGATATTCGCTGGAATTCTGCCTTTTGTACTGAAGCAGACTGTGGGCCTCATTACACGGATGGCGGTAGGGATTTACCGGTACCGGTAAATCCCTACCGCCTTACTACGAGGTCCCTTAGCGGGTTGGTGCTTTAACACCTGCTTTTTGCAGGCGTTAAAAACCAACCCGCTAAGGGACCTCGGAGCTAATTACGGCACCGCAAAAGTTGCGGTGCCGTAATTAGCGCCTTCCCCATTCCCATAGAGCCCTATGGGGCAGAAATGGGAATGGGGAAGGGCAATGGCGGAAGGGGGATTTACCGCCCCTCCAACCTTGGAATGGGGCGGTAAATCCCCTTTCCGCCAAGGCGGTGCCGGTATTTTACCGGCATGAGCCATGGCGCTAATAGCGCCATGGCTCACCGCCTACCGTGTAATGAGGCCCTGTGTCTGCCCATACGTGCCGGCGCGTTCGTGTCGGGTCTGAAGGGAAATGGAGTCCAGAACTACAATCCTGCTGGGGATTGTAGTTTCTTCCTGACTTTGACACGTGCAGAGAGGGGAGCTTCTCTGGTTCAATTTGCGTCACCTACAATCATATATACTTCAAGAATATTAGGGCCTGGCTTCACATCTGTTTCAACAGAAGTCTCACCTGATATAAGTACACAAGGTTAAAATAACAAGAAGGTAAAGGCGAGTAATTAAAATACCGTTAAAATGACAAGATTTCAGAAGTTAAAACATGTAAATTTAAAAATCGGCTCTCTGTAACATGTAGAAGGGGGTTGGACTTGGCCAGACCTCGAAGCACATATGAAACTAATAGGCCACAATAATATGTTTCCCCTAATATGTCATTAAATAGTCACTCACATTTTTCTGTAGAAGTAAATTCTGCAAAATATGGGCGCATAATCTCAAAACAGAAAATTCTTCCCAAATTTGAACAAACAGATACCATAACGATGTGCACCAATATTACATGTTACATATTAAAACAGGTACACGCTCCCACAACAGGGGCACGTTTGAATACACATAAAAAGCAATACGAGCATCCCACATGATATAAAATAGGTAAGGTTTTTAACTGCATGGAAATGTGTGATGTCTTGGCTTTTGTGGAGCTCATAAACATCTAATTTGTTGCGTTTTAAGAGGGACTAATAGTAGTAGGTGTAATGTTTACTAATATGAAATGTATGCACATTCCTTTCTTAACATTTCAACATTTCTACTTAAGCTGTGATGCCAGAGAACGTTTTTTTTTTCTCCAGGAGGATAAGACAAATGAACAAGTGTGAGTACTGAACGGTATAAGGTGATCTGAAATATTAATCTTGATACAACCACTGTATATGAATTCAAGATTTGGAGGTGGACGTAAATACGTTCCCTAGAGTAAAGTGACCAACTTCAGTTTAGAATAAAATTAATGTTACTTTTAAGATGCTTTTGACCAATGGAAACCTTCAAAGTCATATAACCCCTCATTTATTTTATTTATTTATTTGTACTTTGATATAGGGCACCAAACCCAAGGGCATTAAGGCCCTTTTACAGGAGCAGAATAATACTTGACATGTATAGACATGAGACATAGTTGCTCTAAGTGAAAAGCCAGGCTTTCAGCATTTTACGGAAATATCAGCAGGATTGTTCTGCTCTCAGGGAGGTTGGTAATGCATTCCACAGTTTTACTGCCATGACAAGGAAAATGGAGGCACCCGCTTTGGGCAGTCTGAATTTCGGTAGGATGAGCAGGTTAGCATAAGTCTTGAGTATTAATATCATTACAATTGTTCTTTTATGACATGCTTAGTACCGAAGACGGGTTTCTAAGAGCTCGACCGGGATTCAAACCTGTATTGCTATGCATTGGTTTGCTTCCAAGACAAACGAGTTGTCCCTGAGCTACCCTCTGGGCTTCATAGACAGTTCTGGTTGGTCTTGATGATTGGTTTTTGGTGAACTTCTGTACGAGGTCGGAGGGCAGTTTTGGAGAGTCATTTGTGTGTGATGGATAGCGTTTTGAATTTGATCTACTCATGAACAGGTAGCCAATGAGCTGTTCTCCTAGCAGAGGAGATGTGCTCTTGTTTGGGAATGTTCAGGGCCAAATGAAGGGCATTGTCCTGTATCACTTGCAGTTTGTGAATATTGCGCTAGGAGGTGCCGGCGAACAAGGCATTGCAGTAGTCCAGTCTGGCGCCTATGACTGCCCTGGCAATGGTAAGGCGACTGTCAGTGAACAAGAAGAGGCTGCAAGCATTGATACGTTTGTGGTGTCGGCAGCAGAGGAAGAGATGGCGTTGACTTGGCCTGTGACCGAAATGGAGGTGTCTTGGTTGACTCCCAGTGTCTTCACAGACCGGGAGACCGGGATTGTTATGCCGTCTATCGAGAAGGAGGCTTATGGTTGATCAAGGATTTTTAGCACACATGGCAGGCCAACTATTAAGAGTTCAGTATTTTCATCGTTCAGACAAAGGGAGTTTGTTGCCATCCATGCTTGAATGACCTGGTAGACAGTATTCAGCTTCTAAGAGTCTTGGGTGTAATTGCCAGAGAGGGGGAGGAGGATATGGGTTTTATCGGAACAGTTGGTGTATTATATGCCGATAGAGTCAATGAGGTCAAACAGTGGTTTCGTAAAAATGTTATAGAGTCAAGGAGAAACACAAGAGTCTTGTGGAATGCCACATATGATGGCTGCTGGAGGGTCGCTGGCATTTTCCGTGAAGACTAAGAAGGTTCTGTCCTTCAAGAAAGAGGCGCTCCACCTAGAGGCTTCCGGTGAAAAACTGGCAGCAGTGGAAAGGTGTTTGCAAAGTATGTTATGGTCGACTAAGTCGAACGCTGCTGAGGGGTCAAGGAGAAGCAGGAGAGCTGATTTGCCAGAGTCTTTCTTTCATCTAGATGATTTCTCCGATCCAGCAGGGCTGATTCCGTGCCATGACCCGGTCTGAAGCCGGATTGACAGAAGCCCAAGATGTGGTTGGTTTCAAGATACTGCTGGATTTGGAAATAGGCCGCCCCGTCCAAAATTTTGAGGAGTAATGGGACTGTTGTGACGGGTCGATAGTTGGTGGGAGTAGTGGGGTCCAATGATGGCTTTTTTAGCAGTTGAAGAACCCAAGCTTCCTTAAGGCTAGAGGAGATCAGACATGATGAGAAGCAGGAGTTAATGAATGTAGTCATGAAGGGAATCAATGCTTTGGTGCAGTCCTTGACGGTTGTGCCTGGGCAGGTGTCTCCTATGCATCTGGTGTGCTTCAGGCCTTTTAGAATGGTGCTAACCTTTTCTTCAGGGACCATTTTGAAGTCGAAGGTTGATGGTGCTGGAGGCGATTTGTTTTAGCTGAATTTTCAAGTGGAGAGTGGCTATTTTACCTAGGAGGGCATTGTGGATCTCAGTACGCCAGGACTCATCTTCAGTGAAGTCAGTGAAAATCACGGAAAATGCCAGTGCCCCTCCAGCAGCTATATCATCCTTGACTCTATAACATTTTTACGAAACCACTGTTTGACCTCATTGACTCTATCGGCATATAATACACCAACTATTCCGATAAAACCCATATCCTCCTCCCCCTCTCTGGCAATTACACCCAAGACTCTGAGAAGCTGAATATTGTCTACCAGGTCATTCAAGCATGGATGGCAACAAACTCCCTTTGTCTGAACGATGAAAATACTGAACTCTTAATAGTTGGCCTGCCATGTGTGCTAAAAATCCTTGATCAACAATATGCCTCCTTCTCGATAGACGGCATAACAATCCCGGTCTCCCAGTCTGTGAAGACACTGGGAGTCAACCAAGACACCTCCCTTTCGGTCACAGGCCAAGTCAACGCCATCTCTTCCTCTGCCGCCGACACCACAAACGTATCAATGCTTGCAGCCTCTTCTTGTTCACTGACAGTCGCCTTACCATTGCCAGGGCAGTCATAGGCGCCAGACTGGACTACTGCAATGCCTTGCTCACCGGCACCTCCTAGTGCAATATTCACAAACTGCAAGTGATACAGGACAATGCCCTTCATTTGGGGGATTCTAGTTCTCGGAGAATGGCAAAAAATCTCACAAGTGTTGGAGTTAGCGTTGGCAATTCTGGTGTTGTATGTGGTGTATTTGGTTTGAAGGATCGCTTGCATGTGGGTTTTTGCAGGGACTGGGAGGGTGCCTTTCTCCAGGTGGCCTCAGCAGTGCATCTTTAGGTGCAGAGAGCCAGGATGTTTTGTGTAAACCATGAATTCTGGTTCATGGAGGGTTTGGCTTTGTGAGGCATGAGGGGCACAATGGTGTCAACCACCAGATGCAATGTTTTGGAGTACAGATTGGCAAGTGTGACAGGGTTGGTATGTGAAGGGTGCTTTAGTTGCAATGAGTAGATCATGGGTTAGATGCAGTCTTTCGTGATTTTTTGCGAGTTGTGTGTGAGGGTGGGCGAGAGGGGGCAGAACAGGCAGGGGTTCTGCTGAGTAGGACTGACAACGAGATCACATGATAGTCCATCCAAGTGCAGGGAAAATTGGAGTGGATTGATACCTGGCAGTTAAGGTCGGCTAGCCAGTCTAGTATGCGGCCCTTGGAGTGGGTGGGTGTTGTGATACACTTGTGGAAACCTAGGGTGTTGAGGGTGTCAGCAATATAGGCTGCATTTATGTCATTTGGGTCATTGAGGCCTAAGTTAAGCTCTCAGAGGAGGATGGTTTTTGAGGTAGGTTTGATGTTGGTGGAAGTCAGGTGTAGGATGCCTTCCTCGAAAGAGAAGTATGGGACAGCGGGGCGATAGATGAGGTGTAAGGTATTGGTGTTGGTGTGGGAAACATGTAGTTTAAAGGACAGGAGGCCGCAGTTTTGTGGTTGTGTGGTGTTACGTTTCCTGATGGTGAGGTTGTTCCTGGTTATCAGGGCGACTCCTCCACCTCTGGCTTCTATTCTGTCACTGCAGGCTATGGAGTAGCCAGTGGGGATGGCAATAGAGAGTGAGGGGCTTGAGGTGACCTGTTGCCAGGTATCCGTGGCGACTAACAAGTCTAGGTCATTGGACAAGATGAGATTGTGGCTATGCAGATGGTCGGCTTGAATGGAGCAGTCATTTCTACTAGTGCTCAGCTCAGTGTAGGTGCTTTTAAGTTGGATGCTGGAATAGCAGTGGAGCTGCTACGTGCAATGCTAGGGGCTGCACTAGTGGGGCATGGCAGAGTAGCAGTGGAGCGGCTAGGTGCAATGGTAGCGGCTGCAGTAGCGTGGCAAATCAGAATCCAAGGAGGAGAAGCAAGGTGAAAAAGCAAAAGAAGGGCCTCAAGGTTCTATTCTATTTACCATTTTATTAATTGTATTATATGAAGTTGCTAATGAATATTGCTTCGAAATCTTATGTGTGCCTCCATTCGAAGTCTTACAATGCTCAGTTTTTTTCTGACGGTGTCCTAATTATAGGAAATTAGACATTACATAGATTGTCTTAAAGAGACTGATGAGTTGATGGTGAGACATTTGTTTTTTCAAATATATAACTTTTTCTATGTTATCTTTGGATCCGGGAAATGGAGGTAAATTGTGTCTTTCTTTCTCTAACTTACTCTGCCAAATCCTCAAGCTTTATTGTTGAATTTCACCTTCAATTCAAACTTAACATTAAAACCTTGGGTTAAGCTGCCTATTTTTTTCTTTTCTCATCTTTCCAGCAAATCTTTAGATTTTCAGTTATTGGATTGCCCCTAGTACTTTCCCATTTAGATCATGGAAATGCTATCCTGGACAGTCTTCCGAAATCCACTCTAGCTCCTTTGAGGGTGGTTCTCCCTGCTGCTGGAAGGCTAACTACCTGAGGGAGGTGAAACAAACATATATTTCCATCCTGACACAACTTCACATACTCCCTCTGTATGCTTGCATCGAGTATCGCACCTTGAAACACTTGTGTATAGGCATGTTATAAATGCCATATCAGATCATATAATGACATATTGTGTCCTGCTTTTAAAGCAATTCAATTGGGTTCCAATATTACATTGCAGAGAAACGTATTATCTAAGGTTGCAATAGAGCCTGGCAGAGTCAACCACAATTTTTATTTTATTTTTAAATTGTTTATTTGTTACACGCCCAGACCATCGGGTGTCACTGCGAGGTTATAAAACAGCTTAGAAATGAATACAAACATCATTACATTGGTTACATAACATTATTAGTGGACAGTTGGTGCTAAAATACAGTTTACAAATATTCACAATAATATGCAGTGGTACGGAAACTTATCTTTAGATACTAATATTGGTTGAATAACTAGGTTTTGAGCAGTTTCTTATAAACCGTGAAGGAGGGTTCTTTTTTTATATTAATGGGTAGGGTGTTCCAGTGTTTGGGGGCTAGAGTGGTGAAGCTGCTTCCCCCCGCTCTGGTGGTTTTGAAGCGAGGGGGGGCTAGGAGGAGTTTGTCATTAGATCTTAGTGATCTCCTGTCAACTTTGGGGTGTAGAGTATTGTTAAGATAGATAGGTCCTTTTTTGGACAGGCATTTGTATATGATACATAACGTTTTGAAGATAATTCTGGATTTGATGGGGAGCCAGTGGGCGTCTTTCCTAGTCTTAGAGATATGGTCTGATTTTTTTATGCCTAGAGCTGCCCTCAAGACTTTGTTTTGCAGTAGTTGCATTTTGGCTAAATTGGTGTGGGATGTGCCTAGTAGTAATACATTGAAATAATCCAATTTCGATAGGACCAGAGCTCTGGCTAAGGTGAGGTAGTTTGCTGGGGTGAGAAATTGTCGGCTGAGAGAAATTAGTTTGGAGGTGTAAGCCGTGGAAGAGGAGAGAGCGTTGATCTGTTTGGTCATGAACAGGCTGGCGTCGATGTACATGCCCAGTGTTTTGACTTGCTTCAGCACGGGGATATTGGTACCATCAATATTGATGGTTGCGTATTCTGTGTGAAGGGTTGCTATTTTGGCTGGTGATCCTACGATGAGGACTTCTGTCTTCTCATCGTGAAGACACAGGCTATTTAATGCCATCCAGTTTTGTATGATGGCTTAAATTTTATTGATTGTTATAGTGTCCTGATCATAGTTGCCTGTGAGAGGTATAAGGATCTGGGTGTCATCCCATATCGTCTAGTGCTGAGAACAAAAGTTTGGTGTATGCAGTGTACAATGTAGGGGAGAGGCAAGAGCCTTGGGGTACTCCTATGGGGACTGGGATGGGGTTGGCTGCTTCTTTGCTTATGGACACTCTGGAAGTGCGGTCGGTTAAGAAAGATTTCACCCAAGCAGTGGCTTCACTAGAGAAGCTAAACTCACGGGCAAGTGAGTTGCATAGTTTGTCATGGTCCACCAGGTCAAACGCAGCATAGAGGTCCAGCAGCAGGAGAATGCAGAGTTTCCCAGAATCTCTGATGGCATCCATCTGGATTTTGAGGTCCAAGAGGGCTGTTTCAGTGCTGTGGTTAGGCCTGAAGCCTGATTGTCTGGTGCCGAGGAGCTGGTTAGATTCCAGGTGGGTTTGAATTTGGTTATAAGCTAGTTTGTCGATGATTTTGAGTAGAAACGGGACCGTGGTTATCGGGCGATAATTAGTCGGACTGGTGGGGTCTAGATTTGTTTTTTTTAGAAGCGGGGTGACCCAGGCTTCTTTAATGCAGGTTGGAACTGTATTGGCATTAAAGGAGGCATTGACAAATTTGGTGATGATAGGGGTCAGCGTAGGGGCACAGGCTTTGACTAGTTTAGCTGGGACAGTGTCTCCTTTGCAGTTGGATGCTTTTAGTTTGGAGATCGTGTCAAATACAAGATCTTGGGAGACGGGTGTGAATTGGAAAGGGGGGTTAGAGTTATCACTGGAAGAGGCGCAGGGGTTAGGGGTGGGGAATTTTTAACTGCTAGGAGTAGACTTTTAGAGTTAATTTTATTTTGCAGCACAGCAATTTTGGAGGCAAGTGCATCTTGTATGGTGCTATGATATCAATCGCTGTGGAGAGGCATTTGTGATAGTACTCAGCGATGGTAGTAGGATTGTTACTGAGGAATTAGTGGGAATCTAGCAATTTGTTCAAGGTGGAGTCAAGGTTCTCCACCGTGAGCTTTTTAGGATTTCTACCTTCAATGGTGTCCATGATTTTGTTCTTTGGCGGGAAGGGATCGTCACTAGAGATAGTGAATTCTATGCAGTAGTGGTCTGTTCAGCTAAGTGGATAATCGGGACTATGGTGATTTTGGTGTTGAGGGTGATGATCCAGTCCAGGGTCCTACCCTTGGTATGGGTGGGGACATTGACGTGTTGGCAGAAGTTCATGTCATTAAGTGCCAAAAGAAGGGCTGCTGCTTTGGTGTCTTGGTCATCATTAAAGCCAAGATTCAAATTGCCAATGATGATACATTTTGTTTTGGGTTTAAGGATGGGCGCCAGTATTAGTGGGATGCCTGTTTCTGGGTGGCTATTGGTACTGGGGGTTCTATAGATGACCACTATGTTAACTGTGGTATTTTCATTCAACGTTAGTTTAGCGAGCAGTAGTTCGTATCCTGCGATTATTTCGATGGAGCTAGATCTTAATTTGATGGTGTTTTTTGTTATGATGGCAACACCGCCTCCTGTGGTGGTGTTTCTGTCTGATCTGAGAATAGTGTAGTCTGGAGGGATGGCCAATGCTAGCAAAGGACCTGAGGCTTGATGTAGCCAGGTTTCTGTGATTACTAACAGATCAAGGTCAAGTTCGATGATAAGGTCATGAATTTCGATGGCATGGGCTCCTAGGGAGTGAGCGTTGATAAGTGCATTTTTGAGGCTAATGAGAGGCTTGATGTCCTTTATGGGTGCATTCATGATTGGTGGATTGCTCGGCTCTGTGTGTTTTCTTGAGGTATTAGTTGCTATAATCTGAGTTAGATTGTTGTTTGTTTTGAGGACCAAAGGTTTGGGTGGTTTAGGTGGCTGGGTCCTGGTAGTGGGATTGTGGTGGGGTACTTTGGTGCGTGCTCTTAGTCGGACGTTCTCTCATACCCTGAGATGGGGTGTGTTTTTTCATTGCCTGAGAGTTTGGGGAGTGTGAGTAGATCATTAAGGATGGTTGGTTAAGGAGGGTTGGGGTCGAGCGGTGTTCCTCATTGGTTGCGCAGGGGTCCTTGGGACTCTGAATGAGATTGGAGAAAGACGGGAAGGGGGGTGTGGTTTGGAAGAAGGGGGTGGGACACGGGATAGGGTGGTGCCTTGGCAAGGCTAGTTTGGTGAGCCTGTTACTGAGGATGATGAAATGGTTGCCAGTGCAGTGAGTGTCTGCTTGGACAAGGTGGAAGGGGAACATGATGATCAATATCCAATCTCACATAGCTAGGAACATGGGGATGGGGTGAGGCGAGGCTGGGCTCACTTTGTCTGCACAATTTAGGCTAAATATAGTTGTGACAAGCTTAGAATGTAGACTAGAACGTAAACTTAGAACATAAACTGTTCAATAGCACCTGGGGCATTCCTAGTGCCGAATGGGAATACCAAATACATGATCTCAGGCCAAAATAGCTCACACACTCTTGACGCATTTTAATTACACAAAAGGCTTTTTACTTCAATGTACGTCACCTATGACATCATCCTATGCAGAAAACAGTAAAAACCTATAAGGTGGAGGGATTGGTTAAAATAAAATATATTTATTATGTGTCAGACTCTGTCCTTGGAAGCTCTGGCAGAGTTGGAAACATTAGATCACAGGAATTGTTTGAGCATTCTAGGGTTCCCCCAACAAGGCCGCCACAGCTATATATGGAGACCACACCCCTTAGAACAGCGTGTTGTATCGTCATTTTGACACTCTAACGCTGCTCTGCTAGCACTGTATTGTTCTTCCTTGTGCCTTCCCCCTGCTCCTGTTCCCGTCCCTCCTGTGTTCTCTCTCTCTATTCGGGGAAGGTACCTCTGTGCACAGGTGACTTGGCACCAGTGGTTCGACTCGTTTCTTGTTTCCCAGGTGAGCCAGCTATTGTTCGCTTCCTTGTTTTGGGACGTTGAGTTCCGTTTCTTTACTTCCGGTCCTGGAGTTGGACCGCGGACACTATCGGCGAGTTTCTTTCTTACTCTTTCTTCTGTGGTCTTTTCGCGTACTCTTTGGTACCTTTTATTTTTTCCCTAAACTTCTGCACTTATTCAGTCTAATTTCTTTATGTTATAGAGAGCTTACCTGTATCTTACTTACCTCCTTTCCTTGCCGCTGCCGCCCATTTCTGTAGCGTAAGTATTCTATTCCTTTCGCTTCGGATCCTCCATTCTTTCGGGGATTACTCTCCCTCTCCTCCTTTTTTCTTCTTTCGGCCCTATTTTCCCAAAGTGCGGTCTGCTCTGCACTATATCTCCTCGAGACTCCTGTTTCCATCTCTCGGTACTGGATACTACATCTTCCAGAAGCCACTACTCTGTGAATCTGTACTGGATACCACATCTTCCAGAATCCACTGCTCCTCGAATCAGTGTTGGATACTACATCTTCCCAAAGGCAATGCTCCTTGAATCAGTGTTGAATACTACACCTTCCAGAAGGCACTGCTCCGCCAGAGACCAACCAGGGAGACCTTGTACTTCTTGCAATCCAAACACCAAGGACCACGCTTCTGCGACCCAGGGTTATTTGTGACACTGGCTTTTTCCCTGGCTTGGGGTTTGGCTCCTCGGGGATCACTGAGGACAGGTTCCTAATCCTGCCAAGGTGGCCTCTGATGGAGCCAGACCTTACTTACACCACAAGAAAGAAAAGAAACCTAAAGAAAATAGGCTCCAGGATCTAAAGAGGACTTCCTCCAGGCAAACACCCGAGCATCGCTACAGCTCTTCAGAATCCTCAGGTGAGGAGAAGGTTCGGGGGGTAGGCGTCGCCCTAGTCGACCTGACATTATGGTTCATATAAGTGTTAGTATCATCATTGGCTGGCGATTATCTGGTAGGCACGTAATGAACACCCTCTAACTATGTAGAATACAGAACTAGCGTAATACCAGTAGTGGATATGCTTCTGCAACAATGTCCATCATCACATAGGCCCTCAGGATTGGTTGGCACTCTCTTCCAACCTTGGACATTCAGCTTTTTAGCACCATGTAAGCAACGAAAACTAGGTTCAGGGGAACAACAAAGACAACTGCCTTTTTTAGCTAATTAGCCAACCATCTCTTATCTGTTAGGTCGTAAGCCAACGCTTCTTCTTTGTAGTTGACATTGCTGGCCGTTCTCTTCCTCAGAACTTTAATTGGAATGAAGGTACATTGCTGTCTTCATCTGAAGTTTTATGAATAGGCTCTGTCTTCTGGTCTTGCACCACATGTGAAGAGACCACAATTCTGTCCATTTTGCCATTTTATTTAATGCTATTTGGTTAAATTATATTGGGTGCTATTACTCTTCTTGGCCTGTGGAGACTTGGTTGCTCCATCTTGCATGTACTTTCTGCATCCTTGATTGTTCAATGCTTGGCACTCATTACTTCACTCCTTTACTTAATCTGAGAGAAATATGTCTTACATACATGGCTTAACCTCTTTGACTCCTTTTGTTCCTTGCAGTTGCTTCTTGCTGTGACATCCTTGAGCCCGAGCTAATCAAATACCCTTTGTTATTGCACAAATCTGTATTCCAGTGCCTGTCAACTCTGCAGCATTGGTCTCTCTCGTCGAGGCTTCTCGCTTACTATCATACAATGCCAACGCCCATTTTCTCAAAATGGCTGCTTTACTCATGTTATATTAATAATAATAATAACTTCTACATTGTCTTGTCTACCTTGTGTTTCTACGTATATACATCTACTGCATGTCTTATCACTTATCTTCTACATGTACATGATTTTCTTCATATTCGCGTATATGTTTACTTCATTGTTTCAGTTACATCTTCTTTCTTCAGACATTCATACATCAGATTAAGTGCGTATGTGTATCTTCTCTCTTTATGATGTCACTTTGCACCAGCCATATTTTACTTATATCTCTTCTATGTCTAGTGGTGTCTTCAGGGTCAAGTCTACCGTACCAGTTCGAGGGTACATTCGGTACGGTTGTCCCAGCCCATGTCTTTCATACCTTCGATGTGGTATTAGGATGATACCAGGTGTCATACACAGTGTTCTCTTGCTGTTCTTCCAATATGAAGATGACATGTACATCTGCCTCTCTACAAAACATTGCACTAAATCATCTATAGCCAATTATGCTTTTGTGTTTATCGGTTTCTCATTGCGCTTTGAAACACTTGTGTATAGGCGCGTTATAAATGCCTTATCATATCATATCATTAAATTCCTGTCTCTCTCAGAATTATGGCTCATTATCTATCCTTAAGGGGAAAACTAAAACAATGGGCCTCATTAGGAGTGAGGCAGTCCAGCAACAAGGGTGCCAGTAACCTTACAGGCACCCTTGTTTCCGGAATGTCAAATTCTGAATCTGCCAGTCAGGGCCGCTGTGCCCGACAGGTCTGACCCTGGTGGGCACATTGGCCCCGGTAGGCAGACTCCCATGGAGTCCTTTAGGACTCCATGTGATCAAATATCATGCACCGTTTGTGAAGAAAACAAAGTTGTATTACATGCAAAAGTATCAGAAGGTCCCGGAGAACCAAACTAATACAGAGCTCGCCCCACACAAATAAGTTACATCTTCTATAGCCGAAAACCACAAATTAACAGAAATATGCATAAACAAGATTACAACGTGATCCTGCACTCCTCATTGGCTAACACCCATATACAATTCCAATTATCCCCTATAGTCCAATACCCTATTGGTCACACATTATCTAAACACATTCCCTTCATCATGTGACCTACTACACCATCACTATGTAACTTAGGAGTTGATTAGCTACCAGATACATTGTTGCCATAATACATTTCTGTCACAAGCAACATATTGTTGACCATCACGTGATAAAAATGTGAATAGTAAAATCAACTCTGCTTTAATAATACACTGATCCTCCTCATTATACTAGACACTGTGGCACACACAGATAGCTCCCTGACCTGGTAGATACATGTACTGACATCACCTCTTATCCTCCCATCCCAAATCATGGTACAGCCCTAGCACATTTGCACCATTATCTCATGACATGATCAGGACACCAGGCTTATGTTTGAATCTTGCTTACGACATGATCTTTAGTGTACCTCACCTGCAGTTAAAATAGGATGACTGCTCTTTCGGTGAGGCAAGCAGTGCTCTCAATCTTCACCATGCCTCTTGGCCTCTGTGACTAATCTAGAGATATCATCACTACTTCCCTGGAGGGTAGCTTCCCTTATGTGGCCAGGGAAAGGCAGAAGTGACCTGACTCTGACCTTTGGGGTGCTATCTGCAGGAGGACCACTTGAGGGAAGACAAACTCCAGGGGAACAGAGTGAACTCACTAGGTCAGAACAGCCCTTTGCCTATGATGGTTGGTAATACCCACTTACTGTCCCCCCATTCTTGTATGGCATATTGTAGTGTGAATAATGAATATCAACTTTATTACTGATCACCAACTTTACTTCACCCCCTTAAATAACACTGAGATGAGGAAAAGAGGAAAAGAGGGTTGGAGTAATAAAGATCATTTGAAGCAGTAAGCAAACATCGCGTTCTAGCCGATGGAGTATGATAACAGGTGCCGGGACGTTCAAATATGGCACAACTGAACAGGGTGGGTAAACCACTTCTCCCAGGGTTGGTTGGGACACGGGGGGAAAGCAGGCTAAAGACTGGGGTGAGGAAGCTGCCAAGAGTGATGTCTTGGAAAGTTGGGCAGAGGAGTGTTCACTGCTCTGTTGCCAGGGACAGCAGGAAATGCCAAGTGAAGGAGAAGGCAAGGCAGGAAAAGAGGAGCCAACAAGTTACACTCTCAGTCAGCAAATGGATGGCAGATGAAACTGTGAGATGTGAGGGATTCCAAAACCTCCAAAGAAGACCCCTTTGCTAAAGGCATCAGAAGTCCAGAGGATAAACTGTAGATATGAAAGTTTTGTATAATTCGAGGAAAATCAAAGGAAGAGACATCCCCCTTGAGATTGTGGAAAGTACTTTATAAGGGGTAGAAATTCAAAGGAACAGTTGTCCCCCTTGAGTCTGTGGTATTGTTAAATGAAGTGAATCGAGAAACTTAGGGGAAAAGTCCTTTCCCTTGAACTTGCGGAATATTGGAAGTGTTACATTGTGTAACCGGAGAAACTCAGGGAAAGAATCGTCCACCTTGAGATTGTTAAAATGACAGTGAAAAGCCAGAAGAAACCTAGAGGAAGGAAGACCCTGGTGGAACTCTATTAATTTTCTTTCTCAAGGATGTTACAGTGACAGTAAAAAGACAGAACACACCTAGGGGAAGGGAAGGCCCCTTTTCTGGTGCAACTTTATTGGTTTTCTTTTCTTCACTGTAGAACTTTGTGTTTGGAACTTTGGAAGGAAGCTGCGGGTGTTCAGCTACCAGGCATCCCTATTTTTCACATTATATTGAGTTTAGGGTGGGAGGGTCAGCTTTGGATTTTGGGCAGTGGAGAGAAAGATTTTTGATTTAGACATTATGACACAGACATTCCTTAGTTTTGGTGAGGCAGAGAAACCTCTCCTAGAGTCAGGGATATGTAAGATTTCCCCAAATCCTTCCTTTCTTTCCATAATAAAAGTCTTTAACCAGCAAGAAAACCGTTACTGTGTCCGAGTCTTACTCTTGAGCCCTCACACATCACAGAACCCCATGCCCTATTCACATGAATCCAACCTTCAAAAGGCACATCCCTACCCTTCCTCCCTGAATCTAACATTCCTCTCCCAGCACCTCTGAGTTACGCAGCTGGACTCAGTTAACTTTTAATGACACAGCGTGGTTGCCTGTGACCTTGACAACATAACTTCTCTTTGGGGAAAGGAAGGGGGACTTGCCTCAGGATCAACTAGACAGATCTGCAGCACCTGAGGGACCCTCGCGTTATGGAAACAAGGCACAATCACCACACACAAACTGATACACCAGACACAAGGTTGTATTCCCAAAATCTAGGGTTTATTGCAAAGCAAATAGTCTCAGTTGGCCAACTGGGTCGCACGTCCCGCGACGTCTGTTACCAGACCTCGGGGGACGCAAGAGAGCGAGAATCGTACAACAGTTACATATATACAAAGCAAGCATCTCACAATCAGTAGTGACACAATCAATACCGTCCCTAATACATTTCCTTTGAATTGGGCACGATGATTGACAATGGTGACGAGTATGACACCTTCAGACATTTATTTAACAACAGTTTGCAGTTTTCGCGAGCCTACAGACACAAGTCTTTGTTTAAAAGAACACAATGCTTTTGTTCTTGCAAGCAAGCTGCGTGCAGGGGTGAGACACATTCCAGGCCTTGCTATCTCATAGTTTCTATTCGTGCATTGGAGTCAACTTGGTCTCCAGGTCTCTACAGGGCTCAGGAAAGGGGGGCCGCAGAGAAGAGCATAATTCAAGTCATTTAATGTTCGCTTCTAGCTGGCACCTTTGTACTGATTAGAATGCCTTGCTGCTTACTTCCAAGGATATGTGAGGGAGGGGACCGGGCATTTCTGTCTGGGTTGCTGCATTATGTTTCACCATGTCTCTCGCGGCCTTGCGTTATGCTCTAGTTGAGCAGAATAATATTTCAGCAAAGCAGATTTAACAGAAAGCAAAAAGCAAACGTTAGAGAAAACAAAATGGCGATTTCAAGATCCAAGGTCCGCGTCATTAGGGTGTGTGTATGTTCAGTAAGAAGATCCTATCTTTTTGCACATACCGCCTTCCATTGCCATAAGTAAATCCAGAACATACCGCATTTGGAGGGTCATGAGAAGAATAGCCCGTAATTCTAACTTTACTGAATTGAGACCCTACTCTGGTTTGCAATTTGGAGCATCTCCCACCTTGTAATCTCCAATCACTTTGCATTTGGTATACTTTGGATGCCAGGCACAAGGAGGGAAGCAAACATGTTTTCATCTTTGTAAACAGCAGGGCCGTCACGAGGAGGGTGCGGAGGGGGGCAAACTGCCCCGGGCCTGGCACTTGCAGGGGGCCTTGTGGCCCACTCTCCTAGGTGGAAGGCAGCACAGTCTCCCGTGTCCATTATTTACACGGGGGACTGTGCTGTCTGCTCTCTGCCCCTGCAATGATTTTGCGTTTTGATGCAAAGCCGTTTGGCTCTGCAACAAACAGCAAAATAATGGCTCAGCAGGGCTCAGCTGACAACCTGGACATGCTGAATTACAAGACAGGGCTCCTCTCCTGTCAGTCAGTGTGTTCATGTTGTCAGCGTGACCACGCTGACTGACAGGAGAGTAGTTCTCTCTGGTCCGTCAGTGTGTTCACGTTGGTCAGCATAACCACTCTGACTGATGGGAGAGGGCTCCTCTCCTGTCAGTCAGTGTGTTCCTGTTGTCAGCGTGACCACGTTGACTGACGGGAGAGGAGTTCTCTCTTGTCAGTCAGTGTGTTCACGTTGCTCAGCATGACCACGCTGACTGATGGGAGAGGAATCCTCTCCTGTCAGTCAGTGTGTTCATGTTGCCAGCGTGATCACGCTGACTGATGGGAGAAGAGTTCTCTCTTGTCAGTCAGTGTGTTCACGTTGCTCAGCGTGACCACGCTGACTGATGGGAGAGGAGTTCTCTCCTGTCAGTCAGTGTGTTCATGTTGTCACCGTGATCACGCTGACTAATGGGAGAGGAGTTCTCTCTTGTCAGTCAGTGTGTTCACGTTGCTCAGCGTGACCACGCTAACTGATGGGAGAGGAGTTCTCTCTTGTCAGTCAGTGTGTTCACGTTGCTCAGCATGATCACGCTGACTGACAGGAGAGGACTCCTCTACTGTCATTCAGTGTGTTCATGTTGTCAGCGTGATCACGCTGATTGATGGGAGAGGAGTTCTCTCATGTCAGTCAGTGTGTTCACGTTGCTCAGTGTGACCATGCTGACTGATGGGAGAGGAGTTCTCTCTTGTCAGTCAGTGTGTTCACGTTGCTCAGCATGACCACGCTGACTGACAGGAGAGGAGTTCTCTCTTGTCAATCAGTGTGTTCATGTTGTCAGCGTGATCACGCTAACTGATGGGAGAGGAGTTCTCTCTTGTCAATCAGTGTGTTCACGTTGCTCAGCGTGACCACGCTGACTGACGGGAGAGGAATTCTCTCATGTCAGTCAGTGTGTGCACGTTGCTCAGCATGACCACGCTGACTGACAGGAGAGGGCTCCTCTCCTGTCAGACAGTGTGTTCATGTTGGCAGCGTGATCACACTGACTGATGGGAGAGGAGTTCTCTCTTGTCAGTCAGTGTGTTCACGTTGCTCAGCATGATCACGCTGACTGACAGTAGAGGACTCCTCTGCTGTCAGTCAGTGTGTTCATGTTGTCAGCGTGATCACGCTGACTGATGGGAGAAGAGTTCTCTCTTGTCAATCAGTGTGCTCACGTTGCTCAGCGTGACCACGCTGACTGATGGGAGAGGAGTTCTCTCTTGTCAGTCAGTTTTTCGATAAAAAATTTGCGGTAAAAAAGAAGTGAAAAAACGTCCCGCAATGAAAGGACTTTGTTCCCGTGAACACTGGCATTTCACATAGAGATCTCAAGAATCGGCCTTGCCATTGCTGGAGTTCTCAGTGCCCAACTATGTCTACGGCTGTGGAAGCAATAACCCAAAAGGTGCTGACAATGGCCTCAGTAGACATAATCAGTAGTGTACGAAGTGCGCATAAATGACAGTTATAACACTGATGTCACGTATAGTGGCCAGTGCTTTGTTTTTTCCCATTGCTCATGCCAGAGGTGGACTGGCAACCAAATGTGGGCCTGGAGTGACCTCGGACTACACTGTGTCAGAACGCCAAGCCCCACCAAAGAACTTGTGGGTTCTTTGCACAAAAACGTTTTTAAAATGGGTCCAAATAGTGCAGTTTCTAGCAAATTGCCCCTATATAGGCATTCATTAAAAAAGTATTTAAACCTAATAGCAAGTATATGAAACATTTTAAGTTTGAGGAATAACATGATAAAAGATGTATAACTTATTCTTTGCTTCAAAGGGATGTCTCGGATGAGGAGAGATGGAAAGTAGGGGGCTTGGTGAAGAGGATAAGAAGAGCAGACAATCAGAATATGCACACAAAATAGGTTCCGGGGTAGAGGCCCACTGGAAAATCTCCAAAGTTCCCTATATGCCAGTCCCACACTGGTTCACGCACTGTAATGGTATCAGTATGTTAGAGTGCCACTGCAGTCTCTTGTTGTGAATATTATGGTCTCCAGTGACATTAGTGTCAGAGACCATAAACTGGTATCTATCAGTTGTATGTTCACTGTGTTAGTGTCAATCATTATGACTTTTGGGCTTGTGGGTGATGTTCCTCTCCAGCAAGATTTGTGAAATAGAAATCATGTCATTACATGCAACATACCAGTGTTTATAATAATTTGGATCTTAAGGGAAGCACCACCTAGTCTTGAGGTCCACAAACTGCGGGCCGTGCCCAGTCCAGGGGCAGTATGGTCAGGGGCGGCTCACATGGTTGGACTGCAGTATCAAAACTGTCTCAGACACCAATGAAAAAGTGGCCCGCAGTTGCAAATGGATATTCATTCCTTTAGTCACAGACTGTTTGAACAGTACCCAAAAGGTTGTTTTTTGTTGAAAAATAAGCAAATCGTAATATTTAAATAATATCTATTCCGCAACAATGGTCAAAACTACAACTGTATAATGAAGTAACTCATCAAACTTGCCAACACTGGCCAAAAAAGTGGGCTATTTTGACTGGTCCACACTAGCCTTTTGCATTTTTGGTATGGGCATTGCCCTTTTGCCCTATAGACCAGTCAGAGCCTGGCGACTCATCCATAATGGACAAGTAGGGGTCCACCCAGGGGCCCCCTTAACCATTATGGAGGAGCCAAGGAGCCAGCCCAGTGAAACACTGAGCACTCCTTCAGCTGCTTTTTACAGCTGAGAGAGTGCTCCTGGGCAGGCTGAACTGTCAAAGGGAAACAATGTTTCTCTTTGACAGTTAATTTCAGTTCCCCAAATGCACATGCTCACTGAGCCATGCAAGGCTATGGGTGTTTTGCTTCGCCAGCCTTGCTTAGCTCATTGTAAATGCTGCCTGGGGCACTGCATGTCTGTATGTGCGAGGGGGAGCTCAGGTGCCTCTTCGCATAAACGGACAGAGCAACCTGGAGTGGGGCATTTCAGCACCCACACACAGGCCCCTGCAGAAGGTACCTTTATATTAATTTATTTTTTATTTAAATATGTGTATGGATTCGTGTATGCTTGTGTTATTAATGAGTGTATGGTGATGGGTGCTCGTGTGAATGATAGAATGATTGCTGTGTTAATGTGTGTGTATGTTTTGGTCCGTTGAGCTGATTTTGGTGAGAGGGGGTAGAGGGTGGAGAGGGTTGTAAAACAAAGGCATTTTGAAAATGCCTTTGTTGCACAATCCCCTTACCCACTTGCCAAAATCAGTTCTCCTTCTGAGGCGCTGAGGAGCCCATGGGACAGGGATAGTATGTTTTTTTACTGGCTATCTATCAGATGTCCAGTCAAAAATATCATGCTTTCTCCCTTGGCCCACCATAGCCTTGCATACACACATAATCATGTTGACTGTATTAGGCACTGTGGGGTACAGGGTACAGGGAAAGTATCTTTTTGTACTTGGCATCTGTCATAGATGTCCACTAAAAAATATGCCAAGCCCCTGAGCCCCCCAGCGCCAATTGCAAACTGTTTGGCTTTTCACCCATTGTTTTCAAGAATGCTCTAAAATGCAACATTTTAATCTATTGTTTAAAAATAATTCACGGGGGAAAACGCCCCGAACCCCACTTTATTTGTTCAGGCTCTCTGGCTGCGCACGGCCTCTATGGCATATCTGGTGGAAATGTATGCCCCTCCACTTAAAAAAAATCACCAGCCACCACTGGCCCTTGGACTGTGCTGGGAGCAGGGTGGGGGTGCCCAGGGACTGGGGTGGGAGCAAGATGGACGGGAGCCATGGGATAGTGGTGGGACCAGGGTTTGGAGAGCCCAGGGTCTGTGGTGGGGTGGGGTTGGGAGAGCACAGGGACTGGGTTAGGAGCGGAAGGAGAGAGTCCAGAGACTGTGATGGGAGCGGGTGGGGGAGCCCAGTGACTATACTGGGATTATGGTGCGGTGACGGCATGCAATAGTTCATAGTCATGGCATATTTGAGGGGGCCAGTCTGCCAACATTTTGCTTGGGCGGGGGGTGGGGCAGGCCTAAAACGTTTGAAGACCACTGACCTAGTCAATGCCAAAAAGTGCCAAAGTTGTTTTTTAAGTAGTAGCTAAGCACCTACAGATTGAAATGGGTAATTTTGGCATGTATGTTAATGGAAGCATTGGCAGGCATTGCTTGGTCATCCAACCTAGTGGTTCACAAGTGCCTTTAGCTGTTGGACCCTCATTAAAATGTTCTTTAGGTTTGCTTGACTTTGTGGGTGACACATTCGGTGTAGGCATGGCTCATTTGTCTTGACAACGTTGAGTCTGGGGAACTCCTGCTTCCAATGTTCGGTCCATATCCATCCCTCCTGCAGTGATCATATGTGATGCAAGCGTGCAGGTTTATGTTCTTGCACGACAGAAATAAAACCACCCCTTGACATGCTAGTTTTCTCAAGTACTGTGGGTATCTTAGGGGTGCTGTACCACATCCAGAATGCGAGGGACCAACCTTCTATGGCTTCTTGCCATTGGCCAAATGTACTATTTTTGTATCACAATTGTATATTAATGAAACACGCCTTTCATGTACAAGTGTTGAATTCATGCCCTGGAAGGATTTTTGAATCCATTTTGTTGCCCAATAGCCAATTTCATACCTTTGTACCAGGTGTGGTTAATGAACTAATGTCCTCTCAGACCTCAGAGGACATTTGCTTGTGTGTTCCGCTCTCGTTCATGTGAGTTTTGGATGGTAGAGTGGCCTGGTGCTAGTACTTGCTCAGCGTTTGTTGTTTGCCAGTAATGCCGAGCCCTGGCGCTTCCTGTTGACCTGCGCTAGTAGGTCTGTTCTTTCTGTTCATTACCATTGAACTCTGGGAGATGTGGTTTTTCTGCACGTGCATTGTGTAAGAAGGGAAGCATGATGCAAGTCCCAGCTTTCTGAGCAGAATGAACATGAACGGGTGGCCTTCTCATGCAGGATAAAATCGACTTTGTGGTTGTCGAAGTGTAGCCATATTGAGGCACTTTTGACAGGCAGCGAACTGTCTATAAAAGGTGTCGACATAGTTCCCAGGACCTCCAGGTACTGGATGCTATGATTCCATCTGAAAGGTAATGTGTGAAACATTTTGGATCTGTCATTTTGTCAAGAATGATGTGGCGTCGATGTTGCATGTGTTTCTGTTTGATGTTCACTGCAGCTTCCATTTGGCTACACGTCAGCCACTTATCTAGAGGGATCTATAATTAAGTGGCACTTTTAAACAAAAGCAATTAACAAGGTGACAAGCAAATGGTGGAACATTAAACTCCCTACAAATTGCATTTAACGCATATTGACTACGTAGCCTTTTCCCAATATCCACTACAATACATGATCAAATGAACATATGTTCATATGAATGGATGCAAATTAAATGTTAACAACAGAACAAGTACTACAAGTAGTTAACATGTATATTTCATTCTGCATATTCCAGTCTAAATGTGATGAATAATGTTGCAGAGGTACTTGCTCGAAATTATAAGTGTTAATACATTTAATTTCCCTTTTGAAGACAAAAATACCCTTGCATTTAATGATAATACAAAAGAATAGGAAGCACAGTTTTATGAAACCATTTTGAAAATCTGTTTAGTGCACGTTTGGAGTTTGTAAACATTTTTAAAATGATCATAAGAGGAAACATCAATCACAAATCTACCAGTGCTAACACATATGAATCTGTGAGCAAACTTATCTATCTATTGGTTTTCAAAACCCACTTTAAGAAATGATTTCTTGTCTTCTTTTTAGAACTTGTTTTCCTCTTCATCTCTACTTTATTTGCAGTTACGCACAGGTGCACTATATTACATAGCAGCCTTTACAAACTGCTTAGATATAAAAAGAAGTGGCCTCATTGCGAGTTTGCAATGAGCTACAAAAGTGGCCTCAATTCCGTTGCCACCACTTTCGTCGTGGTAACGGAATTACCTCAATTTTTTTCTCCAAAAAATGGTCAAATGTAGAGCAGTGCAATTACTCCCAGTAAATATGTCAACGTCCCCTTGGAGTCCTATGGGCTACAGAAATGGGAGAATTGGGCCGCCCTACCACCTCCATTCGTAACCCCATGGTAACCCCACAGGACCGAGTGGTGGTAATGGTAAATGATTTTGGCAGTAATTCAGGAGGATTTACCACCCAATTACCACCAAACTCGTAATGAAGCAGAACTTGACCATTTCACATTAAAGGAGTTGAAGTCCGAAATTGTGTGTACAGTGCACGATATATTAGAAGACATTTGATGTCTAAACCATCTACAGTGGTCTGCATGCACTATGCTGTCGTGAGCACATCCCTCTTTCTCCAGACATTGGGCCTCTTTAGAAATATTGCTGTGCAGTAAACATGTCAGCAAAAGTGCAGTAATTCGTGTTGCATTGCTGCAAAAACGTCCAGGTTTGCAGGGAGAGCAGAGGATATACCTCCAGCATGTTGCTGTAGGTGCAACCTCCACATTACCCCCAAAGCTTGGCAGATTAACTGTGAGGCGCCCTATACACTCCAGAAGTTGAGAATTGCACCACCTTACCATCATGCACAACCCATGGTAACACGGCAGGACCAAGTGGTGGTAGCTGTACGAAAGCTTGGCAGAAATACTGCTAATTTACCGCCAGTATATCTCAAAACTCGTAATGAGGTATTGCCTCATCTAGTGGTCCAGAATGATGTCTCCGCTAGCCGAAAATGCTCACTAGCGGAGATCACTGATTGGTCGAGCAAGGAGAGCAAATTTGCATGAAGGCTTGGCACACACAAATGCACTCCATCTACCTTCTCAGCGGTTATTAAAAAGAAAATGAGTTTTAGGTGCTGGGGGGTTAGAGAGAAGCAGCATGGAAGTCGAGAAAAGCCTCGAGACATTGTTTGTAAGGAGGGATTGGGGTGTTCCTGTGCCACAGAGTCACAAACCCCTTTTATACCCATACATCCATCCCTGGAGGGTCTGAAAAGGGTTGCTTCCGTTCCATTTCAAATCTTTCCAACTGCTTCTGAACGCAAACTTTAGAAAGCTCTCCACTCTATACAGGTCACCTCATTTATAAAAATCTAGGCTAATAGCAAAAGAGCAGGTGCAACAAATTATTTTTCAAACCCCAATACAGAAGCAATGGCACAAATCATGCAAAGCACAACCCTATGTAAATTAGGTCATCATAAGAGGAGCGGTTGCACTAAGTAGGTCAATGTTATATTAACGTCCACTATTAATATACAGACGAAGAAACATGTTTCAATTATTAAAGTACTGCATGTTTTCATTTGAATAAAAAGATCATGGCAGCAATATTAGTAAGAATTGGGGACAGAGTGTACTTTTTTCAAAACGATGCTTTTGAATATCTACTTAGAGATGAGCGCTTCGGATTATGAAATGCAGGGTTTTCAATGCAGGCATGCATTGTAAAGTCTCTGCAATCGTTGTGCACGTGCTTCCACTAAACACCCCCCTCGCGCCCCCCTCCTGCCAGATGTTATCAGTCGCAGCTGCATATGAGGCTCCCAGAGGGCGATATCATGCGACCATGTGAAATATTATCTTTAAAGCTGCTCTCGGCCTTCTCTATCTATGAGACATTCTCTCCTTTTTCAATGGTGTGAAATATAGTATGACAACATCGTTGCAAACATCCTGCCCGAATTTTGCAAAATGAACACGGAACCGGGAATTCGAATTCATTTAGGACGGGCTGTATGTTGCTCATGGTTAAAGTGCAGCACATGCCTGGAAGTTGTTAATCCGTGGACTTTGTGATATGGTCTTGGTGCAGCCGTTTTCAGCCACTAGGGAAACATTCATTTCACTAATTGATCCACCGGCTGAGAAACTGACTTGAAACATCTTCCGAAGACCTATCACACCGCATAGCATGCACAGCTGGGCTCATATGGTGTGGATTAATGTCCCGCAGGATGACGGCCACTGATTCGAGGGGGCTGTTCCTTAACAAGGCTGCTTATCAAGTACGAAAGCCCCTGACAGCTGGATAGGTAACTCATTGCAAAGCTGCTTAACGTGTATGCATGCCCATGGCAGCTGCATAGGTAACTCATTGAAAGGCTGCTTATCAAGTACGAAAGCCCCTTGACAGTTGGATAGGTAACTCATTGCAAGGCTGCTTAACGTGTATGCAAGCCCATGGCAGCTGGATAGGTAACCCATTGCAAGGCTGCTTATCGTGTATGCAAGCCCCTGGCAGCTGGATAGGTAACTCATTGCAAGGCTGCTTATCGTGTATGCAAGCCCCTGGCAGCTGGATAGGCAACTCATTGCAAGGCTGCTTATCGTGTATGCAAGCCCCTGGCAGCTGGATAGGTAACTCATTGCAAGGCTGCTTATCGTGTATGCATGCCCCTGGCAGCTGGGTAGGTAACTCATTGCAAAGCTGCTTATCGTGTATGCAAGCCCCTGGCAGCTGGATAGGTAACTCATTGCAAGGCTGCTTATCGTGTATGGAAGCCCTTGGTGGCTGGATATATCGTGTATGCAAGCCCCTGGCAGATGGATAGGTAACTCATTGCAAGGCTGCTCATCGTGTATGCAAGCCCCTGGCAGCTGGATAGGTAACTCATTGGGAAGAGCAACTGTTCAGAGACGCATTGCACGGCGGTTCCGTCGTTATGAGGTTCATAAAAAAGACACCATACCATTGAGTTGGAAATATGAACGAAACTTACTCTCTTGTGCTCTTCTTGTTCTTAGAACCTAGTCATTCATGCAATCCCTTGGTCCATCATACTGGGATACCAATCGCTGCCAAGGGCACCGTAGGGAGGGTGGTCAAACGGGATGAGCTTGACCAAAAGGGGGCTACATCAAGTATCTAGCAGACATCTCTACCTTTTATCAAACTAATCTGCAGTGACAAGAAGATATTCCCGGCAGACACCATAGGGATATGTACTGCCAAAATGGAAAAGATAAAACCACTAGTAGTAAAACCCCAGAAACTTAATAGGTCCAACTGGTATAACAGGGATTGTATGGAAGCTAAAGCCTACCTAATCCAAAGCATCTGAAACATAGTAGTGGGCAAGAGCTATTAAGGGTAACTAGGCGATCCTATAAAAAAGTACTTGCCAAAAAGAAGAAAGCCCATATAGAAAAGACCTGCGATGATGCAACAACAAATAAAGTTAACATCACATTTTGGCAGTTGGTCAATCGAGGGCAAGAGGATGATAAACGAATCAGACATGGCAACATTACAGAGGATAGGTGGTTGGATCATTTTAAAGACCTCTACTCTGCAGGAACTAATGGTGCAGTAGCTATGATTGCCCCAGAGTCACAGTGTGAGTCTGATTATACAACCATGGTTTTAACACTGAACACGGTAACAAGAGTGATGAACACAAAAAAAAGTGCAATAAGGTTCCAGGGCCCAGCAAAATACATATGGATCTCTTCAAAAAGGAGACTAGCATCTGGACGCCTTATTTGACTGCAATTGTGGTACAGAACTTAACCCCTGCACCTGGACCAGAGTGGACATTGACCACATTTATAAAAAATGTTTGTTGACTTACAGCTTTGACTGTGTGACCCACCACAAGCTATGGTCTCATTTAAGAAACCTGGGAATCCCGCAATTCTTCTTTCATCTATACTGATTTTATATAATGGCAACACTGCCGCAGTAAGGTCAAGGATCTCAGGAGAACTGACAAGATCTTTCACAATCCAACAAGGAGTGCACTGAAGTTTGTGTGCTCATGCCTACACTATCTATCTATATAAAAGTGAAAATGTGTGGGTTTGTAGCTTTGCATATGTTCCCTATACAATTCCACACCGTTTCACAAAGCCGCCCCACATTTTGCAAAGTCACCTGTTAGGACCCTCTGGACATTACTGGCTACATGACATCTGGAAACCCCACCGCTTTTGCCGGATTTCAGCAACAGTGAACACTTGGGTGTGGGTTTGTGGCTTTGCGAATGTTTCCTATACAATTCCACACCGTTTTACCAATCTCCACAAATTCTGCACAGTCATCTGTTAGACTCTCTGGACATTACTGGCTACATGACATCTGAACACCCCACCCCTTTCCCTGGACCCAATCTCTGTGTTTGTGTGTTTGCAATTCCACACGGTTTCACCAACCTACACCAAATTTTGCACAGTCCCATTTTTGGACCCTCCGGGCATTACTGGCTACATGACATCTGCACACTCCACTCCTTTCCCCGGATTTCAGTAAAAGTTCAAATTTGGGTGTGGGTTTGTGGGTTTGTGAGTTTGTGGATTCGCATATGTTCCCAATACAATTTCACACTGTTTCACCAACCTGCACCACATTTTGCAAAGTCACCTGTTAGGAACCTACTAGCTACATGACATTTGGACACCCCACCACTTTCCCCAGATGTCAGCAAAAGTGAAAATGTGTGGGTGGGTTCCACACCATTTCAACAATCTACACCACATTTTGCACTATTACCTGTCCCTATGAGGGAATGAAAGCCCAGGCAACGCCGGGTATATCAGCTGGTTTCTTATATTTAACAATCAGTTCACAGACAAATTACTGTCCCATGATCAGATATGCCTGTTTTAGGTAAATACAAACTTTTCATATTAATGTTTGTAGGTAAAACAGGGTTGCTTTCACTCACACGAGTAGTCTCCTCAAACAATTGTATGACAATGGGCTGGCAATAAACTACACCAAATGTAAAACGTTGGTCCTTAGCAGAAAGGGGAGCAAGTGCCCACAACTATCTGGGCATGAGTGTTACTCCCAGTGGCATTGGCACAAAACAAGTGGAAAAGGCCATGTTTTTTTGACCAAATATAGCAGAGTGATAGCAAGGTTTGTAAGAACAATGGGGGATGGACCCCGGAGCCTTCCAGGAAGCCTTCAGGTTACAACCCCGACAGGATGCCCTTTATGGTGCAGAACTATGGGGCTTTATGAAAGGTAGTTTGATGTCGACAATTGAAAATGCCTTTCTAAAAATATGCTAGGCCTGCCAACAAGTACACCTTCAATTCCTTTATTTATGGAATTCAACTTAAGCAATATTAACAGTATTTAAAAAATAAGACCTTTACTGCGCTGGGCTAGAATCGTGGGGAACTGTAGCGATTCTCTGAAAGCCCTATTATCCCATACAAGCGGGAGCAATTGACCCTGGTGCCAACATGTAAAAAACCTGTGCCATGAAATTAAGCATGTGGAGTTTTGGGCTACACCGGATTGGTTGAAGACATCTAAAGATATCATAATAAAAGGCTACTGTGAATTAGAAGATGTGAAGGTCATGTCTATAATCCAGGGTTCAACTTCAATGCATACCTATAGGGAAAAGAAACTGGAGGTAGGTTACGAAAGGTACCTGGATCAAGAGAATTATACATTATCAAGGTTCCTATACATCAGGTATAGGACAGGTATGCTCCCATTGAACCAGAGGTTGCATACATGGGAAACTGGTGTGTGGTAACATGGGTTGATCTACAGATACACCAGGAGCCTTCTTCTATAAAATGAGTCTTCTTTATTTGTTACAGGTAAGTAGGTTCACCCTTTCTCTAGCCAGCCTCTCTCCAACTGACAGTTTTGGAACACACAGTCGAGAACTCTCACCCAACATTCTACCCTAGGAACACTCATACTGTCACATCCATACATAGCAGGACGGGCATGTAAAGTAGAATACCACATGGAGTCTCTGACAAATGCCAAACCTGCCAACACTGTGCAGAAAATGAAACACATTTAGGGCCTGATTCATGGAATGTGGTGCAGAAATGGCGCAACATCCGTGCGTCGAGAAGGACCCTCGGCAAGCCGCGATGCAGAATTTTTTTTCCGCGCAACGCGTATTCCTGAATTTAAAGATGCATTACTAGCCATCGTGCATGTAAAGACAAGCTGTGCTCGGAACACCCACAACACGCCTCAACACACCGAAAAGCAAGCAAAAGGACAAACACAGCCCAAGCCTCCGCGCCACCCCAGGCTCACCATCCAGTACCCCTGTGAGAAGGCATGCCTCATCTCACAACCCCAGGCTGCATTCTAGCGACATCACGTGTCTCACCTTGCAAGTCGAAGTTGCACCCCTGCAAAAACAAGGGCCCTCCCTCTCAAAGCCAGACTGCACCCCACCGAAATCGTGCACCTCACCTTGCAAGCCCAGTCTGCACTCCAGTGAAAATGCACGACCTCCCTCGCAAGCCCAGGCTGCACCCCAGCAAAAACATGGGTCCTCTCTCGCAAGCTCAGGCTGCACCCCAGCGAAATAGCGGGTCCTCCCTCATGAGTCCAGACTGCAGCCCGGCAAAATCGCGCTCCTTACCTCGCAAGCCCAGGCTGCACCCCAGAGAAAACAAAGGTCCTCCCTTGCAAGCACAGGCTGCACCCCCCAGACTAGCCACCATCCCCCAGGCACCCTCACCTGTGATATCTTCCCAGGCAGCCCACCCCAGACTGGACACCACCCCACATGCACCCCCTTCAGACTGAGCATCACCCCCCAGCCCCCATCACCTGTGACAACTCCCCCAGGTGGCCCCCTCCAGACTGGGCACCACCCCTCAGCCACCCTCACCTGGACCCCCCCCCCACAGGCAGCCCACTCCAGACTGGACACCACCCTCCAGCCCCCCTCACCTGTGACATCCCCCCAGGCAGCCCTCTCCAGACTGGACACCCCCACAGGCAGCCCACACCAGACTGGACACCCCCACAGACAGACCCCTCTAGACTGGACACCTGCCCACCTCACCTCTGACACCACCCCAGGCAGCCCCCTCCAGACTGGATACCCCCACAGGCAGCCCCTCCAGACTGCATACCACCCCCAGCCCCCTTACCTGTGACATCCCCCCAGGCAGCCCACTCCAGACATAACAGGCCTGCAAGCAGCCCCTCCAGACTGGACACCACCCCCAGACCCCCAAACCTGTGACCCCCCATGGCAGCCCACTCCAGACTAGACATCCCCCCACAAACATCCCACTCCAGACTGGACACCCCCACAGGAAGCCCCCTCCACATTGGGCACCATCCCCCAGCCCTCCTCACCTGTGACACCCCCCAGGCAGCCCCTCCAGACTAGACACCTCCAACAGGCAGCCCCCTCCAGACTGGGCACCCCCCTAAACTCCTTCACCTGTGACCCCCCCCAGGCAGCCCACTCCAGACAGGACAACCCCCACAGTCACCCCCCCCAGAAGGACACACCCCACAGGCAGCTCACTCCAGACTGGACACCCTCCACAGCCAGCCCCCTCCAGACTGGACACCACCCTAGCCCCCCTCACCTGTGACACCCCCACAGGCAGCCCACTCCAGACTGGACCCCCCCCCCACAGGAAGCCCACTACAGACTGGACACCCCCACAGGGATCCCTCTCCAGACTGGACACCACCCCCAGCCCCCCTCACCTGTGACGCCGGCAGGCAGCCTCCTCCAGACTGGACACCCCCAAAGGCAGCCCACTCCAGACTGGAAACCCCCCACAGGAAGCCCCCTCTAGACTGGGCACCCCAACCCCATCACCTGTGACACCCCTTCAGGCAGCCCCCTCCAGACTGGACATCCCCCACAGGCAGCCCATTCCAGACTGGACACCCCCCACAGGCAGCCCCCTCCAGACTGGAAAACGCCCCCAGCCCCCTCACCTTTGACACCCACCCAGGCACCCCCCTCCAGACTGGACACCCCACCCCCCAGGCCGCCCCCAGTCTCCCACAATACCAGTGCAATGCATGTCTGCTGCTTACCTGAACCGCCATGGTCTGCCAGCTCCATTTAGTGGAACACCAATATGTCCACTCCAAACATGTTCAACAGGAAGTGCCAGAGATCCATCCAGGACTGCAGTATCTGCTGACACATCCCTCAAGACTTCAAACAGCCAACCCCAGACACAAGTGAATGCAATGGCAAGTGGCATGTGCATGTTGGAAATGGCACATTGTCAAGCCATCAAAGCACACTAACTAAATGTGTGCCCACGACAGAAGCAAACATACCAAAAGATGTTGCAAGATCCACAAAAAATGGCCAGGTGTGTCACAGCCTGAGCATCAGTGACCTGGGTGGAATGGACAGCACAATACATGTCAGGGAACAATCACATGACAGGGTCATGCATGGGTGACGGTAGGGAAGTCAGAGAGAGCTTGAGTCACAGAGACAGGAGAATTGTGCTGCCACTCCAGAAGATCAAACATGGCCTACTACAGAATTCCAGTGCTAGAGGTTGAGCGACACTTGAGAGAAGGCAGTGTGTGACTATACATGCTGGTGGGCGTGTCTGCACAATATGAGTTTTACACAGCAATGACAAACGAACGTGCTAGTAACGTGACCATGGAACCCACCACAGTGAGCCCACCTCCCTCCACCCAACCACACTGATGCCAAACTCATAGTAATGCTGCACATGTAAATACAAATGAAAACATGCAGTGCAGACCCAGTCGTCTGATGGACCCCACATGTCAGGCACATGTGCATCCTTCCATTTGCAACCATCCCAGCAAAAACAACACACAAGCATGCATGTCACAAGATACATGACTTGCAATGGCGAGATGCACTGGCTGGCAAGAGAATTATCAAACCGTCCGACACACAAATGAACTGCATGAAGCGTGGAATGTAAAAGACAGAACAATGTATTGGATACAAATATGTACAAAAAATAAAAGGGGGATCAAGCTGAAAGCAGTCCAGGGGAAATATGAAATAAAACTAATATCCTATGCCTAAGAACTATATACAATAACAACTGGGAAGGAAAGTCAGCAAAGTTTGGTAAAATAATAAATAAAAAAGGAAACATAACCCTAAATAACTATGTGCAATGGCAGCAGGCGTGTCCTCCTCTCCAATCTCACTGGCCTTTCCACTAGGGCTGAGTCCAGCGCCAGGTCCTCACCCCTCACACGGGCCTCCTTTGTTGCCCAGAGGGCTTGCAGGTTCTCCAGCATTTGTGTCTCTCTCACTCGGGCATCCCTGCAAGTGGCCTTCAGGATGGCAGCCTGCCTCTTTGCCCGACGCAGCCCAATCTCAGCCCTGGACATCACTACCCTTGCCTCCCGAGCCTGCTGCCTATCTGCCCCGATCTGCTCTTCATATCCTCAGAACACAGAAGACATCCTGTGCATCAGGTCCACGTGTGCCTTCTGCCTCACACTTTCTCTGCAACAACCTGCCTCCTCCTCATTGCCACCTGCTGCCACAGTGCCTGGTGCATGCTATGTGGGTACACCCTCCGAGCTGATGATGATACCCGGGGGGGTACAGCACCTGCACTGCTCATGGGTGCGTGCTGTCCCTCCATTGCTGGTGACCCTGTCGGCGCCTGGGTAGGCACAGTGACCACCTCAGCTGATGTGTCTTGGACTCCCAACTCAGGCAGGTATGTGGTCTCCACCAGATGGGGCATTGTGGATGTGACTGGTGCACAAGGGGCCCTGATGGTATCTGGATGGGAAGGCACCGCGGAGGACAATTGGCGCACATAGGAGGAAGAAGAGGAAGTGGTTGCAGCAGTGAACATCCCATGGAGGACACCACGGAACAGGCATGTTGCAAGCCAGCCGATGCGGCGGTATAGTTCATTGTGATGATGTGTAAGCAAACTACGAGTAGCCTGCACATCATCACAAATTACACATGTCTGCCTCATCAACCCAGCCAGTATGGGTAGCACATAATCCCAGTTGACAACACTTGATGGTAAGTGGGTATTGGTCTGGGTGGACACATCAGCCAAAACCGGGTGGTGGGCCTGAGTGGAGGCATCTTCGCAGGTGCATATTGCGGCATCCGGTGGCCCAGGGACTCGATTTTGCACATGCACCTCCACGGTGGCCTGCACAGCCTCATGCCCCTGGGACAGGACTGCAGTAGGCACACCCACCTCAACATCCCCACCTGACCCCAGGGCCTGGGCTGCAATGGCCACCTCCTCCATCCCCCTCCATCAACCTGGATGACTCCAGGGGCGTCTTCCACCATGGATGGCCCCTGTGTGGTATCACCTGTCCCCACCACTGCTGAGGAGTCTCCTCGCACCTACGCCTTCTTGGACTCACCCCAGCACCCATGCCCGATGTCACCGGCGCTGCCACAGCCACATCGCTCATTGATGATAAGCTGTCACATGGGGTATGACTGGGGCCTGCGCCTCTGCCTGGTGGAGACATCCCTACAACTATGCTCCACAGCATTGCTTCTGCCCTCTTTATCAGGTGCAACTGTGGAAAAGGAGACACAGAACAGAAACATCAGGGTACTGCACCACATCCGGCAAGGCATCACCAACATTCACATAAGCATGACTTGTCAAGGGAACAACCATCAACCTCCACACCCACACATATGGACATGCAATCCACATCCATGCAGACATCTGCATAGCCATCACTCCACACAATCACATCAAGCTACTTGACACTGTCACAACCAATCAATTGTGTATGCTAAACACACATGCTTCATTTGCATATGTGAGCATGCCATAGCAACAAGCACATACACATGTCATGCAACCACATCAACTGAGAGGCCCCAAGCAGTGCAATGACAATTCAGATCAGAGTCCCGTGAACGGCAATGCCTCTTCGTGACTAAGCCAGACATCCAAATACACGTGTTGGATCCAGGCATGATTCCCATTTCTGGTACATGACACATACACATGAGCATCATGCATGCACATGACATGGGCAACACTACCTCAACTGGCACACTTGTCACCCTGGCATGTCTCAGACACAAGTAATATTGCATGTGAACAGTCTGCAAGCCAGCACTACAACACAAAATTCAAGTGGTAGGACATTTAAAATACATATTGGTTGGAATGCACACATCGAGAGCAATGTCTGGGGCATGCACCGAGACATCCGTCTCATAAACATACTTGCTGCAAGCCTAAGGGGGTCACTGCCAACATCATGGTACATGCACAGAGCACATGCATGGTAGAGCATTGTACAACATTGCCACTCACCAGTTGACTCCAGATGTAGATGTAACTTGCAGACCTGGGTGTGAAGCGCCAGGTAGAACTTTTCCAGGACCCGCATGGTGTTAGCCGACATCCGGCACCTATGCACATGGTGTAACCCCGCGCTGGTACCAGCCTGGACGTAACACAGGGCCTTGCCATGGGTCCTTGATTTCAGGTCCTCCCAGCGCTTGTTCATGGTCTTGAAGGTGCGGAGTGCCACCCCCTCTGTGTTGATGGCATCCATGATCCCGTCCCAGATCTGCTGACGTCCTTCCTTGCCACATTGCTTAACAGGGTGGAAGAGGGCATCATAATGCTATAGGACCTTCTCCACCAGGATGTCAACTTCCCTGGCGGTGAAGTTGACAGCCCTCTGCCTCACTGCCATTGGGTTGGCACTCTGGTCAGAGGATGATGGTGCTGACATGGCAACCCCTGAGGCAGAGGTTGGTGGGAAAGGTGGTCTTGGAGCTGGGCTGTGGAGCGGTTGTGTTGGAATGGCACGGTGGGAGTCCAATGAAGCAGCTGAGGTGGTCACAGGACCAAAGACAGGAGCATAAACAATGGCTGGACAGCAGGCATTCCAAACGCAGTGCAGGTGGGCAGCAGGCACAGGCACTGTACAGGCAGCAGCAGGTGGCAAAGTTGGAGGCCGCACAGGGCAGTAGGAGGCAGGCAAAATGGTACAGAGGCAGGAGCGTGGGTCTTTTGTGTCTTGCAATGTAGGCAGTCGGAAACAGAGTGAAGGGACTTTGTATGTAAAAAATGAGAAAAGCATGGACACTTGAAATCCGAGGAAAGGCCATCAGCGTGTAACTTACGTGACATGCGCTGCACGCAGGTATTCAGCATGTCATATTTGGGGATACATTAGTACGTGTAGAAACAACTCCGAACGGGCGTGCCAAGGGGAGAAGACGGACGAATGGAGTACATTGTATTTTGGGGTGCCACGCAATCCGTACGAACTTCTTATTTTGGTGGGGGATTTGCCTCCGCGCAAATGCACACCTTTTTTTATTTTTGTGAGGCTAATGGTGAGTTGCGTATGCATTTTATTGAACTCTGGATGCCCCTGTGTATCGAGTATCACTATTCTTACTTTTCTGGTAGCTTTCCGTGGTTCACATATGAATTTTTTGTGTTGCTTGGTGCCACTGCGTATCGCGTACCGATTTTTATTTGGAAGCTATCCTCGTATCGCGTATGCATCTATTTTCTTTATCGGGTGCCTGTGCGTTACACATACCATATTTTTGACACCTGGGGTACATTTGAGCCATGCTGGACCAAAGAACTACGACTTCCATCAGGTAGACTGCCCCCTCACTGAAATTGCCCAGGACAATTAATTGGTGTGCCTTCCATATTTCCTGGAACATGATTGAAAAGGCCCCAAGAGGGAAAGGGGGAAGACGGGGCCATGGTCAGGGACGTGCTCCGGAAGCAACTGTCCCAACTCAAAGGGTTCTGGGATGTGCTGCAGAAGCAGCTGTCGCAGCCCAAAGGGTTCCAAGATGTGCTGCAGAAGCAGATTTCCCGGCCCCAAGGGTTCTGGGACGTGCTGTGGAAGCAGATTTCCCAGCCCGAAAGGGTAAGGGGCGTGCTGCGGAATCAGCTGCCATAGCCCAGAAGGGTAAGGAAGGTGCTGTGTAAGCAGCTGCCCCAGCCCAAAAGGGTAAGTGATGTGCTGTGGAGGCAGCTGCCCCAGCGCCAGGGGGTAATGCCATGCCCAAGGCCACTTGTGGTCCGGCTTCTGGAGCCCAAAGTGGTCCCAGCCCCACTGGGGTGGCACCAACACCTCGTGGCAAGAAGACAAAGTCTGCACAGCAGGAACAGGCTCAACCCCATGACACAGCACAGGACACTGGCACGTTGAGGAAGAAGAAATCCCATGATGAAGAACTCAAGATCCTCCTGGACAATGTGACAATTCACTGCCCTGACATGTGCCAGCAACCGGGGAGCACACATACACCTGCTCAGCGTATGGTGCATTGGCAGCATGTCACGGATGAGATCAACACCTTAGTGTTTGAGAAGCGGACTGCTGCATAGGTAATGAAGCGCTGGAATTATCTCACCCGTCACACCTAGTCCAAGCTGGGTGCCAACCTAGCCTCTGGCAACTGGAGGGGGGTTACCAGAGGAGGAGGAGCTGACCGAGCATGAAGAGGCTATGACCCAATTCATTCCACTGGAGGAGGTGCAAGGCATGGGAGGTCTGGAGAATTATGAGGACACGTCCAGTGAGTGCCCAACATTGTGCATCCTGAGTATGTGTAGTAAGGCATTGTTACGCTCTCCTGGTCTCTGCGGGGATGTTGGGGCACGGTTGCAGCCCTCTCTGGAAGTGGATCATCCCTATCATGCTTGTTCCTCTGCAAATATGCTGTGGGCTGCGACAATTGGTGACACTGCTCCTGCGTGGATATGAGAGAACATGAGGATGCTAGTCTGTGACTGTTGTCTCTCTCGAACCCTTGTTCCCAAAGCGTGGTGAGCAGGCACCAACCCATGTAGGGCTCACCTGTTGATTAATGATAATGAGCTCTCCGTCCTGCTACTCTGTGCTGGGGCGCTTCTTGATGGGACAGAGTTCCTTCACCAGCCCCTCATACGTGGTAGCCCAGTGCAGCTGCAACTAGGCCACTTCTTATGGCAAGTGTCTTTCAGTTCTATTTTTTCTTTTCGCTGTTGAAATTTTTTGTATTGTTAATGCCTCTCTTCTAATTTCTTCCTATAGGTGGAATTGCGACCCAGCAGAGGCCTTGGAGCACGAGGCGAAGCAGAATGGAAGAGGAGAGGATCCGCGATGGTGCAACAACAGGTAAGTGGTGGTTTAAGGTTAAGCACGAGGTTCAATGGCGGCGCAACCTTAAACTGAATGTCTTTAATGTCTAACCTTGTCTTTCGTATTTCTTGCAGGTGTCGTCTTCGTAAATGAGGAGCGCGTCGTGCTGCAGTGTCAAGGTCAAGTTTTCAGCTTTTCCAGAGGGGCTGAAGATAGAATGCTGGATGCCAGGTTAGACGAGAGGAACGTGCAGGCGAGAACAGGTAGGTAAGTATGCAGCTGAAGTCCAAGAGGTGAGTCTGCAGTCAGGTGGCGATCAGCGTTACGCTGCATGCAAGTGCAGAATAACGCGAATCATTCGCACAAAGGCTGGTGGGCTTATATAGTCAAGTTCCCAGCCATGCCCAATAGCTCTGGCTTACCTGCCACACCCTGCCACTCCTAGATGATGCTGCACGTGCAACCCAGTTTCCCAACAGCCACGCCCAAGCCGAATGCACGTGAAAGTTCCTGTGTTCATGAATAAAGCACTCCTGCACCAAAAAAAGTCGCCAGGGCTGAGTCTAGCTGGGCCCCCTGTGCTTGATTGTCAAAAAGGGGTTGAATAAGAGCTGTGTTACTCCTTGTCCCATCTCCTGATATTGCGGGGTCTGTGTCCTTGGGCCAGTGGCTATGACAGGCATCACCAAGATTGTTAATTGTGGTGCACATCTAGCTGCATTGGAATGACTACCCCGGGTGAGCCATGTCATGTGGTGTACTGACTCCTGTCCAGTGTACACAAGAGTGGATACAAACCATGTGTTGTACATCAGTTGAACATGTCTGTGTGACAGTACTCATCCCCCACTAGCATACCCCCCTCAACGTGCACAGTTGTTTGCAGCATCCTTGATGTCAGTGACTCTGCTCTGCGAGACTTGTGCATGTGTCCAAAATAGGAGTTACACTTCATGCCCTACTGGGTATAGAAACTCTTTTCACACATGTACATAGATTCTTCCATGCTACATAGTACATCCAAGATGACAACCAACATGTCTTATGGCATGCCCTGAGTGAGTGTGCATATGTCTAGACTGTGCACATCCCAGCTGCCTTAATGGCAATGACTCCAGAGGCAAATTGTTTTGAGGTCTGCTCCCCGTTACCCTCCCACACTCATCCTACACTCCATGGGACCATGCCCCTCTCCCTCTAGTGGGTCACTGTACCTTTTTCCTATCTACAACTCAATGTACTTACTCTCTCCACTTCATGGAACTTGCCTAGGTGGTACTCATACAGCCATGCATCAACTGGGACTGTTTCCTTTTCCCTAGCCTTATGGCATTTTCCCATTGTGTACAGTCCCTGTACCAGGACACCACCGGTATGGCATGTGATGGATGCGGACTTGGATATGGATATGTGTCTGCCTGTTGCCATGTGATGTCATTGCATGTCACCAAGCCACATGTCCATGCCCATTTCACTGGTATTAGTCAACAGTTTGCGGGGGCAATGAGACATAATGTGCTTCTTAATGACCCTGTTGGTTGGCAATGTGTCCACTGGCCGCATGGCCCCGAGCATGGAATTGTGTTGCCAATCTGCATACACCATGCTCAGATAGCTTGTTGTCCATAGTGTGTGGATGCTATATTTCTTATGGTGACATGCCCTGCATTTTGTTGCATGACAGCAATGTGATACACATGTTACTGTAGACATGTTGCACATGACTCCACATGTCTTTTTCTGTCCATGTGCAGGTGAGGAGGCACCAGATGCAGAGGAAGAGGATGAAGAAGAGTCTCTGGTGCTTCAGACTGCGAGTGGAGGATGTGGCGTGGCAGGCCTTGAGAACACTCTGGTGCTACAGACCATCCTGAGCCGTGCTGCAGACACTTCTGACTCTTTGGACTCAATTAGCACTGATGCTGAACCAAATGTGCAGTCTTCAATGCTGGCGGAGGTGAGTGCCCCAATGGGTGGAGCAGTTGGGGCCCGTGAGTCTGCAGGGTGTCAGGTGCCTTCACAAGCCCAGTCAGTGGTGGTATGCCCATCTGTGGTGGTTACGGCTGCAAGGCCATGCTCCCATGTATTGCTTTCTGGTCCTGGGACAGATGTCCAAGGGACTGTTGCAGTCCTGCAGCCAGGGACAGGGGCATCACAGAAAGGGCCATGTTTCCTTGGATCAGGCAGGCGTGGGCTCTGCACATGTGGGGGATGTGTGCATGCTGGGCAGACTGATTGGGAGCAGTAGATGTTGCATTCCGCACACTGACAGGGTACTGCTTTTGAGAGTTTGGCTGAGGGCATGGATAGGGTGGCCACTTCCATGATCCCCCCAGCAACACAGGCAGAGCAACAGCTGCAGGTCATTCGGTGCACATGCTGTTCACACAGGCTGCAAATGGAGGCCAACATCAGGGGCCGACAGGCAGATATGCAGTGTCTGCAGGCCTCCCTGCTTGCAGAGGGTCGGTCACACAGGGAAGCCCTGAGGCGTGAGTTGTTGGCCCACAGAGCTGAGGAAGAGGCAGCCAGCTGAAGACTGTTCCACCAGGAGATGTTATCATTGAGGCAGACAATCTCGGAGGAACCTGTATAACCTGTGAGGTTGTGCATGCTGACCTCCAAGCCCTCAGTCTGCTTTTCCATTCATCAGTGTCATGCATGGTGGCTGCCACTGAGGGCCTGGCCAGGGCACTGTGTGGTGAGCCTTCAGCACCACATCTACCTTCTGATTCAATGCAGGATAGTGGTGCCAGCAGAGACATGCCTCCCGGTCCACCGTAGCTGTGTGATCCATGAGCCATGGAGGGTATTTTTTATTTTTGTTGTTGATTTTTGACACGTCCACTCATGTGGATGTTGACATGCCCGGTCCCCTCCCCCCTCATGGTGGACCCCCTCCAAGTCCATGATGGACATTTCTGTTACTTTGTTGATTTTTTGATACTTTTGTTGACCCCAGGCCTGGATTTTGGCATGTTAGTTTTAAGTTGCCCTTTCCGTGTTTTTATTTTTTTAATTTTAAATGTTTACCTTGAGTTGTGCAGTTGACCTCTCAAGGCCATAACATTTGCAGTGGTGGACATGCAGGCATGCAATGAGGTCAACTTGCATGTTTGCATGGTGGTGCACAGGATGGCATGTGTAGGTGACTATGGGTTCAGTGTATCCTCGCACATGTGTACTGTGTGAATGCTACTTCACTATGCCTGTTGTAATGTCTACTCCCATGTTGTTTTCAGTAATCCATGAGGTGGCAGTGACTGCTGTCCCGGAGGAAACACCCTGCAACCTTTGACATCCATGCTCCCCATGCCCTCCACCAGGCACTGGCCCTCCTGTCACTAATTTGTAACAAAGTTCCTGGATTCACACCTTGCCGGCGCAGTCAGCGGGTAAGCATGAGCACTGTTTTGCATGTTGAACATGCGTCATTGATCCCCATGTTTGCTGCATATGTAACTTTACTTATACGTGCTTTTCATGCTACCATGCCAGGATGGTTATTTAAGTAGTATTCATGTCACTGTGTTACCTCCCTTGGACAATTCATCTATGCTTGCATCTACTGTGGTTTAGTGCATGTCATTGGACATCTCCAATCCAGCCAGTGTACTCCTTGATGTGTGTTTTACTTGGCCTTCCCTCTCACTGTCACTCTCTCTCCCTCTCTCTTGTGGTACGCTGCGCTCAAGGGCAGATCACAATATATGTCCTTTCACCCTCTTACACCCGGAGGTGCTTCTGCAGTGGGTTCGCTCCGCATATTTTTAGAAGCAATTCTTGTGCTGTCATGGATGTGCATGTTGTTTCTGTTGTTACTATGCATGTAATTGAATTTAGGGGTTGCATCATGTGCAAGGCAGGAGGGTACCTGTGCAGGTAAGTGAAGGGCATTTGCAGGCGCTTGTGTGGTGTTTGGCTGGGAGTCTTGCACTGTGTGTGATCACTTTGGATTGACTTGTCTTGTGGGGCACCATTACTACTTCAAGGGTGCATGTTTCACAGGGTGTGGTTCTGGTGATAGGTCTGGACATGTTGTTTCTATGGATTGGTCGGGCCACTGGTTTCATATTCAAAATTGTGAGAGTTCCAACTGTGTGGGCCTTTCTTGGATGGTTGGGAGTGGGTGGCAGGGTCGGCTGTTTGTTCCCTGTGACAGGTGTTGATGGTTGTGCTGGTGTGTGTCTCATTGTACTTTGACCATGTGTATTGAGTGACACTTCACATCCCTTTCAATGTTTGTGGGGTAATGGTTTGATGGCACATTTGGCCTCTCTTGCATAGTGTTCCCCATTCATGGTGTGCAGTCCCAGTTACAAGTCACAACCATGGAACCCTTGATGCACATTTTTGGGTGCTTTGTTGTGTACCAGCACATTACGTTTTGTGGTGTTGGTGTTTTCACATGCATGTCCCATGCATGCTGCACCATGCTGTTTGAAGCTTCTAGTTGACCGCATCTGGTTGTATGGTACTGTGCCTTCAATTGAATGCACTATTGGACCAATTGTATGCTGTCACAATGAAGTCTGCATTGACCTTACACTTTTACTTTGCAGCCTACATTTAGTATGCATTTATCCTTGCTTGCAGTATCACATTACTTTGTCTTGTCTGCTTATGTCTTCCATATCAGTTGCCTCGGTGGCCAGCCTTCCAGTCTGATATCGGTCTCTGTGAATTGCTCCGTCAAGCATGATCCTGCCGAGAGTGCAAGAAGTGGGTATTTGTGTACTTCCATTCTTGTGCTTTGCTTCATGGGCTCCCATGACTCTGTTCAGTGCACTATCCCAATACTACACAGGTGCCATGTCATTGGTAGTCTTCCAGGGGTGTCCCTGCTTTTTTGGGGGCTCAATTATGTGCATATGTCATGTCTTCTCATTTTCATTCACCATGTTGACTGATGCGTGCATTGTCTATGTGCCATCGTTTTGTGAAAGGGAATATGCGACATGCACATTTGCTGGATGTCATTCAGGGGGGCAGGCAGTGTGGGGGTTGTTGTTTGTGAGTGTGTGTGTTTGATTTGCATGCTGTGTGCTGGGAAACAAGTAGATTCTTGTCTTGTAAGTTGTTTGCATGTGTTGTATGTCACTGAGGGGTGCCAGTGGTTCTTGAACTTTTGGTTGGATGGATGTGTTAGCTGCACTCTGTTTCATTTTGTTCATTGTCTGCAGATCCTTCCGTGAGGGAAAGATGGCTGTTTCATGGGATGAAATCTGACTGTGAACTGTATGCCAAGGGGACAGGTAAGATGTGCATTTATCCTGATAGTTGTGTGATGGCTACTTTAGTTGCTGCATGTCTGTATGTAGCAATTCTGGTGTTTCACCCTCTTTATCAAAATTGTAAATTTCCTCTTTTCTTGGGGATAGGGTTTATTGTGGTCATGTTGCCAGATTTAGTAACATGTGGATCGATACTGCACTGCTGTTCTACACCCCACAATAAGGACATGTTTGTGGGCATCATGAACATTCTAGGACATGTGTGCAGCTATATTCCAATGTGATTGTTGTATTTTGTGCCCATGTTAATATTTGAGGCCATGTATGGCTTGCAGCTCAGATATGATGTTTCAGGATTTATCACTGCTTACACATTTGACAGGTATGTTAGTTAGTCATATGGGATGTTTTATGGTGCCAAAAGGGTGATTTCATTAAATGGTTGGCATAGTGGTAGTGGTGTCCTCCCACTTCAATGTGTTTCTTTTGGAAACACAAAAAGAAATGTATTTTTACTTCTAATGATGCACACAAATGTGCACTTCCAAGGGCACTATCTCGGGGTGGTTTTGAAAGCACAGTGGATTGACCCCTTGTTATCATTGAATGGCACCTGGGATTTGGTGGGATTGTATTCACTCCACAGGGGAAGGATTTTAGGTGAAAAAAGATTGCACAAGCTAGGTACGTGCAGCCTCTCCACGTGCCCTTTGCCAGCCATACACAAGCAGTGTGCCTGTGGGTGTGGAAGCGGTTCCACCACCATGTCCACTGGGACGCCATGCTGGGTAGCAACATTGTGCAGGACACATGCTGCCACAATGATCCTGCAGACTACTGGAGGTATTTATAGCAACACACCACCAGAGTGGTCAAGGGAGCAGAAATGTGACTTGAGCACTCTGAATGTGCGCTCCACTATGCCCCGAGTTGCAATAGGTACAGTGTTGTACCTTACCTCGGCAGGTGTGTTGGGGTTGCATATGGGCATCATCATGTATGTCCCCTGTAGAGGTGAGAATGGTTGTCATTGTCATTTGTTGACAGTGTCTATTGGTGTGTGTGCAACATGCATGCATGTCCATGGCCATTCATACTCACCAATGAGCCATGTGTTGCCATGCTTACCAGCTTCCAGGGCCCCATGTAGCGGGGACATCCAGAAGATGTAACTATCATGTGTGCTACCAGGATAGTTGGCATACACTTCAGTAATGATACCCTTGGCATCACACACAACCTGAACATTGATGGAGTGCCAATGTTTCCGGTTGCGGTAGATGTGCTCTGTTGCTTGAGATGGATGTAGAGCCACATGGATGCAATTGATGGCACCTAGAACATTTGGGAAGTGTGCCACCCCATAAACATCTTGGACCATTGCTTGCCTTTCGGCCAGTGTTTTGGGCATATAGATATGCCGGCGGAAAGAAGGACGTGCAGTTATGATTGCGAACACCTGGAGTAAGCAGCGAGACTGTGTGGCCTGGGCGATGCCACCTACTATGGCAGTGATCTGCTGGAATGAGCCAGTGGCCAAAAAATGCAGACCAGTGAGCACCTTTTGCAAGGGACTCAGTGCTTGGGAGCACATTGTGGGTGATGTGAGGTCATCTTCCCCCTTCCCATATGGGTATGGGACCTGTACCTGCCATAGAACCGGTCAAAAGGTATCCCAAAAAGGCTGGCCCTTGGGTGGAAGATCTGGCCCCTGGTCATCCTTCTACCCCTGCGGTGTCCCTGGATGATTGCAGCAACAAATCGTGCATTCATCGTGGCTGTATCTATGCGTTTCTTGATCGCACATGCTTTCTATGCATTTGTTGGTGTGTACATTGATGTTTACACCTGCTATCGCGTGGCGTAGGTATTTCTGGATTTGGACATGCTTTTTTGCGGCCCGTAGTTCCCTGTTCAATTCCATGAATACGTATATTTTGCACGCGTATGGGCAGTGCGATTGTTTGATGGTGGAATGGCCCTCGTAACTCCTACATTTTGGCTTGCTCTTCCTCATTCCACGTGTTCTGCCCCCTTTTTAGGTGGCTGCGCAGGCCCAGCCGGCCCTTCTCTTGGAGTCTCATGCAAGGCGTTCGTCAGGTCGCAGTGATGTGGTGGACTGCATGGGTTCCTTGCAAGTCCCAGGTAAGCCCCACACACTGTGTTCCATGGATCGACCAACAGGGACTTGCGTGTGATTTCGAGCATGTCTGTCCCTTAATGTTAATTTATCCTGCATACTTGACCCTGAAAAAAATGTATGTATTTATTGCAGCCAGGGTAATATTAATTTCTGAGGCAATGAATGCAACAGAATGGATGATGAAATGCTGGCCAAAATGGTGGCCATATTCCCCCATGGAGCATGGCTGAGGAGACAGCATTTATTAAGCCTTGCTGCGTAAAGAGGCCATCATCATTTTAACTAATGCAGGAATGATGTCTAGTGAATTATGAGTAAATGAAGTGTTTAAATAGTTCCATCGAGCTGGTATATCCAGTGATCTAACTTTTTCTGTTTACACTAGGACTTTATTATATGTAGTGGCCAAAATAGTGTTCTCTCAAATGTATTTTTTTAAATTATATTTGTGAGGTTCTATCTATAAACAGGTTTGAGATCATGTTTTTATATATGATGTTGATTGTTTGATAATGTATGCTTTCTCAAAAGTTAGTCTATCAAACTTTACTTGAGATATTGTTACTGTTTATTAATCCTTCCTTAAAAGAATGGAATTGAAATTAAGAAGCTGGCAGTAATTTATTTGGAAAAGGAGTTTGACTTCTAGAGGCATTAGAATAGTGATTGAGGTGGAGGTCTCAGAGGAGAATGGTTGTAGACATTCAGACGTCCCATCCTGAGCAGGTGTTGCTCTGGTGGGTGAGTAATTGAGGGATAGCTCGGGAAGAGAAACGGAGGCAGGGCTGATGAAGGGTATTTCACTGCCACAGGGGAAGAGATTGAGGAGGAGGCAGAATTGACGGGGTTCACAGTACCAAATTGAAGGTAGGTGGGGTAGAAGGAGGTAGGGCCAGTCAAGGGTTTGCTATTGATACCAGGGGAGGAGATGGACGAGGACGAGGAGGCAGGGCTGCCAACAATGGAGGGTGTGCCACTGACACAGGAGGAGGAGATGATGTAGGATGATACGGGGCTAACAATTTTGGCCACAGATATGCCAGAGCGACCAAGAATAATGAAGGAGCCTCAATCAATAAGGGAACATTTTTGACCAGTGGGTTAAAATGGTGCATTTTGCTGCACACTAAGTGAAACATCGGGTACAAAGATAGACGGTTTCCAATTGGATTTGTTGGGTAACTCATGCAAATATGCTATAGATGCAAGTCAACAAGAGCAAAAATAAGCATTTCCTAATACATGTTCATGATGCAACAATAACACCATATTCATGTTGACTGTGCCTATACATGTCCATGCTGGCTGCACTTATATCTGCCAGAATTCCCATATAAGAACATAATCATGTTTGCTTTGTGCATAATGCCAATAACAATACTTTAAGTATGCTTTTCCATGCGGGTTCTGTTACTAAATGGCACTATCCCTGCTTAAGAACATACCCCTGTGGACTTTGACATTAAAAATGGCAGGTCACAATATGAAAACATATCCAAACTGGCTGCATCAAAATGCCAGTCTGCCATATTATAATACATCATACTTGCTTTATGTAATATACCCAGTAAAAAAAATGCCATACCAAAGAAATAGCTATACTGGCTGCACCAAAATGCTGATCTAGTGACATAACAAAACATATCATCCTTGCTTTGGCACCAAAATGCCAGCCTATCCACATAGTAACACATCATGCTTACATTATCAGGGACACCCGGTACAAAATGCCATGCCAAAGGAATAGCTAGACTGACTGCACCAAAATGCCAGTCTAGCAATCTACTAATACATCATGCTTGTTTTATGAATAAAACAATCCCCACCCTCAAACTTCTCCCACCCCCAAATTAGCAGCCCAGAACAAACACACAAGCATACACCACACACATTCACACCACATTCACAGGCTTATTCACAAATCATTCACTCTGAAACCCATAAATGGTACACTCATTCACACACCCACCCATGCATCATACACTCACTCATTAATTTCATACATGGACACATATGTATAGTGCATTCTTCTTACTGTTAGCAACAGTCCAGACACTGCTCCTCACGAAGTGTTGGCCTCCCAGAGAGCACAGAAGCCCTGCAGCCTCTGAGCCAAAAAAAAACAGGAGCCAGGAAGTAAAGAACACTTCCTGGCTTCTGGACATGCATGAAGGAACCACAGCACTCCCAACCCACTGCCCATGCAGTCTGAATGTGCGGGAATATGCAGGAGTGCCCCTTATGCACATTGCGGTGTGCACTTCCACAGCCTTCATCTCCAATGGGTCATGTAAGGATGGGGAAGCAAAACACCCCGGCCCTTGCATGATGGTTTGGACATGTACACTGAAGAACAGAAATGGACAAAGGGAAACTATGCTTCCCTTTAACAGTTTAAGCCAGCCCAGGAGTGCTCCCTCAGCTGCATCATTTTGCTGAGTCGGGGCTTAGTATTAACACTGGACTGGCTCTGCTCCTCCATCATGGGCAAGGGTACTGGTGGGTCGACACCCCGTCACTCATCATGGACACACCGCCACTGCCGAAGGTGAACATTTTCATTACCCACATCCTGAACGTGCGCCGAACCCTTGCACAAGTTACAATGGGGAATCTTGCAGCACATTTTTATGAAGGAATTGGCAAAAAGAATACGATTCACAGGCAGTACAGCACATGTCACGTCTCGGCAACAGTCACTCAACTTGGTGAGCTAGCTTTGCAGCTTTCAGCTTTAGGATTCCTCAGTCAACTTATATCAGCTGTACATCCCTAATTCAGCTCAAAATGACTGCATTATCTGCAGTGCAGTTCATGCACAGGATTTGAAACGCAATAGTGGTTCATCTCCAGTGACAGCGCACCGTCTCGTTTTTCCACGCCTGTGCTTGCCACCAATGGCCTTTTCTGTTTTGTAATGGGCATTCTCATTTATATTTTGTTTCAAAAACCTAACATTGCCAGCTCACAAATAAATGAATGACGGTCTTTATTTTTAAGTCACTCCGAATGAGGATTGGTCAGAGACAGGTCATATATTCGTTAATGAGATAACAATAACATTGTCCTTGCCCAAGGCACACAACTCCTTTGATAATAGACACACAGGGCCCATTTAAAAATGCTTTAATGATATGAAACGATATGGTATTTTATTTGTATAGCGCTCGTAGATTGGTGTTTCAGAGCGCAAAAATTAATTCAGGCCCACAGAAACACGTGCACAGAAGCATAACAAATAAACAATCTTGCATACACAAACATGCTCACAGACACCTCCAATCCTTTTGACTCTCACATAGTCTCTCAAATGCACTAACAACATTTTAGCTTGCGGTATTAAGTGGCGCTTGAGACACCCATAAGCAGAAACTATTGCATTAGAACACAAATAAGGAGAAATAACGTGAGGAGGAACACACACCTTGCAGGTGTTGTTGGTTATTTGCCCACCTATTGATTTCCCATGGTCATGCTAATCGCTATAGCTATTCCCATCGAGTTCCTCCCCCGACCCGCCCAAAACCCCTCCTCACGGGAACTCGTTCAGCTCTCTTTATTCAAACCTTACCATCAAACTTTGCACTCAAAGTGCCTGTCAGTGTTTTTTCAAAGCAGCTAATTCATTGGTGCTTTAAACACTACTGGTGTAATAAAAATGTCTTAACCAGGTCTGGCTTCAGCCACTTGATTTGTAAGCACTATGAGTGTCCTTCATTGAAGTACTGTTAAGAATATGCATTGTCAAATTGTCAAAGCTAACAGTTTTGGCTTGTGTATGAGTATTAGTCTTTTGCTGGGCACTCCCATTAGATTTCCAGGTACTCAAACCATTTTGTATCTGCTACCATCAATGGCCAGTTAATACCACTACGGCAGTGCCTGGCAAGTGCCTCTCCTATACCTAAACAAAATCCCAAACAGTTGGCATTGCCAATGCTTGTTAAATCTAATCTGCAGCTCAGCCCAGTCCCTCTTCTTTCCTCCCTGCGGGATCCCTCCGAGCACCACCAAGCCGGCAGGAACCAAGAAGCTCGGAATACAGTTTCAGAGCTCCAGGCATGGAGTTTGTGCATGTCAGGGACTCTTAACCTCAATCCCTCGATGCTTCACGTTCAGCGCACGGCGAGGCCGCTATGCAGGTGCTCCGCCTCTCCCAGCAATGTCCCAGCAAGCATAGCAAACAGGCCATACCTGGTTGGGAGAAATATACCGCCCAGCCAGGCTTGGCCTGTTAGGCCTGAGTTTATTGTGGGGATTACTCATGGGAGAGAGAGTGCTTGTCTCTGTACTGATCTCCTTCTACTTTTGACAGTTACTCCATAAGGGGCAGAAGGATACTATCAGCCCACTATGGACAAGCTAACCTGGTGAAAAGTTTATAAAAAAATGTGCCGCAAAGAAACATAACAAGACAATCAGGCAAGAATTGTTTTAAGCATTCAGTGTAACAGGAAATAGGGAGTTTCTTGGTTTCAAATAGTTTCTTGTTATGGCACTTGCTGGCCATCCTAGCTCCAGCTATATGTTACATAAGTGCACTGCAAATACAATACATTGGGTTGAGAAGATGTCGAAATGCTAAGTCATACAAGGCAGCTGAGGCAGAAGTCAAGGAGCATTTTAATCCTAACATTCTGCAGCCATGCCCACGTGCATGTAGTCCCTATGATTCACACCTACTTGCGTGCAGGGGAAGTATGATTACTGGCGCAAGCAATGCACATCTAGTCCTTCACTCAACATCTATATGTGCCCTTTACTAAGGTATGTTTTGGTCCCCAACTACCAAAATTGCTGTAGGGGTGGGTACACACATGTACCCTCGTGGATTCTGGGTCCTATTTGACATCATGGACATAAATGCGCCCTTCACTACAAATGTTGTTTTTACATGTACACACTTGTTTGATGCATTTACATCTAATTGAATTATGCTTTGCACGATTCATGAGCAACATTGAAATGTAGACAATTGTCTGTGAAGCCCCCTATCAGCTAGGTGCGTTCTTCGGCATCTGGCCTCTGACAGTGGAGACCAGATACAGTAGACGTTTACCGGATTTCTCCACCCCAAAGCTACTCTCTTTGTAAATCAGGGATGTGGCAGATCCTCCCATGGCATGCCCCACAACATACATTGGGCCTCATTACGACCCTGTTGTTCCGGGAACTACAGTACCAGTAAGCATGCCAGTACCAGAGTTCCCGGACGGGCATTCTACCTGTTTTGCTCGTGCGTACCTGTCTGCCCGCCAGGTTTGACCTGGCGGGCAGACAGGCACCTGCAAGCACAACACGTCGGATGCACCAGCAGCACTCTGAATGTGCCGGTGCATCCGACGCCCCCATACCCATTCATCACTATGGGTTCGAATGGTGATGGGGAGGCCCTTGTTGCCGGCACCCGCAAATGGGCAATTACCGGGTTCGCCAAACTCTGATCCATGATCCGGTTCTTGCCCATTTGCGGGTGCCGGAAAAAATGCAACTGCGGCAGCAGCCATGCCGGATTTACCGGCACGGCTACCACCAGAGTTGTAATGAGGCCCATTGTGTCTGTGTTCATACCAGGTCGGACCTGGCGGGCCGTGCAGCACCCGTGAGCACAACTTGTGGATGCACCAGCACCGTTATGAATGGTGCCGGTGCATCCAAGCTCCCCTTTCCCATTCAGCCCTATGCGGCCGAATGGGGATAGGGAGTCCCTTATTACCGGCACCCGTGAATGGACAATTACCGGGTCCGCCAAACTCGGCATGAACCAGTAATTGCTCATTCGTGGTTGCCAGATTTTTTCGCAAGTTTGGAGGTAGCATGCCTGTATTACAGGTATGGCTACTTCCAAACTTGTGATGAGGCCCAATGTCATTTAACGCTAACACAATCAGATGTATTCTAACTTAGTACCCGGCGAGGGCGCAATCAGAATGAGAGAACCATTCGGGTTTCCACGGCCATTGTTCCCAGCGGGGGGTGTGGCAGCCCCTCAGCCAATGAGGAGGCACGAAGCAGGGCCATCGCCCAGGGCATTACCTGAGTCGGTAATGCCCCTGCCGCTCGGGGCATATTGCTTAATTGAGCAACCCATCCTTTAGATAGCATGTACAATATTAAAAACAGAATGAGAAAAGACAGCTGCTTAACAAGACTTGTTTGGAAATACAATATGCTGTAAAAAAAGACATGTAAATGTAATATCCATAAGCATTGAGACAGTATAGGCTTAGTATGACACATTTAAAAAGTGCATTGTGTCCCTGAAGGTTTTATGACAGGCAAGAACAAATTGGTACAATCCTAGTTCATTGCGGAAACTTCTCAATTATCGAACTGATTTGGTGAGGCTCAGCAAAACATGACATGGCATACAGATCATTTTAGAAAATGTTGTTCATATTAATAAAGTTGTTATTTTATATGCATTAGTGATGAATATTTTGCAATGGATTGTGGCTGGAGTTTGGCTCTGCAATTCATCAGATTGCTATGTTCAAAGGTAGCTGGGTCTTGTACATTGTAGAAGCATAACAACCTGAAGCCAGAATCAATCACATCTCTCTGAAATGTAGATGAGCCATGTTTCCACATGGTTCTGTGAGATCCAGAATTGGGTATTACAGGGTCAGAATTATTTTTAACAGAAGTAACAAGGTCAATGAAAACAATTCTAATGACAAACCTAGATTACTGGTTTGAAACGCTGATTTTAGGAGATGACTCATCCATAGAAGAAGTACTGTTCACACAAAAATGTTTGCTTTTTAGGGCTTCAATGATGGCTAAAAAGGTCATATTAAGGGGATGGAAAACAGTGAAACCACCTAGTAAAGTGGAGTGGGTGAGTGATTTGCATAGAATGTCATTGATTGACAGGGCATTGTGGAAGAGGTGCAAGAAAATGAAACTGGAGATATATGATCATGCTTTCTTTCGATCGAACTGTAGTAGTCACATTATTGGACAAGCTTGTGGGTGGGGAATGGATCATATTCTGCATGGACGCTGATGTAGATATATGCAGCATACTAGTTCAATTACTGTAAAATGCAAATACAAAATAAATAAATACATAAATACAAATTAAAAAAAAGGTTCCAACATAAAAAAAGATCCAGAATTGGATTCCATGATGGAGTAGATTCAAGAATCCATCCTGGAGTCAAAAAATGTATTACCAGGACACTTCAACAGTTCAGGGACACAACACATGGATGATAGAATTCTGACCATGGGAAACACTCCTTTCAAAATTGAAAACAACAATGACAAAGGGGAAGAGTTAATACAAATTAGACTAGATGTTAATTGGAAAATAATAATGCTGAAACTACAAAGACGATTGAATAATATTTTTGAGCATAGTGTTAAAAGTGGAGCAATATTATGCTGTAAAACTTGACCAGATCAAGTAACAAACTTTGTAAACCAGGCTAAGGATCATAACGTGGCTCAACATATGTCTGATCCACATGCTAGTAGTGATCTCTTCTAGAGGCATTTTCAGCAACACACTCTCCAGGAAAAAAATAACAAAAGCCGTGGGGATGCGGAGGAGATAACCATACTGGTAAGAAGGATCATATTTTGTAAATTGATACTGACAAGATGGAAAGTCTTGAAGAATGTGGAAAATTATTAAGGTAAAGCAATTTCTCAAACTACTAGAACATATGTGGTATCCAGGCCTCAGGCATATTACGTCAATGTTATTACATTACATGGGATGGTGCTAGCCCAGGTAATGGAATAGCACAGTCATTAGCCTGACGTTAAAATTAGACAACTCATTTTAGAAGGGTAAAGGCTTTGGACCAATATAATATAACTCATATGAATTATGCTAAGAAAGTATCATGACCTTTAACTGATGGGAAGCAAAGCAAATCTGCACAATCTGGCACATAAATATCAGAAGAGGATTGTAATAGGAAGTTACCTACAGTTCATTACACATGATATATTTGCATAAATTGCTAAATCGAATACACAAGATGTGAAATCACGACTGATGCAGGAATGCAATTTGTTTAAGTTATATAGAATATTTTATTGAACAGCATTCATAATATCAGGCTTAGGAACAATTGTAGAGTGCCTGTACAAAAAACATAAGAACACATGGAAACCAACACTAGTGAGTGCTATGCCGACACCCATATTTAAGAAATATTGTGGGACAAGGCACAACTATCGCTTCTAACACACACAGATGTTATGTCTAGACCTTCATTTAAATATAAATGTATGCAGATGATGTGATATAATGTAAGTAAAATTAGACTACTCCATATGAATGTGTAAGGTTGTCAAGATACAAGATTGAGTGGAAATTTGAACTCATAAGTTTGAAAATCTTGGAAGGTTCAAAATTGAGTGTTCAGTGAGAATTTGGAAACAAGTAAGGAATCCAGTCATACAGGTAGTTGAGGTGAGTTTAACAAACCTGGAAATTCATTTGAAATTGCAAAAACAAAAATTAACATTATCTGTAAGCATATTCGATATGCTTTTTAAAACAAAAAGTCAACAGAATGGCAGAAATTGTGTAAAAAATAACCATATTAAGGAATCTAAACACAAAAGGCCTTTGTGCAAGAAATGTTTGCCGTCCTTAACAAAATGGGACTAAACACTCCACGAATTCACATTTTGGGAGACTGGTTACAGCATAAAAGAGTTCTCATGACAAAGAAAATGAGCAGAGTAAAGATGTTAAAAAGCATAGTGGGAGCACATGTTGATGACATTCAAATTCAAATCTTCTTTAAATTTATATTCGAGAACAAGTTATGGTAACTAAAAGAACAAATAATGCAATAGAGTTCAGACTATCCAGATTTAGTGAGGTGGAGAGTTGAGTAACTTTAAACTGTTCAATTACCTATGCATCTTTAGATATCTACAACCACAAAATTTGTTTCCTGTTCTTTGCAGCTCAAAAACAGTTTGAAACCTTGGTGAATAAAATGTCATCTGCAAAAAAAATTTGCCAAATGGTATGTACTGTTTCCAGTGGTCGTTCCAAGTAATTATGAGTTTGCCAATGACGATATGGAGATAAGATCTAATGAGGATGAAGTTGGTTGGCAAATAGGAAGTGTCACATTATTTATTGATGACAGTGATTGACACAGCTACTTTAAAATACTTAAGCTCTGCCATGATTACTAGTCAAAACAAACACTAGCAAGTAACAGAATCACAGATACCAAGGTGTATATCCATTCACAGGTTTGCTGTATGCATGTTAATTTAAAGGTCATGGCAATCCATGAGTAATTTCTTAAACATAATTTTAGAAAAGAGCATCAAGCTCACCCATTTTTAGTAAAATTAATAGTGGTTTATGAGGAAGAGAAGCACATGCCCTCCATGAGTCCAAACTGATACTGTATTAAAGATAATATTATTAGCATTGTTCAGTGTGTAGGGTTTGGAATGATAAGGCTCCATTGTCCGTGGAGATATAATTCTTGCAATGGTCATTCTTCCCACCAAACAGAAAAGCTTGGGAAGAATGGATGGGACAAATGGAATTACAAAGAGTATGAAATTCTGGTGGTTGATTATTCATTCACAGCTGAGGTACAGCAATCTCACAGATCCAAGGAAGATTCTTTTTTTGCACCTATTAACTGTCATTTGGTTAACTATAGCTCCATTCTAGCCCAATTGAAAACCTGCTTTTTCCTCAGCCAAGCTTTCCCCCTCCCCCCTCACTTTTGGGCTTCATCCTTCACTATCTTATTTGCCTATGTCTTCTATCCTCCATCATACAGCTTGACTTCACTCCACTCCTTCTTGTACTCACACTTCTCCTTCCCTTCTCTCATTGTCCTCAGTCTCAACTTGGTCTAAGGTCTGCGTCACTATCTGCCCCTATCGCTCTCCTGCCCCTCGCCTACCATTCAACACTGGATATTCCTGCCCAACTCCTATTACTCTTTAACTTGTCTACTAGAATGCACAATCACTCTGCAGCAAGTCGTCGTAATTCACTGACTACTTTGACTCTTATCTCCCTCAACTTTTACTTCTTCCTATCACAGAAACCTGGATCTCCCCTAATTACTCTTCTATACTAGTGGCGGTCATACATTGTTTCCACCAAGTAAATTACTACATGGTAATTTACTTGGTGGAAATAACATTGATAGTTTACTTCAAAATGTATTCGTTTGTGGGTAAAGGGGTAAAAGGGGGGTGGGCAGAGGTTTGGGATAAGTGTTATAGTGAAGGGGGAAGAGGGTTTGGAGGGGGGACCCCCCTCATAAAAAATATATTTCAAAGTACACTGTCTAAGTAATTTCCACAAAGTAAATTTCCACAAAGTTATTTACTTTGTGGAAATTACATGGAACCATAGTTGCTCTATTGACTGACATTGCTACCGTGTCTGACTCTTCTGGTGGTGTGGGGATATTTATCAATTAGGCACTGAAAAGTGCCCATCTGCCCCCCCTGACATCATTTCTTCCTCTTTTAAATGTGCCACTTTTCAACTCCTCCCTCCTACTCCTCTCACTGATCTGACTCTCTAGTGACCTGCTGATCCTCTCAACTCCTTCTCTGATCTCCTTCACCTTGAGGCAGTTCCTAGCAACATCCTCATTATCATGCTTGGGGACTTTAACTTTCCGAAGTCCTACACTGCCACTCCTATTTGAGCACTCCCTCCATGAGCAGCCCACCCAGTCTAGTGGGAACTCTCTTGCTTTCCCTTTCGCTATACTTCACTTTCCTCCTCTGCCCTCTCCATTAACTGCTCTTCCTCTGATCACTCCATTGTTCACTATAACCTCTCAGTGGCCCAAGCTTATCCTCCTCTCTGCCAGTAAATTAATGAGAGGAAATGCAGGTAGAACTCTTACCCCTTACCTTTACGCTGTGAGGATCTCTCTTCTATCCCTCTCCTGTAGTCATTCCTCTTCCATGGACTGTGTTTTTTCTGATGTTCACTATACACTTATGACTCCCTCTAGCTAAGACTATCCTGTTCACACATTTACACCTCCATGTGATTTTCCTCAGCCTTTCTTCAAAACAAATATGGGCCATGCTCTGCAATGCTGGTACAAGACACTGACCCCAAACCTGATCCTAGCTTACAAAATGCTCCAGGTTGCACACACCTCTGCTCTGTACTTTGCTAAATCATCCTTCTTCACAAACCTAAACTCCTTCCTTCACATTCACCCGAGAAAACTTTCATCTACCCTCCAAGCTTTCCTTACACCTCCTAAGCCAATATGTATCACTTTCTCCCTTTCTGACAATGAATGTACTCACTACTTTCCCTCTTAAATCTCCAAAATGCATAACACTCCCATAGCCCTCTTCTCTCTCTCCCCAAGCCCACTCTCCCTCTGCCCACCATCTGCCTCCCTACCCATTCTACTTTTAACTACTTCTCCCCTATTTCACATTTCGAATTAGCAGCCATCCTTCATTTCAGAGTGCCAACCTATCTTGCACTCCTACCAACACCAGTTTGCACCATAAATGGTCAAATACCTTGTCTCAATCAAATGTCCTTATATCTCTGAACTCTTTAAACTCTCTATTATGCTCCCTCTCTATGTGGGACTCTTCCCAGTCTCTTTAAAATATGTCACTGTCCCATCACTATTGAGGAAACCCTCTGCCAACCCAAACGTCCCTGCTAACTATTGCTCAGTTTCCCTACTTCCCCTTTATTCAAAGAAGGTCCTTGAACATGTGGTTTTCAAACACGTTTTCTACTCATTCTGGTCAGCCTCTCTGCCACTTTCAATACTGTCAGCAACTCCACTCGCCTCCTCACTTTCCAGGACCTTGTGCTTCATAAATCTCTCTCCAGCATCACCTCATACATCGGAGGTTTTTCCTATAATATCTCCTAGAACTCGCAAATGTGTCCCCCCACCACTCTCCCAGTCAGTGTCCCCAAGGATCAGTCATCTGACATCTGCTTTTCACTCTATAAAACTCTGCCCTCGGAAGAATTATCTCCTGCTTTGGCTTTTACTATCACATTTTTCCTGATGGCACTCCAATCCTTTTCACCTTTTCTCCTTTCTTTCCTTTACCCCATCCATATCAAAATGCATCACCACTGTCTCCCGAATCTATGTGATCACTACGACCCTCAGAATTCTGACGGCTGAAAATGCAGACTTTTTTTAAACCCCCTTTACACCACATACATATGCAGGGGGAGACCCCCCACAACCACCCATTCTACTATTATATTCCATACCCCCCACATATATGTGGTTTAAGGGGGGCAACAGAAAAAAAAATCCAAATTTCGGGAGTCAGAATTCTGAGGGTGACATTTTGGGCCATTACCCTGTCTCCCTGTACTTTGTCATTGGATGGCTCTCAGCTGCCTCAGGCTGAACTTTTCTAAAGCAGAAGTCATATTTCTCCCAGATTCCAATGCAATTCCTGCAAGCCCCTCTTCTGTCTGCTTAATGCCCGACTTTCTTACTCTCTCGTACAAGGCTCGCAACCTTGGGGTCCTTTTTGAAAGAAACCTCCGACTGCGACAGTTCATCACAACCACTGTCTTGGTTCCTCTCATTAACCTTCTCAACATGCAAAAAACGCATCCATTTTTTACTAACCACTCTATGAAAACTCTAATCTCCACCCTCATGCTCAGCAAACATAAAAACAGCTTGGACCTACTCATTGGCCTTCCCTCTACCCATTCCTACCTCTAAACAAATGACTAAGGTTTAATACTTGCTCTCAGTACCTTTCCCATTGCATCTCTGTGTACTCACAATCGTGTTTCCTCTCCTTTGCACTCAACCTCACTGCCTCAGGGCTCCCATGTGCCTTCCTTTCCTTCCGCTCTTTTTCAGTACTTGCCCCACTGCACTGGAACCTGCTGCTCCTCATAACCAAAGCTTGGCTTAAACTTCACTGACTTGCTGACATAGAAAACGCACCAAAATACGCTACCCTGCCTACCGCTCCTCTGCACTCCATTCAGTGATGCTTAGTGATGGAATTATTATTATTTATACAGTATTTATTTATTTATGTATCATGTGTTGACTATTACCTGTGACGTGCTACAACCCAAAAACAACTCAGTGCTCTACCGAGTACCAGCCAGCAAAAAAAGCATCTTAAACTTTGCATGTTTAGAACAGCAAAGATAAGATATTTCTCTAAACGGAGAGACGGTCATTGATACCATGAATGCTTGGAGCGGAAATATTCCAGTGACTGGTTTCACGAACCATATAAGTGTGACATAAGCCGCGGGCTCATTTAAACGTGGAAATATACAAAAAATAAGATGAACTCAATCTCAAAGCCAGAACTGGTGTACATTTCTTTAGTCTATTACCAATATATAAAGGAATATTCCCATGAAAAGCCTTATATGTCAATTGCACTCATTTAAAAGTAATGCTAGAATTAAAGGGAAGCCAATGTATTCTGCACTGAACTGGATTACTATGCATGTGACGAGGAGTACTAGATATTACACAAACAGCTGTAATCTGTAGGATCCAGAAAGATTTCAACACGAATTTAGGAGATCTGCGTATAAAGCATTGCAATTAGCAGGTGGTCTAAAGAACACACATGGTCACCAGAGCTTCTGTGTCACCTCTGCAATGGCACGTATATGATATTAAAAAATGATGAACCCTTTAGGAAGGGTGGTAGCAATAGCTGGGCCTGAAAAATCTTTCAGGCAGGTTTCATGGATGGCCCAGAAGTGGAGGTTCTGGTCCAATTTGAAATAATGGATTTCGATGGACTATTACACAGCATGGATCAGGCATTTGAGAGTGCCCAATTTGGAAGGCAATGCAACTTAGTCACAGTGCATTCAATAGCCCTGGGCATGATATTGGAAATACAATTATTTTCCACTTGATAGTAGTGCCAACAACCAATTGGGTCTGGCAACAATTCGGTACATCAGCACAGAAGAGTGACGTCAATAACGTGCAACCAAAGCCTGCACTATGGATAATGTGCTCTAGAGTAGCAGCGGGCCGGGTGCAAGTAAAAGATGCAGCCTACAGGCCAGAAGATCTGGTCCAGCACAGAACAAGGGTATAGTCTATCAAAATGTAAGTGCAACATTAAATACTGATCAGAGATAGAAACATTGAAATGTATGGAACCAACACTAAAACTAAGCTATCAATTCATGCACATGCGTTAAATCATAGGGACCACACGAGGCAGCATGGCTAAATGCTGGTGCCGCCATTGACACAGTCCTGTTATGCCTGCAGTGCAAAAGAGCGACGCCTGCACGATGGCTAATGTGGTATAGAGTAGCAGCAACTGCGTGTAAAAGAAGTAGTCCAAGGGCCGGAGACCAGTATGACAATTAGTACAGAACAACACAAGAGTAAAACAATAAAAATGTGAGTGCAACATTAAAAAACCTATCCATTATAGCAGCAGTAAAATTTAGGAAAAGAACACTAAAACTATGCTGTCAAGTCATACACATAATACGGAAACACAAGCATCACAGTAGGCAGCACTCCTGTTAGTTTGAAGCACTTCCCCCTAAAGTTAATGTTACCTTTTTAAGTCACCCATTTCTTATGTATGTTTTTTTTGTTTTGTTTGTAGCTGTTCCTATTCTTTGGGGGTCATTAAGGGTTTGCTGGTAACGTGCCAGTGATTCTGCCGGGTTACTGGCAAACCATCCTTACCATTACTGTTGTCCGATATCCCAATATTACTGGGATATTACGTGTGCCATCAACAGCGGTAAGTTCCCATTCCAATAGGACTTCACGGAATGGGTTTGCCACAATCATTGGCACCGGTCGTACTGATGTATCTGATTGCAGCAATTATTTGCTGGAAGGGCCTAAACTCCCGGCCGGTCAGTCCTGTTGGTTGTTCACTGCCCCTACTGGCAGTGCCCGTCCAGCAAAAATGCCAGAGCCAGTATTACTGGCTTTTTTCCCTGCATTTTTACTGGACCGGCACACTCCTAAAGACCCCCTATGTCTTGGTCTTTTTTTTACACCTTTATAAACTGGCTCACCATGTGTTCCCATCTGTGTTCTATTGTACGTGCACCCTTTGGGGGAAAGCCTCTGTCATCTGTACACGTGTCAATGTAAGTAATTTCTGACCGAAATTGACACCCCTGTTCACCATATAAATACAAATAAAAATGCAATAGGGACATTTGCAGCATATGTGATTTAAAGCCACTTTGCTCTATTTTACCTACATGCAAAATTGTTTTTGGGACGTAGACCTTCAGGAAAAGCTACTTTTCATCTCCATATTATGTAATCACGAAAATGTGAAAAGTAGATATGTTCCATTGTCTGAACGCGTGCAATCTGTATTCCCTAGTCCCATGATCCGCTGGGGAGAATATCTCCTAAAAATGGAAAGTAGCAGTGCAATATTACCTAAAACAAAAAAATGAACCTCAACTGTTGCTTGGTCATGAGCCAAAAAACCCTAATGAGTGTGTAGGAAAGCATATTTCTTTCTGCAGATTCACTTCGTCTCTAGGAACTGGCACATCTCAAAAGCCTGCTGTTTCTCTTTTTGTGAACGTTGGTTTTATTAAATAAAAGCGATGTGAGTAAGTGAGCCACCTGTTTCCTTTTTTGTCAAGGCAAATAAGTCTACAACTCAGTGTTCTAAAAGCAGCCTGTTCATCCCTCCTTGGAGGATAGTGGTGGTCGCAGCTTGCATTTTTTAGCAGCCTGCAGTTTATTTTAGGCTAATTGAATCCCTGCCTCTCCCTCACCGCTTCCTTGTTAAATCAGTACTTCAATAGTGTAAGCAGGACTCATGCTAATCGGAGAACTGTTACTGACAATTAGAAGCAGCACAAAAAGATTTACTGTTCACATATTTTATTTGCAATTAATTCGGAAATTGGAGGGGCACCCACATAAGTAGTTCATCAATTTTGGGTCCAGATTAATACATCTGCGTCCTACTTCTACCACAAATAAAGGGGTTGCAGTGTGTAATTAAGATAGCTTATGGTGGTCGCTCATGTCATCCTTTGCAGAATCTAAACAAGTAATGTCCTGTCCATGTGAGCCACTTCTGGGTGCTCAGATGAAGATGGACTGATTAACCTCAGGATTTGGTAACACAAAGGTGGCACAGGTGATAAGAATTTCACTCACAAAGGGCTATCTGAGATAGAACTGTGTGCCTCATTCAGAGCGAATGGTACATTGGGCCGCAAATGGAGTTGGAGAGAAATCTGGTTGGAACTACTCCCAAACTTGATTACTGATACTGCGACTCAGTACAGGGAAGTAATCACCGGATTATGTGTGAAAAAAGTGGGCTGTTAGTCCCTATTCATTGAGTTGACATGACTCCATGAGGGATTTGGAGGAATTGCCATTGGTGCTATGGTACTTCCTCCAGTTTTTGGCATTAATGTGAATGATTAACTCCTCTTTAATGCCAAAGTCATAGTTTGTCATTGTGGTAAAATTGGCAGTAATTCCATTACCACCAATAAATGTGGTCATTGCAGGGTTTCTTTTGCACCACTAATCTCATAATGAACTTCTATGTACCATGTATGCAGCAGCCAACACTGTGAGGTACAACCATGAATGTCCTTCGCATGTACACACAGGCTGTCAAGTCAAAGTTAATAACTATGCAATCAGCAGTACAACAATATTATCAGATGTTCTTCTTGGGTGAGCCCTTGTCAATTATTTGGAGGTCAGTGCATTAAAGGCATTTAGACATTTCCAGTTTGTTCCTGCTTCAATATTTTGATCATGTTTATTAATGCAGAACGGGTCATGTTACACACTGAGATTTTAACATATGCAGTACGTTTTCAAGGCCGTGATGTGATTTGGAGCACTGTTTTGATTCTCATGTGATAATCGAGTTCAGTACCCGTCTTAAAGAAAACAAACATTCAAGTAGAGGAAATAAAAGCCATTTGGTGCTTGATTCTGTTTAAAAAAATGTCAGAAGCGGAAGCAAACTGGAATGAAACACGACTCTTTTTTTCCCCAATTTGGTATCAAGCTAATGGGCCTAATTTTTCCTATATCTTTGCGTGAAGGCCAATGGACAAGAACGAAGGAAAGGGGAAATCAACGTGTTCAGCAGGAGACCTAATGGTTGCAGCTGCCTCCATCATATCTGTAAAGCAGTACAGCTGAGCTCCATTAAAGAATACCATGATTTAGCTGTGGACACAGAGAACCTTCAATCTTCTTTTTGTTCATGTTCAATATAACATGCCTATGTTTGTAGTCTTCCTATTTCCATTAGGCTTTTTCTGTATCATTTGCAGATAGCGTGCTCTGCATTGCCTGTCTGATGAGCCTTTGCTGCATATGCTTATTTGTTTGTGGTTTGATCATAGTAAACCTGACAGCTTATTTTTAATAGTAGTTCTGTGGACCATATATAAAAAGAGAGCACTCAATAACATAGTCAATCAGAAGTGACAACAAAGGACAAGTTAACATTTGGTACAACATACCCTTGTGTCCACTTCCAGTTCAAAAAAAAAAATATGTCGATACTGCTTTGGCATGGTGCATCCAGCCTTATCCTATTTTCTCATTATGGCATGATGCCATAGTAAGAAAATATGTCCCCGACTGATTTGCATCACGGGCAAAGCCAACACAATGAATGTTCTGATGTTGCCGTACTGGCCTACATTGGCACAGCCAGTCTGCTGGACAAATCTTCTTACTATGGCATGATTCCACAGTAAGACATGATGTCCAGACTGGCTGTTGCATGGCATGTTTTTGTGGAATCAAGGCTACATCCAACATGCTGACTGTTCTTATGTAGCTGTCCTGGCCTACATTGTTGCAGCCTGTCTGAACTTATGTTATTACAGTGGCATGACATTTTGTACAGGCATCAAAGTTAAAAGCTACTGCATGAGTACTCTTATTAGGTTGTGACTTGCAATTTTAGTTTTATCTAGACTTAGGACATGATGATTAAGTGAACGATATCTCAAGCCTCGTAAGCCTTTAGGTAAGCACATCGTGAAATGCATTGAAATATATTCAGGGAGTGAGCATATATGAACAATTATGAACAGGGTTTCTTGTTCATTTGAATGTCTGGGCTGTGCGCCAGACTTATATATTGTTTTGGAACACGCAGGTACATTTCAAAAACAATATTTCTGGGCTGTACTCCAACGATCTGGGATCTATTCCAATTGCCCTGTTTGTTTTAATACATTTTTCTAAATGTTCCCATAAACAATAGCAAGTCCGAAAGACTACAATGGAATACAAACCTTACAATGGACATCAAAACCTGATGCAATTTAGAAATAATTTAGCAATTGCTATGAGCTGTTAATTTAGCAGGTTACTACGAGCTGATATATTTTTCAACTTGCTAAGGCCTTCAGTAAGATATTATTCATCAAATTGCTCAAGGGGAGGAGACGGCTTGAGTAAACAACTCTCTGATGCTATGAAAAGCTGACTTCTAGTGGGGGCAGACACATAAGGAGAGCTGTTCAGTCAGTTTATGGTGCAAGACAGGAGGCAGACGAGGCTGGAAGGACCCTGAAGCAGACTAGAACTACTTCTTCAATGCAAAGCAATAGAGAGGGGAGGGGGATTATCTTCCCCTTTCCTGCCTAGATTTTGAAGCACCTGACAATACATTTTGGGGTTTTTGAGACTTAAATGACTTTTCTTTTTGATTTTTGAGAGGAACTATTATTTTTTGACTGGGATACATAGGAGAAGCATTCCTATGGCAATCACATCACCACCTATGGACACATTTCTTTTGATAGTTGGCTGTTTCTAGCACCATGGTGAATCCCAATAGACACTCTTTTAAAGCATGTTTACTTTTTTGCTGCTTTTGTTGGTTTTTCCAATTGTATTTAATATGTTTTGGATTATGCAGACCACAAGCCTCCAGGTATCCAACCTCCATCTCTGATCTCCCTACCCTCTGAGGACAGTAGTGAGTATTGGGGCCTGTTTTACCCATCTTTAATATCACATTGGGAAAGAGCAGATGTCTAGTGAGAACTAATGAGGTAGTCAGTTAGCTTTAAATTGGGTGTTATGCTTCTGAAAAGGTTGATTGGTCTTGAGTAGACATAGAGGCAATGATCCTGATAGCTGAATATTGATTTGTAAGGTTGTGCATATTGAGTGTGGTATGTATAGTTACATTACTGGTAGCAATGTTCATTTATGATTTATTTCTCACAAAAATGAATTACACTATACAGGAGAGTTTAAGAGTTTTCCTTGAGTGTTCATTATTGAGAATCAAGTCAGACACATTAGAGCACATATATGACGCATGGGGCATCTATTTGAAGTACTGTATATTTTCATACTGTGTATGGTGGATGTATTGATAAGTAAAGGGATTGAAGAAAGTTTGAGCAGTGGACCATCAATCAAATATAGGTGGCATTAGTAAACCAGTCCTTAGTGGATGAATTAGAGTAGCTACCCACAGCAGGTGTGTGTTGCCTATTCTCTCTTCTGATGCATAGTGATATGTATCTTATCTTCTCTACCTTTTTTCATGCCATAGCTCCTACTGGGTGGGGGGCACTCCCCTAGGGGTGGAGGAAAGGCTCTTTGAGGTAGTGGCAATACACATCATGTTATTTTGGCACCCCAGTTTGACAAGGTCGGACTGGGACAAGAAATATGGCCGGACACCCAAAAAAAAGTAGCCCGCCCTCGCTTCAAAAAAGTTACCCACCCCTCACCTCACGGCCCTTGACCTCTGATGACATCACCGGAAGTGATGTCATTTGACCCCACCCCAAAGTGACATCCCGGGAAGCGATGAAACACGACCTCTCACCCTTGACAAAACAGGAATTGGCATCAAATAGCATTGTTCCTAGGTACACTAAACTACTGGGAATCCAAACAGACGTCCAAGGCCAAATGATAAAATGTTATTGTATAGCACTTATGCTTAAGCTCTTTTTTATAGAAAAAATATGCATACCTGTGTTGGTACTCATTTATCGACCTAAGAAGGATGAAAGCCTTTTTGAAAAAAAAATAAGTTTAAAAAAATCATGTTTTTTTCTCCCAAACCGGCCCAGGCATGGCCAGAATCCAGCCCCCACTCCCCAGGGACGATTTCGGCCCAGCCACGGGCCGAAAGGCTGAGGGGCCAATCCGACCCTGCAGGTTGAACACACCAGCTTAATCAATCCTACACCCAAAATATTCTCCATACTTAGCTAATGAAGAGGGGCTAATGGACCTGGTGATATAAAGAATAAATAATAAGATCTTAAAACGAAGAACAGTGTGTCTTATTAAGCAAATACTCTGAATAGCTATCTAATTAAGAGATACTAGAATGGCTAACCCAAATGTTGATGTCCCTATACATGTAGATTGCTGCAAAGCTGTAAATAGATGGTTAAATGAAAGTAGTGTTAGAAATGCTAACACTAACTTTACAATGCCAGTGGCTGTGCCTGGAGGATTTCCAGGGGAAATCCTGTTTTCATATATGAAGACACCCAATGTCATGCCGTGGGGCAGGTGGTCTGACACCCTATGCATTAGAAGGGATCTAGACCAAATACAGTATACACCCTATAAGTCTCCTGTGATAGCTTTGCAGTAGGTACACAACCAGAACTTGTTTCAAAGGGGTTTGACATATCACACTACCAGGGCTAGGCATGGCCCTTTTGCTATGGAAGCGTTAACCTTAGAACACATCCTTAGGTTCCACCCAAATAGGGAGGCAAATGACCCCTATAAAAGAGAACACTATGATGAGACACTTTGACACTGTCTGTGCTCACGCCATAGAGTACAGAACTCTGGGAGCTGCACCAACAGCACCCAGACCGGTAATAGCAGGGAGAAAGGAACATTTTCAGACCAGACCCTCCAAGCCTTATTTGGCCCCTGCCCCACTATGTAGGAGAACATCCCATGATGGTATTCCACTAAATTAAGTGAGCATGAGTCTGCCTACCCTTATGCCACTCTTCAGTGGAGGCAGAGGGCTTTAGAAATCATAATGCCAACAGCTTTTAATCTAACTATGGCCCACTGCGACAGCTGGGTTTCAGTGCATAGTTGGTCATACCTGCATTTAATATTGACACCTTCAATTACAGCACTAACCTCCATTCTGGGAGAGATACTTAGCTCCCAGGGAGCAGAAGCAGCAATGAGTTTAGGACTGGCAATAGCTGGGGGCAATTATCCCATTGTAGACGTAGTATACATGGCACTAATAAAAGGAAAATCTGTGAGATTAGAAAACCTCAGACACCTTATGATGTTGCCCAGTGAACAAGAAAAGAAACTCCAGTTTGGTCAAATTGTGACAGCTACTTACAGGACCCTAGGTAAAGATCAACTGGGTAGGTGCCCCATGGAGAGGATAAAGAAACAGTTAGGGGAGAGTAAGCACACTAGAAGGGCACCACCTACTAGCACTACTGGTACCAGATGAGAACCAGGGAGAGACACCTTCTCAGGTAGAGGGAGAAGGGAAAGGACACGTGCTTCCAGTATGCCCTGTGTAAGAGAGAAGGAATGTGAGACATTTCATTTTAGAACAGTATCTGTAGAGATAGATAGCACAGGCCCCAGGCAGGAAGCTGGCTGAGGTAAAGTACAACCCCAGGCAGGAAGCTAGTTGGGGTAGAAGATCCTACAATGGCAGAAGTGGTGAGAAAAGTACCTATTAGTTAAGGGATAGGGCACAGCTTAGGCAACCACAAGGATACAGAGAGGAACACTATCCTTCTCCTTTTTCACAGAAAGAGAAGAAGCAAGTCTCAGAACCCAAGGGAGAGCATAGGCCTGCTAAGAGGGAGAAGAAGAAACAAGGAAGTAAGCAAATTGCAGAATTAAGAGTGGACAATGACAAAAACACAAAACCAGACTCACAGGATAATGCCAGTGACTAAACAACCAAATTATCTGCTAGTAGCACAGTTGGATTTTGGAACCCAAGTCTCCATATTCCGTGAAAGTCAAAAAAGAAGCTTTTACATCACACTCCTACTGATCAGAAAGTAGAATTTATAACGCCCACAGGAAAAGTGGTTAAGAACAATGACATGTACCTGGTCCCAATGCAACTTGAAGGGGAACACCCAAAGGAAATACAGGCACTATTTTGGTCTATGTTGCACATAACACAAGATGGCCTGTTAGCAGAACAAGACTAGCTTAGGCTATATTTTAGGAAAGGCCCTGGAGGGGGCGGGGGAAAATGTCGTTTAACCAGCTTTTTTAGATGAGGTTGAGAAACACATAGTGAATGTGTTTGCAGCCTCATGTGGTGCTTTAGGTGCAGCACAATTGTTCAAGAATCATGTAGGACAAGACATGGAATGCCCTCCATATATCATCTCCCTCCATCCAGGTCTCTCAAATATAGGGGTTCCTACATTTACTGTTGTGCCCCTATTTTAGGCATCCCTCCCTCTAACCATGTATCCCAAATCTAGGTGTTTCTACATTTACTGTCATGCCCCATTTTAGGTGTCTCTCCCTCTATCCAGGTGTCTAAAATCAGGTGTTTCTGCATTTGCAGTGATTCTACATTTACTGTTGTGCCCCCATTTAGGCGTTTCTCCGTCTACCGATCTATCTCAAATCTGGGTGATTCTGCCTCCATGGATGCTGGCAGCATTTGCATGTGGCACACTGTGGTAAATTTGCCCCCATCCTTAGATGACTGTATATCACTCCCCCATCCCTGCAGGCTCATCTCCCACTGCTCAGACTCTCAACCAAGGGAGACCACAACTTTTGAGACCGGCCAATCACTTTGGACCTAGGAACAGACATCGAAGACAAACTCTATCCGAGATTTAAGTATGTATACCTTACACCTCGTTCTGTGGACACAGGCCACAGGCACGGCCACCCATCCATATACTATAGAATCCACCTATGGCTATACAGTTTCAGTCTAGCAGCTTGCACACTGAAGCCCTGATGTACCTCAACACCTCTACCATTAGTACACAGCAACAACCTACAACACCATTTTGGTTTAGCTGGGCATACATCAAGTATTTATTTTACAAAAGAGTAGGGTTGCCCCCAGCGTGTTCAGTGTGGGTTTGGGGCAAAGTACAAAGTAAAGATAGAAAATGTAACTCACACTGTAAGTTGACCAAAGAGTTAAGGTCTAATTTGTGCTAAATTTGCCAGACCAATGTGTGTTCTGCTCGTAGAGAGTCAGAAAAATAGGAAAAAACCAAGAAGAACAACTGAAGCTGAAAAGTAAATGACCATAAATTTTAATGAAAACGAGAAGTAATTAAGTTAAAATGTTCAGTGTACAACAAAAATGAAAGAAAATAATCCTGAACAATGCAATAAAGGTTATTTTGTACATAAATTGTTTTGAGACAGAAACAGTGAAAACAAAAATGTCAAAAGTAAATGGTTAAAACATACTGAGAGAGAGATCTGTTCAAAACTGGAACAAAAAATCAATTTAGCATACAGATTGCAAATTTCAACTCAGTATTTTGTATTTGTACAGTATTAACCAGACTGTCTTTTATCAAAGGTTCCTATCCTTTGTGTATATTCATGATCAAGATATGATCATGTTTTGTGAAGCTGCCTACGTGCCAGTATTGAAACTATGGGTAGGTAGTCATGCATACAGAAACATTGATTCTTGCAGTTTTGATATGCACTCTACTGAAGGCACGTTTCGGCTTTTGCCATCTTTCTTGCCATTGATTGAAGAGCCTTCCTCAGGGCAAATTTGATCCTGTATATGCCACAGGGATGTGCAGACATATCATCCTTTTCAATTGGTGGGTGGCAGAAATTCTTGTCCCCCTGGGACTGCGAGGGATGAGTCTCCGAATAGTAAACCCAAAACACTTGGGAATCCCAAAAAATGGAAGCACGAAGCCTGGGTCCCGTGGAGTAGAGTGTCCCGGGGTGGTGTCGACTACAGCACTCTTTTGGGAGGTAGCGGTCACCGGGCAGAATGTCCTAAGTGGTGACCAAGCTCATGCAGGGTAACAAGGAAAAAACCCGCCTGTGGTTCACATATTAGTTCACCATTGGTGGCGATAAGGTGTAGAGACTTCCACAGGAAGCGAGTAGAACGGGGCTCACGAAGCACCAGAAGGAAAATGCGCCATATTTGGCACTAGCAATCCATCCTAAACCACCAACAGCTGTAACGCTCACCTGATTCCCGTAGAGGCGCCGGTCTTGACTGGGCGTATACCGTATCTTCAAAGGTGATGTGTAACACACAGCTGGCTCTTTGGGCTGGACCTCTGTGCACTGTATGTCTGACTCAAAGGGTAAGATGTCTGCAGATAGAAAATATGGGATTAAGGAACTGGGTTATTGAATGTCTCTCTCTTCTTCCCTTTCTCTTCTCCTGTAGAACCCCAAAGGTTAACGCTCTCACCTTAGGTAAGTGAACGCTGTGCTCTCCATCTGCCTCGGGGCAGGGTGCTGTAACCAGTTTCTTCACTGGATAAGGGGAGCAGGCCTCTTGACTTCAGAGGACTGCTGTCCGTCGTTTACTGCACGAACGGTAAGTTTCGAGTAATTCTAATGTCTTTAAAGTCTTTAGTAATGATGTCTCTTGTTTTGCAGGGTTCCGGCGATGGCGGATGATGGGCTGAAGTGAGTTGAAGATGGAGCCCGTGTGATGAATAGAAGCGCCTGGAAGCACGTAAGTAAGCACTTGTTGCCTGCTTCACGATGCGCTCTAACTGTCTTTTTATTTTGCAGGTACAAGTTCGGAGCGGCTGCAGGGTGCCGGAATACCCACTGGGTTAGATGTGGAAAGGAGTAATGGCACGTGAGTATTAAAGTTCCCCAATGTCTTTAAACGCACCTTGTTTTGTCTTTCAGATGCGGGATGCAGCGCCGAAGGCCTCCAGAGCGTGCAAAGAGTTGGTAAGCTTTTGTCTTTCAGATGCCGGAATGCAGCGCGAGGCGTTGGTGACAGCCGATGGACCAGGTAAGTGAAGAGCTGTCACTGAAGACCGTAATGCTAACCTGTTCTTTCTTGTCTTTATAGGTGTTGCTGAAGACTGGATTCAGGATGGTAAGCCTTTTTCCTTAGGCCCAGGATCAGATGCAGAAGACACGATGAGCGTTCTGCTGCAGAGGATGCAGAATAACGCAAAGCAAGATTCATCCATCGGGTGTGGTTTAAATAGCCTCCTGTAGTGCTTAGGTGTCTCCTTCCACAGCCACGCCTAGGTAAGAAAAGAGTTCCTGCTTTCCAGAAGAGTTCCAGTGTTCTGAATCTAGGGAGTGGCTCCTGCCCCACCCAACAGGAAAAGTAGTTCCAAACAGAAGAGGATCAGAGGCTCAACTGGCAGGCAAGTAAGCAGCATGGTCTGCTGCAGGTAAGTCCACCCAAGCATTATGAGCCCGGCGCTTCCAGCGCTGGGACTGGGCATATTTATGAGCCTGGTGCCACTGGCGCCAGGACTGGGTCCAAAAGGTCCCAATTGGGACTGGTTGGCACTCGGAACCTGGGTTATGGATCTGCTTCCAAGGGAGTTGGGAAAACCCTGACCTTTTGGAAGCAGAGATCATGACAGTACCCCCCCTCAAGGCCCCTCCCAAACCGGGCTTCTCCGGGGGTTTTGGCTTGTCAGGAAATGTTCGGTGAAATCTTTTGATTAGGCGAGGAGCATGGACATATTCAGCAGGTTCCCAGGATCTCTCTTGGGGGCCGTAGCCTTTCCAGTCAATTAGGTAAAATAGTTTAGATTTGGAGATCTTGGAGTCCAGAATGCTTTTGACTTCAAACTCGAGTTCTCCATCAACTAGGATAGGTTTTGGAGATTTAGTTAGTTGGGTTTGAGGTTGCACGGGTTTTAATAGAGAGACGTGGAAGACCGGATGTATCTTCATGTGCGGGGGCAAGTCCAACTTGACCGCTACTGGGTTTACTATGGTAGTGATGGAATAGGGACCAAGGTATCTTGGGTTGAATGTGCGTGGCCCTTTTAGAGGTAGATATTTGGTGGATAACCAGACTTGATCCCCTACTTGATATTGAGGGGCTTCCTTCCGATGTTGATCTGCTCCTTTCTTGTATTGTTCTTTAGCCCTTTGAAGGTGAGAAACAGCTTCCTTAAAGGCTTGGGTGATTGTAGAATGCAGGTAGTCTACTGCTGGTGTTTCAAGATCTTGGAGGGGATCCAACTCCGAGGTTCGAGGGTGACTGCCGTACAAAAGAAAAAACAGGGTTTTCCCGGTTCCCGAATAGACAGAGTTATTGTAGGCATATTCGGCTATCCAAAGGATGTCTTTCCAAGTTTTTTCAGTTTGTTGCAGCATGCAGCGTAAATACTGTTCCAGAGTTTGATTGGTCCTCTCGGTTTGTCCATCGGTCTGAGGGTGGTGACTGGTCGATAGTCTCACGTCAATTTGAGCCAACCGACAGCAACTTCGCCAAAAATGAGAAATCAATTGACTACCTCGATTCGAAATTAGAACCGAAGGAAAACCGTGCAGTCGGACGATGTTTTCGAGAAATTCTCGGGCCAGAGTTGCTGCTGTTGGCAAGCCTTTGAGCGGAATGAAATGCGCCATCTTGGAGAATATGTCCACAATTACTAGAATCGTATTGTATCCGGAGCATGGAGGTAGATCGGTGATGAAGTCCATAGAAAGCGTATGCCAAGGGCGAGGTGGGATGTCAATAGGGCGTAAGAGGCCTGCTGATCTTTCCTTTTGACTCTTGTTTTGGGCGCATACTCCACAGGACATTATAAAGTCTCTGATATCTTTTTTCCAAGACGGCCACCAGAAGTAGCGCTTGATCTTTTCTGAGGTCTTGGCCATACCGGGATGTCCTTCCATTAAAGAATCGTGATAACAAGAGATTACTTTTTTCTGTAAATCTGTGCTGGGTAGGTATAATCGTTCTTGGAAATACAATAAGTTGTCCTTTACTGCAAAGTCCTTTCCCTGCAGATGCCAATTCTGTATGTCTGCTGGAGTTACAAGTTGCCTGGCTTTATCCTTAACTTCCTCTATGGATTCTGTGGCGATTACACCCAGAATTCTTTGTTCGGGAATGATTGGTACATGTTTAGGGTTGATCAAGTGTTCTTCCACTCCCATCCGAGAAAGGGCATCAGCTTTACCGTTCTTTGTACCAGGTCGATAGGTAATTATGAAGTCAAACTCGGCAAAGAATAATGCCCAACGGAGTTGTCTAGAGGATTGGGCTTTTGCGGTTTTCAAATATTGCAGGTTTCGGTGATCCGTAATCACAGTAACGGTGTGTCGGGCCCCCAGCAGATAATGCCGCCAAGCCTTAAAGGCAGACTTGATAGCCAGAAGTTCCTTGTCAGTAATCGTGTAATTGATTTCAGGAGACGAGAATTCGCGGGACCAAAATGCCACGGGATGCAACTGATTGGTTACCGGGTCCTTTTGTGATAGAACTGCCCCCATGGCAAGGCTTGAAGCATCAGTTTCCACGATGTAGGGGAGTTCGGGGCGAGGGTGTTTTAAGATTGGTGCAGAGATAAATTTAGTCTTCAAATCCTGGAAAGCTTGTTCCGCCTCGGTAGACCATTCAAAACGTTTGTTTTTCTTTAACAAGGCAGTGATGGGCTGGACTATTCGAGAGAATTCGGGGATAAACTTGCGGTAAAAGTTAGCGAAGCCTAACATGCTTTGCACACCTTTTACGGAGGATGGTGATGGCCATTTGAGAACTGCATCGACCTTCTTTGAATCCATACGCACTCCGCCAGGTGATAATATGAATCCCAAGAATTCAACTTCAGTCACGTTGAAAACACATTTTTCCAATTTAGCGAAAAGTTTGTGTTGACGCAATCTTTCGAGGACCATTTTCACGTGTTTCCGATGTTCAGATTCCGATGAAGAATAAACGAGGATGTCGTCAATGTAAACAACAACACACACATCTATGAGCTCTCTGAGGACATCGTTCATAAAATATTGAAAGGCGGCCGGGGCATTGCAAAGTCCGAAGGGCATGACCTGATATTCAAATAGCCCATACTTGGTGCGGAAGGCCGTCTTCCATTCATCGCCCTCTTTTACTCGTACCAAGTGGTAAGCTCCTCTAAGATCCAGCTTTGTATATATGCATGCTTTTCTGACTTGGTCCAGGAGTTCAGGGATCAAAGGTAACGGATATCTATTCTTAACGGTGATCTGGTTCAGGGAGCGATAATCTATACAAGTTCTAAGGTCTCCTTCCTTTTTTGGAACGAAGAACAAAGCTGAAGAAGCAGGGGACTTGGAAGGACGAATAAACCCATTTGCCAGGTATTGATCCAGGTATTGTCGAAGGTGAAGGTTCTCAGGCTCGGTGAGGGCATAAATTCCACTACAAGGAGGAGTAGATCCAGGTATCAGGTCTATCTGGCAGTCATAAGACCTATGAGGAGGTAGAGAGTTAGCCTGATCCTTCCGGAAAACATCTTGGTATTCTAGGTATTCGGGAGGTAACTGGGGAGTCTCTGAAGAAATTGCTGCCAGTGCAACACCAGGTGGAGGGTGACAAGTAGAGACACATTCTGGAAACTGGACCGTTCTTGCTCGCCAATCGATCAGAGGATTGTGTTTCTCTAACCAAGGTATTCCTAGAATAATCTGAAACTGAGGGGCCTTGATCACATCGAACACGATCTTCTCATGGTGTCCATCTTGACTTACAAGCGTCACCTCTTGAGTGGTATGCGTTACTGGCCCGGAGGCTATCTCCGTACCATCCACCGTAGTAATGACGTCCTTTACAGCCTTGGGACAAAGAGTTAGATTCATCCTCAAAACCATTTCATGATCCACATAATTGCCGATGGCACCGCTGTTGACCTAAGCTTCAATTGCATGTAATCGATCCGGATTATCAGGGCTAATGAGGACCATAGGTATCACGAAATGCGAGGTCACGGAACTGGTTTTCACGCTCGGCAAGAGGACCTCTATTCTTGTCGGGCGAGGTCGTTTCCCTGCTCAGAGTTTGTAACTTTGGTAACTGCAGCTCCTACTGCCTTCTTGGCAGGTTTCACCGGACAGTCTCGAAGAAAGTGCCCTGAGTTTCCGCAATAGAGGCATAATTGCAACTGTTTTCTCCTTTCCCGCTCCTTTTGTGTTAGAGGACCTTTCAGACCCCCTATTTGCATGGGTTCCCCGGAGTCAACTCCTTTGGAAGGAGTTGGCGGTTTGGAAAATACTCGAGCATCAAACTTGGAACGATCGGCCTTCCTGTTCTGCAGTCTGTGATCTATTTGAACGACTAAGTCTATATAGTCCGAACAATCTTGTGGGGGATTCACTACTTGGGCTAACACATCTTTGAGCTCTCTGCGTAGACCTCTATAAAACAGCGTAATCCTTTTGTCCTCAGGCCATTGAGTTTCCACTATCAGTCTGTTGAAAGACGCAATATAAGCCAAAAGGTCTTGATTATCTTGTCGCAACGAAAGAAGCTCATTGTCCAAGGCCTGCCCCTGTGAATGTCTTGCGAACAGTTTTTCCATACTGAGCTGAAAAGCTTGAAAATCATGGAGGACCGGATCATCTTGATTTACTAGAGGGATCGACCAGTCTGCCGCATTGCCACTAAGGTACGAAAGCACGAAAGCTACTTTAGCTTGATCAGTTGGAAAGGCTGCTGGCCGGCATAAGAAATGCAACCGGCACTGATTGATAAATACTGCAAACCTCTTTGGGTCACCAGAAAATCGTTCGGGCGGAGCCAGAGGTACATTCCCAGGTAGGTTGATCTGCACTGGATTCATAGAGGATGTAGAAGGAAGATTTCCCCCAGATCCGGGTAACGGGGTCTGTCCGGCTTGTGACTGTAGCAATTGTCTAGCGAGATCATCTGTTCGCTCCTTGGAAATAATCAGTTCCCTTCTTAGAGCGTTCGTTTCCTGACGGGCTGCATGCACTTCTGCCCTTAGTTCCCCAAGTAACTGGGCTAGCTGGTCGGTATCCGAGGTTTCCATAGCGCCTGGACGGGAGTTTTGTGGTTGGCTTTGCGTTCTGTAACGCTCACCTGATTCCCGTAGAGGTGCCGGTCTTGACTGGGCGTATACCGTATCTTCAAAGGTGATGTGTAACACACAGCTGGCTCTTTGGGCTGGACCTCTGTGCACTGTATGTCTGACTCGAAGGGTAAGATGTCTGCAGATAGAAAATATGGGATTAAGGAACTGGGTTATTGAATGTCTCTCTCTTCTTCCCTTTCTCTTCTCCTGTAGAACCCCAAAGGTTAATGCTCTCACCTTAGGTAAGTGAACGCTGTGCTCTCCATCTGCCTCGGGGCAGGGTGCTGTAACCAGTTTCTTCACTGGATAAGGGGAGCAGGCCTCTTGACTTCAGAGGACTGCTGTCCGTCGTTTACTGCACGAACGGTAAGTTTCGAGTAATTCTAATGTCTTTAAAGTCTTTAGTAATGATGTCTCTTGTTTTGCAGGGTTCCGGCGATGGCGGATGACGGGCTGAAGTGAGTTGAAGATGGAGCCCGTGTGATGAATAGAAGCGCCTGGAAGCACGTAAGTAAGCGCTTGTTGTCTGCTTCACGATGCGCTCTAACTGTCTTTTTATTTTGCAGGTACAAGTTCGGAGCGGCTGCAGGGTGCCGGAATACCCACTGGGTTAGATGTGGAAAGGAGTAATGGCACGTGAGTATTAAAGTTCCCCAATGTCTTTAAACGCACCTTGTTTTGTCTTTCAGATGCGGGATGCAGCGCCGAAGGCCTCCGGAGCGTGCGAAGAGTTGGTAAGCTTTTGTCTTTCAGATGCCGGAATGCAGCGCGAGGCGTTGGTGACAGCCGATGGACCAGGTAAGTGAAGAGCTGTCACTGAAGACCGTAATGCTAACCTGTTCTTTCTTGTCTTTATAGGTGTTGCTGAAGACTGGATTCAGGATGGTAAGCCTTTTTCCTTAGGCCCAGGATCAGATGCAGAAGACACGATGAGCATTCTGCTGCAGAGGATGCAGAATAACGAAAAGCAAGATTCATCCATCGGGTGTGGTTTAAATAGCCTCCTGTAGTGCTTAGATGTCTCCTTCCACAGCCACGCCTAGGTAAGAAAAGAGTTCCTGCTTTCCAGAAGAGTTCCAGTGTTCTGAATCTAGGGAGTGGCTCCTGCCCCACCCATCAGGAAAAGTAGTTCCAAACAGAAGAGGATCAGAGGCTCAACTGGCAGGCAAGTAAGCAGCATGGTCTGCTGCAGGTAAGTCCACCCAAGCATTATGAGCCCGGCGCTTCCAGCGCTGGGACTGGGCATATTTATGAGCCTGGTGCCACTGGCGCCAGGACTGGGTCCAAAAGGTCCCAATTGGGACTGGTTGGCACTCGGAACCTGGGTTATGGATCTGCTTCCAAGGGAGTTGGGAAAACCCTGACCTTTTGGAAGCAGAGATCATGACACAGCAGTCGCCCATGTCCCTAACCATTTAAAATGGCATATCTCCTGAACATGAAGATACTTATCACTAGCACCACAGAGACCTTTGTCGAAGCATCAAACAGAGTGCTGGACATCGCCAAAGCCCTGCTGGAGAAAACACCAGATTGGCAAATAGAGGTTCTAGCCGCACTGGAAATCTTCTCTCCCTCAAATGAGAGCTCCATCCTGGGATCCATTTTTTTCTTCAATCTGTTGACAAGGGCCTATTTTCTATATCTTAATAGCTGGGTTCATCCTGATCTTGATAATCTTTTTTTTTCGTCATGGAGGATAGCAATAAATATGTTTAATACATCAAACTGATGGACAGATGAGACATGTTTGGAACCTTTCATGTGATGAAAATCTACCCGTCTCTAATTCAACAATTCTGACTATTTTACATTGGTTTTGCAGTATCTGCTGCAGCCACCTCTTCTCAAGTAGATCTAGGTGTTATTATTATTTTGTTTCTGAGAACCGGTGAAGGTCCTGATGGAACCTTTTTAGCGGCCAGCCTTATGTAGTATGGTATGTTTTTGTAATGTTCTTTCATCTCCTCACTCTTATTTCCATGATTCCTAAGGTGCCTTCATGGATTGTTTTACAGTTCATGGGGATGTGACTTGTAATTTTAGTTTTAGCCAGACTTAGGGCATGACGGGTACACAATATCTCAAACCGTCTAAGCCTTTAGGCAAGTACATAGTGAAATGCAGTGAAATATATTCAGGCAGTGAGGATATATTAACAATTATGGACAGAGTTTCTCGTTCAGTTTGAACATCTAGGCTGTGTGTCAGGCTTATCTATTGTTTTGGAACACATGGGTACATTTCAATAGGAATACTTCTGGGTTGTACTTAAATGGTCCGGCATGTGTTCCAATTGTCCCATTTATTTTAGTAAATGTTTCTAGATGTTCCTGTAAACAACAACGTTCCAAAGACTACAATGGACTACGAAAAGGGATGAGGTTTAGAGATCATTTTGCAACGTGCTACTAGCTAGAAGTTAGCAGGTTTCTACAAAGTGATTAATCAGCAACTCCCTAAGGCCTTGAGTAATGGATTATTCGGCAAGGAGACTGCTTAAGTAAACAACTCTCTGATGCAATAAAAAGCTGACTTCTACTAGGGGCAGACACAGAGGAGAGCTGTTCACAGAGTTTACGGAGCAAGACAGGAGGCAGACATGGCTGGAAGGACCCTGAAAGCAGATTGGAACTACCGTTTCCATGCAAGCCAATTGAGAGGGCAGAGGGTATTTGCTCTCCTTTTTCCTGCCTAGATTTTGGAGCACCTGAATTGTGAAATTGCATTTTTTGAGTTTTTGAGACTCAAATTACATTTCTTTTTGATTTTTGAGAGGACGTATTGTTTTTGACTGAGCTACATAAGAGAAGCATTCTAATAGCAATCAGCTCGCCAACTTTGGACATATTTTATTCATAATTGGCTGTTGTTAGTACCATGGTCAATCCCAATTGACACTAAATCTTTAAGGCATTTTAACCTGTTTTTGCTGCTTTTGCCAAGAGACCATGGTGGTTTTAATAGGTGGGTTTTCCAATTGCATTTTATATTTTCTGGATGATGCAGAACACAGGCCTCCAGGCATTCAACATTCAGCTCTCATCTCCCTACCCTCTGAGGACAGTAGTGAGTATAAGAGCCTGTTTTACCCATCGTTAATATCACATTGGGAAGAAGGGAGGTATAGTGATAAATAATGAGGTAGTCAGTTACTTCTGAAGTGGCTTTTATGCATTTGAAATGCTTGATTGGTCCTGAGTAGACATAGCATATTAACATTTTGCATATTACATGTGCTATGTATAGTTACAATACTAGTAGCAATATTATTAATTATTTATCATAATTAGACAAATTACACTATACAGGAGAGATTAAGATAATTCCTTTAGTGTTCATTATTGAGAATGAAATAGCAAACATTAGAGCACACATATGGAAGTACAGTACTGTATTGTATTGTATTATTGTGTAGTAGTCAGTTATATAGTGCATATGGCCAAGATTAGGATTGAGGAGGGCTGGCTAGGCAACCCAAGAGGTCAGGCATGAGGACAGGTGGTGAGGGAGGTCACGACAGAGCGCTTTTGCAGGAGAGTTGATATGTGCCCAGCTAGATGGAGATTTGTCATAGGTTGTCACTGTAATCTAATGGCAGAGGTGTTGAGGCAAGTCCAGTGTTTCAGTGCAAAGCGGTAATGTGATCAGCTAGACCGAATTTGTCGTAGTCATATCTGCATTCTAAGGTGCATGGATGGATGGCAGTGCCTGCGGCAGTTATCTACCAATGTTGTGCATTTATAAATACCTTAAGCTCTGATGGAGCTTATCTTTGGTGTCACACTGTCATCCAATCATCTGTGGGGATGAAAAAGCCAGCTACCTCTGCAGACTTTTCTGGGCACTGTGGGCAGAATTCCCTCAAGTCTACCAATTGTAATAAGCTGGCTGTCCTAGAACATCTACTAGGCGGGTCAGACAGGCTTGCATAGAATCTAGGATAATGGGATGCTCTAAGCGCAATAGACAGGTTACCTTTATAGAACTTGCTACATATCTTCCAAGTTATATAAATGCTAACCAAAGGAGTCTACTAAGTGTGATATCAAGGATACCTGCATATATCCACTGTGTGTTATAATGGCTAACCCAGGTAGTTATAAGTGTAATGGAGGGTTACCAACCTATATCTTTGGGCTTCAGGGGTGGGCTAGACATTACAATGCTCTAATTGTAACACATGGGTTAACCTGCATGTGCTTTCTTCTAGTTGCAATGCCAGGCTTCCTGCATATCTAGGTACAGCTCATGGTTTCCCTGGTCTTTTAAGCTTATGAGTGGGCTAATATCATGAAATGGTCAGGTCCGCTACCAGTGCCCTAGAGCAGTGGCAAGCCATCTGGATAGATCTCCATGCACAGAAGGGCCAATCCCAATTCATCCTCCCAGTGCCATAAACAGTCTGTTCTCAAATGACTTCAGGTGCACTGGGCCAGTTCTCCCCATCATCCCCGGAGTGCTGGTAGTATCATCATAAAACATCTGCGTAAATGGACTGGCCAGTGGTGAGAGAGTGCCACACCATTCATAGCCCTTAGAATCCTTTGAGTGTGCCACATTTCCTAACCCCCAAAGTCATCTAAGTGTACAACACATCCAACCCCATCAATTTGTCTAAGTACATCACATTTCCTACCCTCAAAATCCATTTTAGTGCATCACACTTCCCACCCCAAGAATCCTTCTAAGTGCGTCACGTTTCCTACACCCAAATCTGTCCAGGTGTGACACATTTCCCACCCCCATCCATCCATCCAAGTGTGTCATTTGTCATACTGTATATGGTGCATGTTTTGATAACAAAAGAACAAAAGAGATAGTAGAAGGTTTGAGCAGTGGACCATAAATCAAATATATGTGATTATAGTAAATCATTCTTGTGTGAATGAGTCAGTGCAGCTACCCACTGCAGGGGTTTGTGGCCTACTCTCTCTTCTGATGCATAGTGACATGCATCTGCTTTGCTCTTCCTTTATTACTGCTACAGCTCCTACTGCGGAAGTCTAGGACACTCCCCAGGGAGGATGAAAGGATCTGTGAGGTTGAGGTGATAAAAATGTCAGTTGTACTGGCTTACACTTGTGCAGCCACTCTGAACATTGTTTCTTTCTTACTAGGGCATGATGCCATTGTAAGAAAATATGTCCAGGCTGCTTTGGCATGATATTATTTCCTGCCAGCAAGGCTAAAGCTGACATGATGAGTGTTTTTACATGGCCGTACTGCTCTACATTAGGGAATCCAGTCTGCTGGACATATCTTCTTACTATGCCATGATCCCATAGTAAGTAAATATGTCCAGACTGGATTTTACATGGCATGTTTTACTGGCATCAGGGGTACGGCCAACATGGTGACATTTCTTATCTGGCTGAAACCATAGTAAAGAAAATAGGCCAGACTGCCTTGGATATGGCATTCTTTACTAGCATCAAGCCAACACAGCGAGTGTTCTTAGGTAGCAGTACTAGCCTACATTGCTGCAGCCAATCAGAACACATTTTCTTATTCTTTTATGATATTGTTTACAGGCATCAAGTGTAAAGCCAATATTGTGAGTGTTCTTATATGGCTGTACTGGTCCATGTTGGTTCAGCCTTTCTGTACATGTTTTCTTTCGGGGCATGACTTTTTTTTTTACATCAAGGGTAAAGCCAACGTGATGAGTTTGTTATATGGTCACATTGGCCTGCATTGGTGCATCCAGTTTCAACATGCTTTCTTATTATGGAATGGCATTTTTTACTGGAAAAGCTAACAGGAGTATGGTCTTATGTGGTGAAAGTGGCATAGATTGGCAGAGACTGAATAGATATGTTTTCTTAAATTATCTTTACTGGAATTATGGTGAAAGCAAACATGAGTATGTACTTACCTGGAAATACTGGCATATTTTGATGCAGCCAGCAAGGACATGTATGGGCACAGACAGCATAAACATGTTTTTATTTAATACTGGCATATATTACGGGCAAAGGCATCATGGACATGTGTTTTTGAAAATGCTCTGGTGGGCTGATGGTGACTTGGCACCTACCAGATATTTTCATGTGTTGCCCTAACAAAAAGATTGGCAAACTGTGTGGCTTTTAACCAATTTTGGCACAGATAGTGTGCTGCAATAGTTACCATTTCAAAGCATTATTTTAAATGTTCTCTAGGGGGAGAATGCAATTGGATGTCTTGGGCTCCCTCTCTGCGCTTGGCCACTCCTACGTATTGGTGGGAAACAATGACACCCCTCAAATCAACAGATTCACCAACTGCCACCTAGAGCCTTGCATGATAGGTTTAAGAGGCAGAAGTGAAGGAAATGGGGAACCAGAGAGAGGGGTTTGTATTGGTGCCAATAAGGCCATCCAATAATGATAGCTATGAGGAAGAAAGTGAGGCATTCTGAAATAGCAGATGAAAATATAGAGAAGGGGGAAATCATCTTGGTGTCTTTGTCAAAGAGTTTATAGTGAAAGTCAAAGGATGAGATGAGTTTTCCCAGGGAGGCGGTGTAGAGGGTGAAGAGGATTGGGCAAAGGACTGATCCTTAAGGGACACTAACATGAAGGGTGTTTGGGGGAGATGTTAGAGTTACATGAGTTGGAGAAGGAGTCCTATGAAAGATAGGAGTCCAATTAATTGTGAGCAGCTTCCTTAAAGCTGAGTAAGGACACGTGTTTAAAGAGAAAGGCCTGGTCTAGAGTGTTAAATGTGGCAAAGATATCAAGTAAAATTAGGATTGAGGAGTGGTGGGGGTGTGAGCAGTGGATACAATGTTTGAGATGGGGGTGAGAGCAGCTAATTGACAGAATCAAAGAGAGTGTGCATGCCATGAATAACCATGTTCAATGCTGGCAAATGAGATTCCCACTACCACTGATCCCACAAGCGACCCCCTGTGACCACACACCCCACCATCAGTGATGATAATGAAACTGCTAGTATGCCTCTATGGCTAGATTGCAGCACAACACCATTGGGCAGGTCATGCCAAGCAGCAGGGAAAGCACACACCTGCCAAGCCTGCCCATTCAATCCAATTGGCACCAATGGATGCAATCATCAGCAGTCCTCTGTTGCCAGTGCTGGCCCCAAACACCTTTGGAGGAATCATGCAACTGACAGCACCTATAGTTGGACAGTAGCAAAGGGCCCAGGTGATCAGGCATTAAGGCAACTACTGTATGCATTGTCTGGTGCTTCTCAAGCCCGGGACCTGAAATTCACAGCATCTGTAGATACACAGAGAGGGATCTATTGCAACACGGCCCTTCTCTGCTGTAGGTGACTGTGCAAGGAAAGAGGCTCTCACGGAGGAGTGATTGACCTGTCAGGAAGATTTCCCACATATGGGGTTCAGTGCTCTGTGAGACAGGCTGTGAATTTTAGGGGGTGGCTTTACTCTGTGGGTGAGCCGTGAACCTATTGGGTAGGCACACTCTGTGGGAGAGCAGGTGACCTTTAGGTTTCGACAGCGCCTTGTGGACAAACTTTTGCACTTTAGACGTGGATGTGCTATGAGGGAGAACCAGTACACATTAGGGTTGTGCTCTGTTCTGTGGAAGAACTTGAGAACTTTAGGGCATGTCTCTGATCTGTGGGAGAGCCTAGGAATGTAGGAGGTCAATGTGCTCCGTGACAGAGTCTAAGAATGTTAGGGGTGGCAGCACTTTGTCAGAGAGACTGAGACCTTTTGACAAGTGTCACTTGTGATCATGGCAGTAGTAGGATTTATCTTGTACTGACACAAAAGGCAAGGACCTGTCAGTCACTACAAACGCTATCTGTTTCCCAACCACATCAGGAAACCCTTGCCCCACTTTTCAGTGTAACAAGTCATCATCATCTGTACTGGTGCCTTGGTTATGGGTAGATGTCATTCCATAGTCTTCCTCAATGAAGTGACTGTTCATTTTTATAAATGTCAGTTGTTCATCATGTAGCACTGAGAACCTTCTGCTTTGGTTAGCGATAATAGCCCCAGTCACATTAAACACTCATTCTTAATGCACACTTGTGGGGGCAGATATGCAATTCAATAACAGCTCACCAAAGGGCTGCTGGCTAGGCAGACCACTTAATGTACACATACTTTTCTTTGAACAGGGGAAGTGTTGAATAGACTCATCAAGCATCTGTGCAGCTGATTTTCTGCTGTCTGTAGTACTGATTACTGAGACAAAGGTAGAACCCTGGTCACATCGACGCTGAGTCAGCAATATATTCCAGAATGATTAGATATGTCTTCAAGGATTGAATACAGTCCAATAGAGTTAATCATATGAGCGGATTGAACTACAATGTCATCCAACTCATGTTGTAACCCTCCTGGGTCTTTATCAAACAGACTGTATACCAGTGGTGCTGGCAAGCATTGTCAGCATGGGGTGCCTTAAAACAATGCTGGTACTACTGATTCACGGAGAGTAGCAAATAAGCAAAACATTTTAGAAAGAGTACAGCAGTGAATTTTTAAGCACATTTAACAAATTGTTAGAGTGAATTTTAAATCACTTTTCACGGCTTACAATAAGCTGTTTTAAATACAGCTCTGATAGGTATGTCAAAAATACATCTGATACTTCCCGTTGTCTAACACTGGTCTGTAGGTTTTAATCACCTGCACATACATAAATGTATATATCTCAATTATTTGCACAGTTAATTACTTGGGTAGATGACAGGAAAATATTTATGCTGCAGCAGTAAACTTGACCATCTGAAAAATTGAACCACTGCAGAGCCAGAGCCATTATTAGTAGACAAGCATTGACAAATACACGAGCTTTGGATTTTCTCAAAGAAGGTGCTTAGGCCATTCTGGCAGCGCATAGGGTGCCAGGCAAAGGGACCAGATATGTAGCATGGGTGATGATGGTCCGTAATGGTTCAGTACCATCAGGCATGGGTTCAGATAGTTCCCTATGGTAGACCACGGTTGCGGGAGATGTATCATTGTAGACATTGATAACTGATGGTTGGAAATAGACAACCATAGTCAGTGATGTGGATGGCAGTGGTTGACTATGATTGTTGATGTTTGATCCTGGATTATGATGGTTGACCATGATTTGCAATGGCTGACCATGGTTGGCAATAGTTGACAATGGTTTCAGATGATTTTGGTGATTTTTCACCATGGTTAGCAGAAAACGGTGGTTGGCAAGGGTTGTCAATTTCTAGTGATTTTCAAGTGTGGGTGGCAATTGTCAGTAATGCTCGACAGTGGAGGACAGTGGTCGACAGTGGCTGACTGAAACTGGTGATGGTCTACTATGGAAGGTGTTGGAACTTGTCAAATGCATGACACTAAAGGACCTCTAAACTGAAATGCTAGGCAGTGCAGCCAGACGACACCCAGGGTCTATATCTTCCCCTGCAATGCCAAACGTCATCTGTACACATCTGTAACATGTATTTTAGCTCAAATATAGGTGGTGCTAAACTACCAAATAAATGATCTCAAATCAAAAACAATTCAATGCTGTTACAGGGTAAACACCACTAACAGAGAGTGTGTGTTCAGGGGAATTACGGCCCCACAATTGGACATAGGAAAGGAAAATGCCTCTCTGGATATTTGGGTCAGGCAGGACCAGGTAATATTGTGCCACAGAACCTGACATTGTAATATTTTACAGTAGAATAAAACAATTATCTTTGTCTTATGACAAAAGATTTCAACTGCAATTGAAACAGTATTTGGAATATAAGTACCTTCACGACATCCCCAGAGCTCTGTTCTAAAAACTAGAGTAACTCAAAGTTGTTCTTGATAATACCCGAACCCATTAATCTGTGTTCTTGATAAGGCTTGAAATTGACAATAGCCAAATTCGTTCAAGGCTCTGTGCGCAAGCGCACCCAGATTCACCCAGAGCTCCAATTACACACAGGTTCATATTAAGAGTTATTCCCTTCGTACATCCTCAAATGTCACACAGAGCCATGTAGGTGAGAACACTAAGAATGAACCACTCAGAGATCTTTTTGTGATAATATCCAGATGTATTCAGAACACTCAAAGCTAATACCCAAAGTCTCACAGACCTTTAAAGTAAAACTAACAAGAAGATGCCACTGTTTCAAAGTGAGGGGTTAGCTTTCTGAAAATAATGCTAATGTGACCGAGCAGAGAGTTAAGGTGCAGCCCATACTTGGACAAACAGGTCATGGAGTTAAATAATGCAGATGCATGGTACACAGTGAGTGATTGGTAGGAATGCTAGAGGCTTGCAAGCCAGAGCAATGTATCATCATCGCTCGTGATTTAAAAGTATAGACATCTAATAGCAAACAGAGCATCATCCTGGGATGTCTGGACAGTACACTCAAGCCACTGTGCTACCCTTCCATTGAGTACAAACTCACAATACAAGAAAGAAAACAAAACCAATCTTCAGTAACACATTGATTTTCTGGAAGGTTCGGGGAACTGGAGAAGTGTTCTCGAAATGAAGCGAATTGGGAGGGAGTGTGTGTGAATGTAGGCACCGGTGCTCCTCTTGGGACCAGGCGGATTTCAGACTGCACTACCATTCAGCCCTTGGAAATGTGAGTCACACGTGAAATCTGCGAACAAAAAAGTGCAACAAATGCACAAAACATCCACTTTTTTCATTCAACCTAATTGTCTAAAATTGTTAATATTTTAAATGTTTTATCCACATAGTCTGCCAAGTACTTTTGCATTTCTTTCCAAAAATATTTCATTTCAAAATGTTTGTAAAACACTAAATACTGCTTATCAACTCATTACATAAATAGTTTTCACCACCTTATATATCCGTATTTTACAATTCACTTGTAATCAATTGTTTGAATTGCACATATTGGCAAAACAAATCGGACAACGTATGGCCCGTGCTTCACCCTTCAGTGTTTTATTATGGCATGATATGATATATGATGAGTCATTTATAATACGCCTGTACACAAGTGTTTCTAGGCTCAACAAGACAAGGGAAGGAGGGAGGACAAGGCAATGATCTTACTATGCCTTGTGTCATTCAGATTGTCCAAGTGTGAGAACGAGAAGTGCAATGAGAAAGGGAGGGCAGACAGAGAGAGGACAACACAAACATTTTACTAGGCCTTGTGTCATTCAGATCGTGCAAGCGCGATACGCAAAAGTGCAGGGGTTATAATACATTTATAACTTACAACGAAAAATGAACATTATGAAAACACATTAAAACAGATGTTAAATGCATAACATAGATAAGAGAGGAAAGAGCAACAAGGACATATGGAGAAACAAAAAACGTGTTGAATTAATTGGCTGAGATTTTACAACTGTTTTAATGTTTTGCTATATTTTTATATTTGTAATATGAGGTGTACTCTGAGTTAATTTGCCTAATCTTCTATCTTATTTCGAGTTGTGCAGAGTATTCCATAGTTTTAATTATAGATTCTAGTTTGTGAGCCTGGGGTTGGCAATCTTTCTAGCATTATCCATCACCTGCTGCCTATCCAAAAACAGTCCATCGGTATCACCATATAAGCTGCATTACAGATATGATCAAATACGAAGATGCGCTGGTTTCTAGAATGACACGCTTGCAACATGTCAATACAAGTCACTGTAAACAATGATATATATCCTACAATTGTGCTTTCAAGCCAATTCGGCTAGCGTCTACACCTGCGGCAGAGCAGTAGCGCAAGGAGCAGAACGTTCTAGATTTGGTTCTGATAGGTGGAGGGGAATCCACTGGGGATACCAGCCCTACTACCAGCATACTGCACACATAACAATCATCATGGTAACTATGGTAGCCCTGCTGAGAAGTGTTGGTATTGTCCCATTAAATGTACAGCTACCCCTGGACAGCTTGTGGTCACTAACTTGCAATCCTATTAAAAGAAAAGCAGACCCAGTCCTAAAGTGCTAGTCTATTCCCTTAAAAGTAAAGCGGACAAGGTGAAAAGTGGGAAGCGAAGTCAGCTGTGCTGGAACGCCAATCCGTAACCTGCAGCAGGTGCCCTAATGCACCCAACCACATCATCGGGATTGAAGTGTGTACTTGCTTTACGAGGGCTTAAACTCAGATCTGTTTAAACCTAGATCTTTACGACAGGTACACAGGAATAGTAATAGTTATTATAATTACATTAACCGGCTGTGCGAAGGCCTCTATTCATGGTCAGTAAATAGATCAGAGCTTTTAGTGTCTCTCTCTTTCTCAGTGTCATCAGTATCTGAAAGGATTAAGGATTATTCCCCTGAGAGGAACCAGGGGAGTCATTATCGGGCCATACCATTGTAAGGCCAGTAGCTCTAGGGGCAGTGTCAACCATTCTGCATGCATGCTTGAGGGAGATGTTATGCCATGTATTGCACTGAGAGACAGTTTGGGAGTAGTATGGTCTTAGGTGGTAATGATTCTTGAAAGTGTATATCACACCTGGTCAGATACGGGGATACCTGAGTTGCCACAGTTCTTATTCAGTCCTTTGGTTTTCCTTTTGACTGCCAAGTCCAACCAAAGTTTGTCTCATTTAAACTCAAGCAGCTTTTCTGAGAAACGAGAATACTGTTCCAAGAAAAGCCCAGTTCTGGGGCATGTGGAAAAAGTCCCATTAACATTATAGAAGCCACTTTTTGAGAGGTTCTGTTAAAAGCATAGCAGGTCAACTTGCAACGAAGATCTGGTAGGTTCGCCCTATGGACAACAGTGTGCATCAATGCTGCTGGGGCACAGGTAGGGGGTGAGGGGTGAAAGGAGAGTTCAGAGTTCACAAACAGTTAATCCGGGTAAGCTCTGGTGAGGCTATGTGCTTTTACTCTGTCAGAAACTATTTAAAACTACGCAAAACACTGCTTAATATGCAACACCAGAGGTGTTTCACTTTTATGCACAATTACATTGGTTTAAGACTCTTATGCAATAACAAGTGCTATACCAATGCACGGTATGAGGAAATACCGATAGAAAATAACTGGGAAACATATTCACAAAATTACACCAACATAAAATAGGTTTACCAGCTTAATTATCTTCCCCACGGTTAGGCGGGGTGGCGTGTGGGAGGTGTCGACACAATTTGACCCTTAACATGTGCGCCCTCCAATGAGCCCATCCTCTGCCTGCACTGGCAAAATATGATATAATACAGCCACTTCTGAATGTCAAGCTATCAAATATGAACTGCCTCCAGAACCCATGGACCTTTCAGAACCTCTACTTTCAGCACCACTGCTTCACCTTTGGATATTACTGCATCTCTATATGCAGTACCATATCCCTCCTCCATATCCCTCCTCCAAAGTTTCACTGCTTTCCAGCAGCATACACATTCCTGCTTGGACTCTGATGGATCATGATCTTTGCCTTGATCATTCGTGTGGTAGTCATCATCATCATCATTACTGTCTGGATTATCAGTGTGCAGAGACCAGGAATTTGTACACTCCCCACAAGTTCAACAACGCTTTGTGTTGTCTTTCTTTTTCTTCAGTAGAGAAGATCTTCACTTCTTCTTTTTGAGATAGTGATGAAACTAAAAGTACAACCTCCTCTGTCAACCTCATGAATGTTCCTGCTCATTGTACAATAGCCGAGATACCCGTGCATGCATTTGTAATGTGCATTGACTCCAGAATCACCTTTAACAGGGGTGTGGAACATGAGTTAGATGATACCTTTAATTGACCACCTGAAATTGTGGCATTTACAGTCACACTGAAGTTGAACGAACATGAGTAGCATGTCTCCTTTGTCTCTGAATCGTTTGTGTGTTCTAGACATGTCCAAATGCACTGTTCACTCACTAGCTGGTATCTCCCAGTTCCTTGGATCTCATGTACTTTCCTCCAGATAAACATACACACCTGTCTCAAATAAGCTTCCCACAGATATTTTCTGCACCACTTTTGTCCTCATCAGACGTGTCACCCAATGACACGTGACTCATTTGATCACTTCAAGAGATTGACATTGAATGTTATTCCCCACATCCCTAAATCTCTACTTCTTTCTCCTACAAAAAACAACAAAGGCATGAGTCTCTCACAAGCAGTGCTCAAGCATCCTCTGTTCCTCCGGCCAAGTGTCAACCTGCATGGTAGCTATCACCTTCCCGGGTCTCTGCTACCTTCCTCTACAAATGTAATCTGTGCCCCTCCCTCTTGTCAGCCAACCGGATGGCAAGTGTCTCAGTCACACATTTAAAATGAGGGACTCTAAATGCTATCTCCTGTCTCTTTGAATCTCTGCTAATGTCTCATGCTAAAAAGAATGCTGGACATCTTTTCGGAATTCAGCCTACATTATCATTCCTAAGCCAATGGATGATGCACAGATTTATGTTCAGTTAAAAGAACCCATTGAAACAACTAAAAGAGTGTTAGCATGCGCTAGTAAAACAACGAATTGGATGGTGGCTAACAAGCTCCAGTTAAATCTGAATAAAACAGACTATTCTGTTCGGACCAAAGACAAATTTGGCTAAAACCTTGTAACATATGCACTGCCCAGAAATCTTTGAGGTACCCATATCATTTGCCACTAAGGTAAAAATGCTTCGATGCACTTGGCAGGCAAATTTAGGCTGTAACATGCAGGGAAACAATATGGTAAAATCTGTAAACTGTCATCTTAAATTGTTAAAACCTCTGCTACTGCTGATTTCACACAAAGATCGCCCCCTGGTTGTCGGTGCACTGGTTAACTCCAGGTTGGATTACTGCAATGCCCTTCTAATGGGAATCCCAAAAATGCAAATTCAGCACTTGCAGGTTGCGCAAAACTCAGCTGTTAGGCTGGTTTTCTCACTGTCACAATGCACACATATCTCCCAATCCTGGAATAAACTTCATTGTTTACCAGTACAGCAGAGGGTATTTTTCAAGATCCTCTGTTTGACGTCCAAATGCCTCTATGGGATTGCTCCAAGAAATCTTGTGTCAAAAAAGTCTGCTTAACATCCGGAACGCTGTCTTCGATCTTCAGGACAGCATCTATTGGTGGTTCCTCCATCAAGATCTGTGACCTGGGGTTATAGACTCTTGCCTGCTCAGGACCAAGAGCATGGAATGCCCTACCTTATGACCTTTGGAGAAACGAGTCTCTTTTTGAATTCAGGAAAAAGTTGAAAACCTATCTCTTTGAATAATTTTGCAGATAATACTGACTCTCTGGTTCTCATTCTTTACCCCACCTGCGCCCAGATGCAATTTTGTGCTTGGTTCCAATTGGATACGTGCATTACAAATACAAAATACATACATACATAAATACAAACATGCATACATTGTATATGCTGTAAGCGATATTCAATCAACACTACAGCTAAGTCAATGCCTAGCCTGGGATGCTGAGGAAAACCCTTATTGATGTATTTTTATATCCAGTTCAGTACTCTGGATGACAATCCTTGTATAACAGCCCCCTCTTAGAATCCCCCTGACCCCACTGAGCCAAGAAGTAGGTTTGTTTTGCAAATTAAAAAGGTTTATTTGAAAATGTAAACAATATATATATATATATCACACTTCTATAAATAAATTGATAATGGATATTACATTTGTGAATATGAGCAGTAGTCAGTAAGAGGTAACTTATGAATAGGAACAGAAGAATAAGGTGGGAAAGAATGCTTTATATGGTTCAAGGAAACGCAAGGTGGAATAAAATGCAGTACAGAAATAACTTGTTATGATTTTAGCAAAAGGTAATATGATCACTTTTTCTTTTGACAATTCACTCCCCCCCTATGCAATACAAGAAAAGGAAGGAGAGCACACAGTCTTCAAGAATCCCAACAAATCACACTTTATAATGCAATACACAGTTCCAGTTCCCCCAGCAAGCTTAGAGAAAACAGGGATGAGTTTTAAACACAGGCGAATTACTTTAATGTGGTTTGCAAGGAAGTGAAAAGGTGCTAAAATTGCTTTTAATTCCCTCTAGAGGTTCAGGGTAGGTGATGGCTACTTTATATTAGTTCAGGCTCACTTTAACAATACTCTATGAATGATTAGCAGATTGCAAACGAATTTTAGCAAAGAGAAGCAAAAAGCTGCTGATTTCTACAGATGAAGAAATCGGGCCAAATCGCAGAATTGACAGGTGACACGATTTCTAGGAGGCTGTTCTAATTAGGTTAAAATAGCTTGAATTAGATTATTTTAACTAAGACATTGGGTTCTGCACAGTTCTGGCGGTACTCACAATATATTTTGGGCAGGAATGGGCCTCGCCATGGATCTGGTCAGGTTTTGGACTGGACTCCGGTTCTGGTCTCGGCACTTCACAGCGATCTGGGTCAGCTCTCTGGATACAGCGGGTCAATCAGGCACCGGTTCTGCTCACGGCGGTCTGGTTTGTGGTTCTCTCGGGTTCCGGATACAGCACTGCTTTCTGGATACTGCTACAGGTTCTTGCAAAAATTCTTGGCAAAAATTCAAACAGCTGGCCCGGCTGTTGAATAGTTTGGTTGGTTTTGAGGCCTGCTGAAGAGGATTCAGCTTGTGGATTCAGGCCTCTCTGCTACAAATTCTGGAGTTAATTTCTGCTACAAGTTCTGGAGATTGATGGATTTGAAGTCTGGATCTCTGGATGTGAAGTCGTCGGTCAGCATGCTCCGCAGCAAATGGAATTGAATGTCTCTAACTGTCCCAGCAGTCTCTTTTTATGTGTTTTGAAAATGGGTGTGTGCTTGGGGCTAGCTAAGCCTGCCCCTGTCTACTTGTCATTGGCCCAATTCTCCCCTCTCCCATGATTGGGGGAAGGAAATGGATTGTCATCATGATGAGGTCTGTTTATGGGTCAGAGGATCCTCCCCTGGTCAATTTGCACACAAATCTATTTCTGACCCAAATACATATTTATCTATGTACCATTTTTCTAATATTATAGGTCCAGTTAACATATTTTCTGTAGCACCAAACCATCCCATCCCTGTCTTTGTACGATGTTGTGTCCACTGATGACAGAATTCTCCCCTTTTCATCCAGATAACGACCTCTAAACCTTTCCAGATTTTACACAAATGTGCACCAGGGATATGGGTTACCGATGATAAAGTGTCAGATTTTTAACATGCATTCATTTGGAGTAACAACCTTTTTTCCGCTGCTATCCCCAGGAACATACCACAGGGCCCTAACACCTCTTAAAATGTGCACAGAAAAATCACAAGAATAATGATATTATTTATATAATTTTGACAGGTCTGTACTATGAATTATCCATCTTTTTAAAAGTTTGCCCTGGTCTAAAAGGGGTGTGGCTTCCCACATCACATGGTGGAATAACTGGTTTATCCACTTCCCCCAAGCTCAGCTGGCTTGCAGAGGCACTGCCCCTCCCAGTTTCCCCTAAGAGGAAGCCACTTTACGCCCCCCCCCCCAATATAACATTTGCCTGAGTCCAGGACAGGCCTTTGTTCAACTTTCTGCAGTCCCCAGGTCCCCTCCCTTAATTCAATCAGAGAGGTGTCAACTCCTTTTGGCAAGGGGCAGCAGGATGCAGCTATGCCTGGGAAGAGTGGCTGAGCAGGTTGCAACTCCTGTCGGGGGTAGTTGTCAGGCAGAATCCAGTTTCATTAAGCCAGGTTCCAGCTAAATGTCACTTTTTGTTCCCAGTTTAAATCAAACTTACAATTTTTACATATACATTAAATAATTACTTCCTTCAAGTCATTTCAGAATATAGTTTTACATTGTATCCACCTCTTAGCAAGTCTTTCCTTGGCTTGGTTTTGTTTCATTTGTTCAGTTTTTCACAAAAGTCTGGTGGTTTTAAAACGCCGGCTTTCTGATAGTGGTGAATACCGGTATTGCAACCATTTTTGGGATTAAGAAAATTAATTCCCCACAGTTCTGAGTTGCTTTTTGGCAATCAGCATTGCCATTCCCAATGGTTTCAGGCTACTGTGTGTGTAGCCCAATGGTGGTTTTAGGCAGTGCCCTCCTGTGCTCACAACATAGGCAAAAATGGGTGGCAGCCTATTCTTCATGTTTTCCCTGTGCACTCTCTGGGGAGTTCTGGCCATCATGATGTTTTCCATGCCAGTACTGCACAGTTTTATGGTAGGGCTTGGATGCATGGGTAAAAACATCCCACAAGCCCCCCCTCTTGCGATGGCCATTCTGTCCTTTCACTGATGGAACTCGCAAGATCTGGGATGTTCGCTTCCTCTTCTTCCAATTCCATAGATGGTACAGTTCAGCATCTTTTCCTCCCTCCAGTCGATCAATCAGTTCTCCTTGCTGGTCCTGATGGGAGGATTGGGCGGTACCCCGGGCCCCTCAGGTCTCTGCTCCCGGTCCCCGGATCGTCCTCCTTGGCCAGTCTCCAGGTTTTCTTTCTCCTAGGACGACAAAGGAAAGCGGCAATACCTATTCGTAGACATTTCTTCCCCACCATTGATATAGTGGGGTGGCATATACATTTTATAGTCAAAACATTTGCATTCTTATTTTAACAAAAAACAAGATACAATTATAAGACATTTTTTTTTCCAAATCATAATATTTTAGAGACTATATGTGGGATATTTTAGGGTTGGAATTGAATTACTCTGGAGCGGTCCCCTCTGGTATTGCAGAGGACTCCTCCAGTTGTTGCAGAGTGTGCCTGGGATGGCAAAACTTTAGCTGATTTATATGTACCCACTTGTCTTCCCCCTCTGCCGAACTGCCTTTGGGGATGCAGATCTTGTATGCAACAGGGGAGATCTTATCTATAATTTCAAACGGTCCCTTCCATGTAGGCAAGAATTTTCGCTATTGGCCTGGTTCCTTTGGAAATTGTATAGATAGACCCGTCCCCCACAGTATATTCCTTCCTGGTGGTCTTCAGGTCGTAGTGGGTTTTCATGCTATCAGCTGATCTTTCTAGATTCCGCTGAGCATAGGCAAAAGCATGCTGAAGGTGTTTCCTTAAATTCTCCACATACTCATGAGTTGTGGAGGCATTTATCAGTGTCTGCTCTTGAGTCCTGTAGAGCAAATGCTGGGGAAGCACCATCTTGAGTCCAGGCATCAACTCAAATGGTGACTTTTTAGTTGCAGATGAAGGGGTAGATCTGATGGCCATTAGGACCAGAGGTAATCGGATATCCCAACTTGGCCCAGAATCTGCCACAAACTGTTTTAAGATGCTCACAATGGTTCGGTTGTATCTCTCCACTGCTCCAGAAGAAGCTGGCCTGTAAGCAACGTGTAGCTTCCTTTTAACCCCCAGTATCTCCCACATCTTTTTCATTACTTCACTGGTGAAGTGGCTACCCCTGTCTGACTCAATCTTTTGAGGTAGACCAAAACGGTAAAAGATGTGGTTAATCATCAGGGCAGCTGCTGTTTCTGCCTTGCTGTTTGGGGCTGGGAGACATCCCACCCACTTGGTAAACAAGCATGTAACGGTCAACATGTACTTGTTTCCTCTAGACGAGCGGATTGCAGGGCCTACAAAGTCGATTTGCAAATCTGACCATGGCAGTGTCATCCCCCTCTTTTGGAGAGGCGCACAGTGTGTGAGGGATGATGGCAGAAATTGTGCATACACAAGACACCCCTTCAAGTATTGGTCGAGGTCCTGCCCCATGTGTGGCCAGTATGCAACCTCTCTTAAGATTTCCAGTGTTGTGTGAAACCCCCTATGACCGGCGGTGGCCGCGTCATGGGCGTGACTTAACATCAGGCTTCGGAATAAGGTAGGGACCACCCACTGATCATGGCCAGCTTGGGATTTCCTTACCAACAACCCGTCTTGGATTCAGAACCTTTTTGGACATTTCATCAACACTCTTAGGTCCTCTTTCCCAATGTAATCGGTATCCGTCAGGGGAAAGTTCTCAGGGTCCTCAATGTGTTGGTAAAACTTACCAATTATTGGATCCCCCTTCTGAGCTGTAATCAAATCAGCATCAGGGGTCTCCTTACTCCATTGTGCAGTTGAAAGATCATTGTGAGCATTCATCTGGGACCTAGTGATAGCAGTGACCTGGATTTCCCCCAACAGGGACTCTATTTCTATTAGATCCCCTTGGATGGCCCCGGTTTTGGCCAGCTGATCAGCTAAGTCATTTCCAGTTTTGTCTGGTCCCTCTACTTTTGAATGACCCTTGATCTTTTTCCAGTAGATGGTCATCCCATTCGAGGTGACCAGATCATCAATGTTTTGGATTAACTTCCCATGTTTCAAGGGTTTGTTATTAGCACATAACATGCCTCTGGTTTTCCAATTAACCAGGTGCTCCACGAACCCGTTCCGTACATAATCCGAATCTGTGATTATGACCAGTTCGCGGAGTTGATGTTGGACAGCAGTGAGGATAGCCTGATGCACAGCCATCAATTCTGCCACCTGACTACTTTGGGGACCAATTTTGTATCCAGCGGAGGGTTCTGGAAACTCCTTCACCCATGCATTCCCTACGCCGGCCACCAGTTCTTTCTCCCCGTTGTTGTCAACATGGTAAGAGCATCCATCCACATAGACAGAGGGCATTCCCTCACACTTGTCTTCTTCAAAGACTTTGTGTGGGGAATTAAGATATGCCTCCATGTTGTCCTTGGTTTTTAGACTTTCATCCTCGAGACAGTTTTCTCTGGCACAATAATGCAAGTAAGCCAGACCTTGCGCGAGGGGACTCTTCTTGTTTTGGCCATATCTGACCTCTACAGGAAAGCCTTGCATTGACAGAATCCAGGAAGTAATTCGGGAATTACTCACATTTCCGGCCCGGATTCTGTCACTTTGGAGGTATTGCAGAGGCTGGTGTGGAGTCTCCACTACGATGTGTTCCCCCTGGATAAACGGGCGGTAATTCTTCAATGCCCACACCGTTGCCAGGAGTGCCTTCTCACAATCATTGAATTTTTCCTCCACAGAGGATAAAGTTTTGCTCGCATAGGAGATTACTTTATTGACCTTGTCATGCTTTTGGTATAATACTGCCGTCAAGCACGTATTAGGGAACCCTGTCTCCAGGAAGAACTCCTTGTTTCTGACGGGGTAAGATAGGCAAGGCGCTTGTGAGAGGCTTCTTTTGAGTTGTCTTACTGCCTCGGATTGTTCTGGACCCCATTCCCACTTGACCCCTCCCTTCAAGAGATGAATCAGGGGTCTAGTGATCTCTGCGTAGCCTTCAATGAACTTTCTGCTGTAATTAGTCAGTCCAAGGAGGCTCCTTAGTTCCCGCAGAGTTGTGGGATCCTTCAGTTTCTGGAGTGCTTCCACTTTCTTTTCCTGGGGACAGAGACCCTGAGGAGTAATCTCATGCCCCAAGAAATTAACATGGGTTCTACACCACTGTGCTTTCTGAAAGGAAAGTTTTGCTCCGGCGGCCCTCAACTGTGTCAGAACATAACGGATCTCCGCTATGTGTTCCTCCACAGATGAACTTTTGATGAGGACATCATATACATAAGCCAGTTTACCCCTCGCACCCAGGTCGGGCATGGCCTTATGTAGGAAAATGTTGAATTCATTGCCGGAGTTGAGGTATCCGAAGGGAGTACGGGTCCAGGTGTACTGCTGGCCCCCAAAGGTAAAAGCCAGTTTGTATTGGTCCTCCCTACTGACAGGCACGGTCCAGTATCCATTGGTCAGGTCTATTGCAGTGAATACTTGTGACTCTTGAATCTGGGCCAGCCCTTGGTCAATGTAGGGCAGAGGCCATCGGGAAGTATGGACCCGTTTGTTGAGCTCCCTAAGGTCGGCGCAGAGTCTCCACTGGCTGTTTGGCTTCAATAATCCCAGCACCGGATTATTGAAAGTGCTGTGGACTGGGCGGATTATTCCCCGGGACTCAAGGTTCTTAATTATTTCAGTAAGGGACTCCATGGATGCGAGAGGCAAACGATATTGCTTCACAAACACTGGAGTCATTCCAGGGTCCGTGGGAATTGTTGTGGTGTGGATGTCGGTGAGACCACAGTCATATGAGTCTACCGCAAAGAGATCTTGAAAATCCAAGAAAACTTGTTTCAACTTTTGCTTCTGTTCCAGAGTCACACAGGCATCAGCTAGGTTGACTCTCTCTTCCACCATCTGCCTGAAGCCTGGAAAGACTTCTGGTTTTGCTATCTCAGCGGCCTCCTCCAGCTGGGTGGAGAAGTCCCTGGTCAGAGTGCTGATTTGGACCAGAGGCTTCAGGTGGGCAAGGCAGCCCTCATCGACCTGGAAAATCACCTCATCCCCTCTGAAGTCACAAGTCACATCTTCCTTACCATAAGGGTAAGAAGTGTACACCAGGAACTTCCCCCCATGCCGGGTGAAAATCCTGTCTGGTGTTGTATTGTCCTCACTGTCACTGTCAAAACAGTCCTTGGGGATCGGTCCTAACAGTTCATTTCCTAGATCAATGGAAAAATGTCGGTCATCAACCGCCATTCCAATGATGGTGCCTGCGGCTAGAGTAATACTCTGTATGTCGCTGCTATCCACCTCTATTGGAATGGTGTTATGTTCTATGTTGACTAATGGTGTTGGGTTTACCCCTAACCCTTGCTGTTGGAGAGAAGCATTTAGATGAATGTATGAATCAGGGTTTTTCAATTTTTGTCCTCTTTTAACTTTCTCTTCCAGGGAGAATTGTCGGGTCTTTTCTGGGATGGTGACTTCCTTTTTGATCTGAATTTCAACTGCATAAGGTAGCAATTGAGTTGACCGAAATGCTTTTTCTGGATCGTCAAAGCCCATGGGATTATCCGCTAATCGGGACCAAGCTTTGAAGTTTATTAGGTCCAAACTAATGGCAAAGCGATTGAGAATGTCACTGCCTAAGTAAAAGGCGGCAGTGACATCTCGCACGACCCAAACAATTATGGACTATGCTCTTGTTGCCAATGGAGATTTTGAGCATACACCTGCTTGGCAGGAGATGTTTGGAATTAGGTGCTTCCAGGTCCATTTCCCATTTGTCTATCAGTTTGAATGTGGGAATGGCTGGATCTTGTGGGAGTTGGCGGAACATGGCTTCGCTGATGAAGCTCTTACCGTTGTTCACACACACTCGAGCGAGAACAGAGTCCTTCCCATCATTTAACTGAACAGGGATGAACAACTGCTCTCCAATTTGCTGAATATCAGCCAGGCTCTGAGCTGATTTCACATCTTTCTGGACTATAGGAGTGGGAGTTTCTGATTGAGGATTAGTAAAAATTTCAGGGTGTTTCCTTCCAGTGTGGAATACCACCTTAAACTGGAAGGAATGTTGATTTTCAGAAATAGAGAGGACCCCCCATCACCAGTCTGCTGTCCTACTGCTATTACTGTCACGTCTGGAATTTGGTTGTTCTGGAAGTGAAATTCTACTTGGTCAGATTTTTGTTCAACCATGTGGCAGGTGCCATTTAAACTAACATGGTTGACACTCTGTTTTAATTTTATTGGTCGGCTAGTCTGGGTCCAGAGGACCTTGTTTACGCAATCTATTAGGGGTGACAACCTTCTCAGGAGGTCATTCCCTAGTAAACAAGGGGTGCCCTCTGGAGTCACTACTATGACCGGGTGTTTCACCTTGTGTCGCCCAATTTTGATGTCCAAATCTTCAGTCCCCTCAACGGGAATTTCCTTCCCGTCAAAGTTCTGCAGTTGTCCAGGAAGAGAGGTGAGAAGGATACGGTAATTCTCCCCCCTTCCTGCATTTAGTTCATCAAAGGCCCTTTTGGACAGAAGGGAAGCTTGGGATCCAGTGTCCACCGGTGCTGAAATTGTACCCTGCCCCTGTACTTGTACCGGGGCATAATATCTTCCCTCCTTCTCCTCAAGGGTGCACAGATAATGTACATTTTTGGACACATCTCCCCAGTCTGAATTGGCATCCCTTGGGACCCATTTTTCCTTGGGAGGAGTTCCCCCATCTCTGAAGGAGAAGATCCTTTTCCCAGGATCTTCTGAGGATCCCTCTCCCTCAAATTGGAAGACCTGTACCTCCTCCACAAAGTGGGTCTGTTTGGGTCCTTTGTTTCTCCTCCTCTGCTCCTTGGGAGGCAGGCTTTCAGGTGCAGGAGATTTTGTTTCCAGTTCCTGGTTTTCGAGGGCTGTTTACAAGTTGGGAAGGAAGCTTCCTCCAAGGCTTTACACTCCCCTTCCCCTTGTGCCTCCTCCCTGGGAACCGGTGGGTTATCGGGGTGCTGCCCCCGTCATTGTTCTGGAGTACCAGGTCCAGAGTTTGGGGCATTCTGCGGTGGCATGCTCATCTGAGGGTTCTGTTGAGCCCTCAGTATGTGACCCAGATCCTGTGCCATATTTTGGACCTGGCGCTCAAGTTGTGAAACCTGCTCAGGCTGATATGGGGCTCTATTTTCTCCCCTGGGCAGATCCCGGGAAGGGTAGCTATCCCTTCTCTGGTAATACCCCGGATTGGGAAGATTTGGGTACCCCTCCACCCTTGGCCTCCCCTCTCCCTGATTAGGTGGTCTGGGCTCAGGGAATTGGGGAAAGAAGCATGGATGATTTTGGGGCTGGAAATTGGGTGGATACCTGGGGAAAAAGTTCTGCCCAGGATTTGGTGAATTTCTGCCCTCCAAGGGGGAAGTTAGCAGGGAAGTTCCCCGGGTCCAGTGCTTGGCTGGATCCCCCCCCTTGGGCTGGAGGAGTCCACACATAACCCAGTTTTGGTCGGTTTCCCTTGTAGCCGGGGGACTTACATAGACAGGGGAGCGGGGGACCCCATTTGTGGGACTACCTCCTCGACTCCCTGTCTGTGACTGGCCCGAGGGCCTTCTGGGCTGTGAATTATTTGGTGCAGGCAGGTTTTTAGGTCCCCCCATCTCCAAATCTAAAACGGGGGCAACCTTTACCTCTGCCACCTTGGCAGCAGCAGGGGTGCTGTTGGTTTTGGGGTTTATCGGCGCATTATTTTTATTTTCGATGGGCTTCTGCACCTCATAGATCCGGGTAGCCTGTTCAATGACCCAGTCTAAAGATCTTTTCTCATGAAAATCTCTCACGAGATGGGTCATTATGTATTTGGGTAAGGCATGGAAAAATGTATTGATAAATTCTCTGCTATCCGGCCGCACCCTTCTGGTGGTCTGCGCAAAAGCACGCTTTAATTCTTGCACAAACTCTTTTGGGGCCTGATCCTCCCCACATTGCAAATTGTAGGCTGCCTTGCGAGCCTCTTGAGGATTTCTGTGCACTGAACAATGTTTCAAGATGGCCGCCCTGTATGTGGACCACCTTGAATGGTTTTGATCCTCCAGCCGTGCAAAGAAACTGGAGTATTCTGGGGAGAATGTCCATTTGACGTACCGGATGCAGCTACTGCTGTCCTTCAAATGGAAAGTCTCCATCATTTGCTCATAGAGCTCCAAGTGTTCCCAAACAGAATACTTGGCGTTCTTATGATAAGGCGTGATGACACTCCTTATTGCCTTTATTTGTTTCAATGGGTCCTTAAGCAAGGCCCTTTTTGCCTTATTGGCCTTTTTGGTTCGGGTAACCCTGGTCCATTCATCCCCAGACTCAGAAGCGCTGCTCCCAGAGGTGCCCGTCTGATCTTCCAGGTTTTCCGGGATTCTGTGAGCCTGGGAATGGCTGGCAGAATGTGGGGACCTGGTCTCCTGTGTCCTGTGATGCTCAGAGGAGTCTTCAGATCCCTCCTTGCTACCAGGAATTGCTGGGTATCCCCCCCACTGACCTAACTGGGCAGAGGTTTTCAGGATGCCCTTAGTGGGCCTACTCTCCTGGGGTTCCCCACTAAATTGCACTGTCCTTGGGTGCCCATACCCGGATGCCCGCCCATCCATTCTTGGGAGGTATTGGCCTATGAGCCCCATACTTCTAGCTGGATGGTAATCTGCCATCCCCGTGGCCCTGGGCTCATGTGCGCGAGGGGACATGGGGGTGGCAGAGTCCAGGGACTGGGAGAGATGAAGGCCTCTGGTACTAGGGCTCCTGAGGTTATGCTCAGGAGTTTCTCTTTCCCAGCGAACCTCATCTCTATCCGCCCCTGTTTCCTGTTGCAATGCAAGAGCCTGTGCTTTCTTTTCCTCAGTTAAGGCCTTACTAGACTCTATCAGTCTCTCCTGCATGGCTACCTGTTGCTGGAGCCTATCATTGTGCTGAAAGAGAGCCTCATTTTCTCTCTGTGCCTCCTGATTGGTCCTGGAGTACTGGGCCAGTCTCTGCTGCAGGAGGGTTACCTCCTCAGTCCCATCCCTACTGGCCTGCTCCTTTCTTGCCAGAGCCTCCTCCACCCTCCTGGTGTGATCTAGCAAGCCCTGATGCTCTTTTTGGAGGTCACCCAGCCCCTGGAGGGCCACGTGATTTTCTTCAATTTTTCTTTTTAAATGGCAGACTTCCTGGCCTAAGGTATCCCTTTCCTGACCAAGAGCCTGCATTTGTGACGCCAGGTCGTCCCTCTGCCTTTGAAAGGCACCAGCTTTCTGGCGTTCTTCATCAAACTCTGCCTGGGTATCCAGGTCTTTCAAAATCAATGTATTGCTTTCCTCTTTCTCTCTGTCTAGTTGGATTTTCAGGGTGGCTACCTGCTCTGTGCATGCCCTGTTGAAATTGATCTGTTGCGCCAGCTTTTTCTGGCTCTGCAGTAAGGAGTCCAAACTGTCTTGGTGCTCCTTCTGCAAAGCCAGAATTCTGGTATCCTGGTCTGTCTTTTCCTGTTGCAGTATATCCATGTCCTCTTTTATTTTAATGATATACTGCCTACTATCATTTTCTGACTCCTGGCTCCTCTGCAGCCTCTGCTCAGAAGAGACCAGGTCAGATTGGGCCTTTTCTAACGCCATCTGTTGCCTATTTGCCAGATCTTGGCCTTCAGCACATTTGTCCTTCATGGCTCCCATATATAGATACAAATATGCCGCTATCCTAACCATCTTGTCGTGTTCATCTTTAACTTTAGGAGCCATGTATAATTCACTCAGGGCCACATGTAATGGACCCTGATCTCTCCATTTATCTGACCCTGTTTCAGTGACCTGTTGCGCGATTGCCTGCAACCAGACCGTTTGGTCCTGATGAGTCCACTCACCTCTCACAAATAGCTTATGTAAGAAGTGCTCTCTGGCTATTTTCATATCTACCAAGGTCGTCTTTCTGGAATTTGAGTTCCTTCCTGACTTACAGAAGTTTGTATTTTATTTTGCAAAACAGACCGTTTCCTTAGAGCGTTCCTTTGAGGGATGCTTTCACAGTGTAAAACAGCGTGGTGATCTAACCGGATATGTGTATCTGGTCAGTTGGCACACTGTATTAATCTGCACAAGTGGTAAATCTAACCCAGAATATCCCGGCTCCGAGCCCCCACTTTTGTAAGCGATATTCAATCAACACTACAGCTAAGTCAATGCCTAGTCTGAGATGCTGAAGAAAACCCTTATTGATGTATTTTTATATCCAGTTCAGTACTCTGGATGACAACCCTTGTATAACACCCCCCTCTTAGAATCCCCCTGACCCCACTGAGCCAAGAAGTAGGTTTGTTTTGCAAATTAAAAAGGTTTATTTGAAAATGTAAACAATATATATATATACATATATATATGTATCACACTTCTATAAATAAATTGATAATGGATATTACACTTGTGAATATGAGCAGTAGTCAGTAAGAGGTAACTTATGAATAGGAACAGAAGAATAAGGTGGGAAAGAATGCTTTATATGGTTCAAGGAAACGCAAGGTGGAATAAAATGCAGTACAGAAATAACTTGTTATGATTTTAGCAAAAGGTAATATGATCACTTTTTCTTTTGACAATTCACTCCCCCCCTATGCAATACAAGAAATCGAAGGACAGCACACAGTCTTCAAGAATCCCAACAAATCACACTTTATACTGCAATACACAGTTCCAGTTCCCCGAGCAAGCATAGAGAAAACAGGGATGAGTTTTAAACACAGGCAAATTACTTTAATGTGGTTTGCAAGGAAGTGAAAAGGTGCTAAAATTGCTTTTAATTCCCTCTAGAGGTTCAGGGTAGGTGATGGCTACTTTATATTAGTTCAGGCTCACTTTAACAATAATCTATGAATGATTAGCAGATTGCAAACGAATTTTAGCAAAGAGAAGCAAAAAGCTGCTGATTTCTACAGATGAAGAAATCTTTCCAAATCGCAAATCGCGGTAAATTTCACGAGTGCGTGTCTCGTGATTACAGAAAAAGTATAGGGAGTAGGAAGTCGGTTCTAGGTTCGTTGGAAAGCCTGGATTGTAAGCTTTCAGGAAATGTTATTCCACACATCCCTAAATCTCTACTTCTTTCTCCTACAAAAAACAACAAAGGCATGAGTCTCTCACAAGCAGTGCTCAAACATCCTCTGTTCCTCCGGCCAAGTGTCAACCTGCATGGTAGCTATCACCTTCCCGGGTCTCTGCTACCTTCCTCTAAAAATGTAATCTGTGTGTTTTACACAGCTGCCCTCATGGAGTCTCTGCTGCCCCTCCCTCTTGTCAGCCAACAGGATGGCAAGTGTCTCAGTCACACATTTAAAATGAGGGACTCTAAATGATATCTCCTGTCTCTTTGAATCTCTGCTAATGTCTCATGCTAAAAAGAATGCTGGACATCTTTTCGGAATTCAGCCTACATTATCATTCCTAAGCCGATGGATGATACACAGATTTATGTTCAGTTAAAAGAACCCATTGAAACAACTAAAAGAGTGTTAGCATGCGCTAGTAAAATAACGAATTGGATGGCGGCTAACAAGCTCCAGTTAAATCTGAATAAAACAGACTATTCTGTTCGGACCAAAGACAAATTTGGCTAAAACCTTGCAACATATGCACTGCCCAGAAATCTTTGAGGTACCCATATCATTTGCCACTAAGGTAAAAATGCTTCGATGCACTTGGCAGGCAAATTTAGGCTGTAACATGCAGGGAAACAATATGGTAAAATCTGTAAACTGTCATCTTAAATTGTTAAAACCTCTGCTACTGCTGATTTCACACAAAGATCGCCCCCTGGTTGTTGTTGCACTGGTTAACTCCAGGTTGGATTACTGCAATGCCCTTCTAATGGGAATCCCAAAAATGCAAATTCAGCACTTGCAGGTTGCGCAAAACTCAGCTGTTAGGCTGGTTTTCTCACTGTCACAATGCACACATATCTCCCAATCCTGGAATAAACTTCATTGTTTACCAGTACAGCAGAGGGTATTTTTCAAGATCCTCTGTTTGACGTCCAAATGCCTCTATGGGATTGCTCCAAGAAATCTTGTGTCAAAAATGTCTGCTTAACATCCGGAACGCTGTCTTCGATCTTCAGGACAGCATCTATTGGTGGTTCCTCCATCAAGATCTGTGACCTGGGGTTATAGACGCTTGCATGCTCAGGACCAAGAGCATGGAATGCCCTACCTTATGACCTTTGGAAAATCGAGTCTCTTTTTGAATTCAGGAAAAAGTTGAAAACCTATCTCTTTGAATAATTTTGCAGATAATACTGACTCTCTGGTTCTCATTCTTTACCCCACCTGCGCCCAGATGCAATTTTGTGCTTGGTTCCAATTGGATACGTGCATTACAAATACAAAATACATACATACATAAATACAAACATACATACATTGTATATGCTGTAAGCGATATTCAATCAACACTACAGCTAAGTCAATGCCTAGTCTGGGATGCTGAGGAAAACCCTTATTGATGTATTTTTATATCCAGTTCAGTACTCTGGATGACAATCCTTGTATAACAGCCCCCTCTTAGAATCCCCCTGACCCCACTGAGCCAAGAAGTAGGTTTGTTTTGCAAATTAAAAAGGTTTATTTGAAAATGTAAACAATATATATATATATATCACACTTCTATAAATAAATTGATAATGGATATTACATTTGTGAATATGAGCAGTAGTCAGTAAGAGGTAACTTATGAATAGGAACAGAAGAATAAGGTGGGAAAGAATGCTTTATATGGTTAAAGGAAACGCAAGGTGGAATAAAATGCAGTACAGAAATAACTTGTTATGATTTTAGCAAAAGGTAATATGATCACTTTTTCTTTTGACAATTCACTCCCCCGCTATGCAATACAAGAAAAGGAAGGAGAGCACACAGTCTTCAAGAATCCCAACAAATCACACTTTATAATGCAATACACAGTTCCAGTTCCCCCAGCAAGCTTAGAGAAAACAGGGATGAGTTTTAAACACAGGCAAATTACTTTAATGTGGTTTGCAAGGAAGTGAAAAGGTGCTAAAATTGCTTTTAATTACCTCTAGAGGTTCAGGGTAGGTGATGGCTACTTTATATTAGTTCAGGCTCACTTTAACACTACTCTATGAATGATTAGCAGATTGCAAACGAATTTTAGCAAAGAGAAGCAAAAAGCTGCTGATTTCTACAGATGAAGAAATCGGGCCAAATCGCAAATCGCGGTAAATTTCGCGAGTGCGTGTCTCGTGATTACGGAAAAAGTATAGGGAGTAGGAAGTCGGTTTCTAAGATGAAAGTTAAAATCTCGTTCCTAGCACAAACGGTTCCGGAGATATGGATGATATAATAAAGGTAGATTTTCGGATTTAAAGTAAAACTCAAAATGACAGGTGACAGCTTGCAGCTGCAGAATTGACAGGTGACACGATTTCTAGGAGGCTGTTCTAATTAGGTTAAAATAGCTTGAATTAGATTATTTTAACTAAGACATTGGGTTCTGCACAGTTCTGGCGGTGCTCACAATATATTTTGGGCAGGAATGGTCCTCGCCATGGATTTTGTCAGGTTTTGGACTGGACTCCGGTTCTGGTCTCGGCACTTCACAGCGATCTGGGTCAGCTCTCTGGATACAGCGGGTCAATCAGGCACCGGTTCTGCTCACAGCGGTCTGGTTTGTGGTTCTCTCGGGTTCCGGATACAGCACTGCTTTCTGGATACTGCTACAGGTTCTTGCAAAAATTCTTGGCAAAAATTCAAACAGCTGGCCCGGCTGTTGAATAGTTTGGTTGGTTTTGAGGCCTGCTGAAGAGGATTCAGCTTGTGGATTCAGGCCTCTCTGCTACAAATTCTGGAGTTAATGTCTGCTACAGGTTCTGGAGATTGATGGATTTGAAGTCTGGATCTCTGGATGTGAAGTCGTCGGTCAGCATGCTCCGCAGCAAATGGAATTGAATGTCTCTACCTGTCCCAGCAGTCTCTTTTTATGTGTTTTGAAAATGGGTGTGTGCCTGGGCCTAGCTAAGCCTGCCCCTGTCTACTTGTCATTGGCCCAATTCTCCCCTCTCCCATGATTGGGGGAAGGAAATGGATTGTCATCATGATGAGGTCTGTTTTTGGGTCAGAGGATCCTCCCCTGGTCAATTTGCACACAAATCTATTTCTGACCCAAATACATATTTATCTATGTACCATTTTTCTAATATTATAGGTCCAGTTATCATATTTTCTGTAGCACCAAACCATCCGATCCCTGTCTTTGTACGATGTCGTGTCCACTGATGACAGAATTCTCCCCTTTTCATCCAGATAACGACCTCTAAACCTTTCCAGATTTTACACAAATGTGCACCAGGGATATGGGTTACCGATGATAAAGTGTCAGATTTTTAACATGCATACATTTGGAGTAACAACCTTTTTTCTGCTACTATCCCCAGGAACATACAACAGGGTCCTAACACCTCTTAAAATGTGCACAGAAAAATCACAAGAATAATGATATTATTTATATAATTTTGACAAGTCCGTACTATGAATTATCCATCTTTTTAAAAGTATGCCCTGGTCAAAAAGGGGTGTGGCTTCCCACATCACATGGTGGAATAACTGATTTATCCACTTCCCCCAAGCTCAGCTGGCTTGCAGAGGCACTGCCCCTCCCAGTTTCCCCTAAGAAGAAGCCACTTTACAGCCCCCCCCAATATAACATTTACCTGAGTCCAGGACAGGCCTTTGTTCAACTTTCTGCAGTCCCCAGGTCCCCTCCCTTAATTCAATCAGAGAGGTGTAAACTCCTTTTGGCAAGGGGCATCAGGATGCAGCTAGGCCTGGGAAGAGTGGCTGAGCAGGTTTCAACTCCTGTCGGGGGTAGTTGTCAGGCAAAATCCGGTTTCATTAAGCCTGGTTTCAGCCAAATGTCACTTTTTGTTCCCAGTTTAAATCAAACTTACAATTTTTACATATACATTAAATAATTACTTCCTTCAAGTCATTTCAAAATATAGTTTTACACTGTATCCACCTCTTAGCAAGTCTTTCCTTTGCTTGGTTTTGTTTCATTTGTTCAGTTTTACACAAAAATCTGGTGGTTTTAAAACGCCGGCTTTCTGATATTGGTGAGTACCGGTATTGCAACCATTTTTGGGATTAAGAAAATGAATTCCCCACAGTTCTGAGTTGCTTTTTGGCAATCAGCATTGCCATTCCCAATGGTTTCAGGCTACTGTGTGTGTAGCCCAATGGTGGTTTTAGGCAGTGCCCTCCTGTGCTCACAACATAGGCAAAAATGGGTGGCAGCCTATTCTTCATGTTTTCCCTGCGCACTCTCTGGGGAGTTCTGGCCATCATGATGTTTTCCATGCCAGTACTGCACAGTTTTATGGTAGAGCTTGGATGCATGGGTAAAAACATCCCACAATGCACTCGGATCTAGAGATGAAAGATCAGTGAGATCTCCACCTCCAACAATCTTTTGTATCTCAGAAAACAAATAGTATGCTTAAATATCACACAAGATGGCCTCTGGGATTATCTTCTCCTCCTCTTTGTCACCCATTGGCATGTGTCTAGTTAGCTCACTTCAAGGGACAGACACTGAATGGTACCGCCCTCTCCCTGCTTCTTTCCTGCACAAGAATCACATGAGTGTGAGTCGCAAACAAATTGCTGTTGGAAACATGCAGCTATTCTTGTTCTTTCTCCCAAGTGTCAACTGATGATCCATGTTCCGTTTACCCATTTCATGAGATGTACACTGAACCGTATCTAATACCTCTCTGGATATCTTCAACTTTCTCCCAGAAATCCAGGCATGTGTGATTCTTGCAAAAGCTGCCCTTGGGGGTTCCTTGCTCTGCATACTTCTTCTCTAATGGTTTACCGAATGGCACATGTCTTGTTCCCTCACTTCATGAGAGAAACACAGAATGGTATTTTCCGACTCCCTGAATCTCTGCTCCTTTATCCTACATAAAATCAGACACACATGATTATCACAAAAGCTATCCTCAGGTATTCTCTCCTCCTCCTCCCAATTGTCACTCAACGGCAAGTGTCTCATTCACATACTTCATGAGATGGAAACTAAGGTGTATTTCCTGCCTTAATGATTCTGTGCTACTTTTTTCCACAAAACAATATGCAAGCTTGATTTTTGCAGATCTCCTATCCTTCTCACAAGTGTCACCTAATGGAAGGTATCATCTTCACTCACTTCAAGAGATGGAAACCGAATGGTATCTTGTGTCTCCTTGAATCTCTGCTAATTTGTTCCACATAAATTACATATGAGTCTGATTCGTTACTCCTCCTCCCAGGTTTTAGTCAATTTCAGATATCTCATTCACTCACTTCAAGAGGTGGACAATGGATGAAATGTCTCTACTCCCTGTGTATCTGTGAATTCCAGCACAAAAGTCATGCATGAGTCTTGCAAAATAAGTGTCTGCTATGCACATTCCCCACTAATAATAATGAGCTAAAGAAGTGCAGTTTGACGTGTAGTTTGACTCTGGAACACCCAGCATTGACAGGTTTGAAATCTATAACTGAAGAGTAGGGGTTTGGTGCCATTGGTGCAGGAAGATGTGTATGAACTTGTCTGTGCCACTGCACGACAACACTTTTCAGAACATATGCAGCAGGCAGCCGAGGCTCTCTCTTAATTGCTGTGTTTAATGTTGGCAGAATAAAGCAAGAACGGTCCACAATAGTCACACCAGTGTTCTCCAGAGCATGTTCCGAACTTCAAAAGTGTTTCCTTTATCCAGTTTGCTGTGAGGCTTCTATGTTCATGACCAATAACCAGTAGGGATATTAGTACGTGAAAGGGAGCATGTGATGTGCTAATTCATGAGACCTTCTTTTGAATGTGCAGGCACATTTTGCATTTCCCGTAAGTGGGTTGTCTGTTCCACATAGGGTAGAGGTCATTAGCCACGTTTGGTCTAAATCACTGTTGGCAAATTTAAACTGAAAATGAAAAAAAGTATTTTTGCATGAAACATTTTTAAGTGTGAAAACTGTAGCCATTAACCAAATCTTTTCTTTTTAAATATGCAAATTGTAAAATATAATGGCCAAGTATAATTCTCAGTAAGTTTTATGGTAGGCTATCTGTCAAGCATAGGATTGCAATGTGCTGGTAAGGTGGGATACTATAAGGATGGAGAGTTTATTTGACTCTAAACCTGTAAAGGAGATTAACAGGGAAATCTAATTCTAGAGCCCACAATTTGGGGTCAGGTAAAGTACAATATATATATTCAATGAAAAAACTTTGTTAAAGTTTCGTTATGGTTAAATTGCACTAATAAAACCTATGAAATTCAATTAAACAACTTTGTTAAAGGAACTTTATGGTTAAGTTGCACTAATAAAAACCTATGACATTCAAAGAAAAAACGATGTTATTGGGATGTCATGGTTATAAGTAAAACCGAAAAACCCCAGAAAATCACCAGTTATGGTAAGCTAAGCAACCATAACTCGTGCCATCACTTGCACTGCTAAGACAACCACCCAGTACATGAAAGATGACACAAATGTCATTGATGACATCACTGATGACATCACATAACTGGGCCACTTGTTTTTGTTCACTGACATGTCTAGGCTAGTTTGAATTTTTACAGATAATGAGAATTTAAAACATTGAGAAGGTGCTATATATATAAACATTAACCTTCTTATATCTTCTTAAAGTACGTTCTATAGAGTTTGATTTGACCATATAATGCACATACATGATGCAATAAGCAGGTCTTAAACACATAATTAATTTGTGTCATGATAATCAACTCTAATGTTATTGTCATTTTTTGGTGCTGTTGTTTCTTTCTTCCTTACTTTAGTTTCCCTGTATGTGGCTCTAATTTGTATGCATTCTGGGTTTTTATATGTATTTATTGTACTAAACAATAACAAGGGCATAGTAACTTTGAAATTGTTCACTATTTATTCAATGTTTAACATCACGCAAAACGTTCATAAAGTAGCAGTTATTATTTTACTATTGGAAATTACCAGAGTAAAAATATTGTACTTCTTTGGTACATGCTGCAACCATTGCCTATGTGTAAGTATGATTAGGTTCCTGTGATAACAACAGCACCTGAATATATTTTTTTTTTAAAAAAAAATTTTTTACTTTGTGTGCTATCAATATTAAATTGATTTTACAAAGGTTGTTAATTCATAATTGTGTCCATTATTGTTTGTGGTTGTTTGTGGTTCCGTTTCTAGTTTCCTTGGTTCTTTATACTTTATTACTTTCATTTGATAGTTTCTTTCTTTATTTCTTTGTTACTTTACTTCTTTATTTCCTGTATTCCGGGTCGCTGTATCTGCTTCTGTCCTTAAGATGTCGGATTTGTGTTTTTCAAGCATTTTTCCAAAGCAGCTTCTAGGATTTTAGTTGTTGCTATCGTCCAGCGGGTTTTTTTCCCACTTAGGAGACGGCACCACCAAGTATCCTCCTCTCGGAGGACGAAGGATTCCAGGAGCGGGGTTAAATATGCTTTCCTGAAATAGACGGTTTTCGGGCATGTCATCAAAAGATGTCTTATTGTTTCGATTTCAGCAGTATTCTTGCAAAGACGGCACTTGTTCGTGTTTGATAGCCCTCTAAAAGCTCTTATCTCGTTTGTATGTAAGAGGTTTAGCCTGGCCCTTAGGAAGATGTTTCTTCTTCGTTTGTCCGGAAAGCATGTGAAGACTTGGTAGATTTCGTTAGTTTTTTGGGTTGGATGGGTAAATGGCCAAGGAGCTTATTGGCAGCTGCTTTTTTCAATGTATCAATCCAGTCAAGCTCTTGGAGCTTCTTCTTCACCCGCATTGGATTTCGGGTTAGATCTTTCTCTGCACATCCGATCTGTAACAGAGAGGCTTTCTGTTTGAGCAGCCATTTTGCAAGGATTTCACTTTTCCCTATAGTTGTTTCTTCTTTAAGCATATTATATTGTGGAGCGGAATCTGGCATACTGATTTTTCTAAAAAGGGCCATTTCATTCCAATCGACAGTTGCCTTCAGTGACAGCAGTCCCAGTTCCCTTCGAATTGCTGGTAGGGATGTCGATTTCGGAAGGTGTAGCAGTTCTCGCCAGAAATAGGCTTCCAATTGTGGCCAGATGTTTGGCGGAATAGTTGGCATACCTTTTCCTCCGTATGTTATTGATGGAACGAATTTTCCTTTGTAATATTTTATTACAGGCAGCAAAGAAAATCGGCCAAATTTTTTGTCTAGGGCCTTTGCCTGGGAGGATAATTTCCGCATTTTTTCCCAAAGGTTCGATTGCATATTTGTCTCTTTTTAGGAGGAGTCAATCATAACCCCTAAGTATTTAAAATCCTTTACCTGGTCCACTTTTATGGAGTCTATCGACCAGTGGTTAGGTTTTTGGTTTGGTTTAGTTGTTCTTTCAAGAACCAGGATTTTGGTTTTCTCTTTGTTGATCAGCAAATTGTTCTTAGTTACATAAGTGTTCAAAGTATCCAGCTGCCGTTGGAGACCGATCGAGGTCTGATCTATCAGGATAATGTCGTCAGCATAAAGCAACCTCGGTATTTCTGTGACCCCTAGTTTTGGTGGAAAAGTTCTGGGCTGATCTTCGGAGTCTTTTAGGTCGCCGAGGAAGGCCGTGAAGAGGGCCGGAGCCAGAGGGCAACCCTGCTTTATGCCTCTTTCAGTTGTAATTTCTTCTGACAGGGTATCGATCTGATTTAACTTTACTCTGATAGATGTTTTTGCATGTAGTGCAATTATAGGTTCAAGAATCTTGTCGGGGCACGTCCATCTTTTTAGCTTCGCCCATAATAGGTCTCGATCGATCATGTCAAAGGCCTGAGTCAGGTCCACAAATGCCAGATAGATCTTTTTATCTTTTTTCCTTGCCAGATTTTTTAAAATGCTTATGAGCATGATGTTTATTGTTGTTCCAACGTTTCTTGTGAAACCTGCTTGCAACGGGTCATAACATGAAGAATTTTTTGCCCACTTTTGGAAACTTGTGAACAGGTATGAGCCGTAGATTTTCCCTATTGTATCTAATAGGGCGATCAGTCGATAATTTGATGGATCGGATCTTTCTCCCTTCTTGAAAATTGTTACCACCGTTGCTGATGACCATGAGCTAGGAAACGATTTTGAACGACAGATTTCTTTGAAGAGTATGCTGATAAAAGATGCCCATGGTTCTTGGTTTGTTTTTAGATCGAAATTTGATATCCCATCAGGGCCAGGCGCTCTTGAAGTGGTTAAAGTCTGTTTTGCTTTTTCAATGTCCTCTTTGTTTGAGTAGTCTTCCCACAGTGTACTACTAAGGTGTAAGTACAAGTTTGAATCGAGTGAATCGGAGGTTTCTAGAAAAGCATAGTAAAATGTTGTATCCAGCGTTCTTCGCTTACTGCATTTGTTGTTGCTGCGATTGAAGGATTTCCTGCCCCCTTCACAAGGGACCAAAACTCACGAGAATTTTTTCCATTAACCTTTTTTAACATTAGTTCGGCGTCTTGCTGATAGAGGTCAGCTCTGTGGAATTTTAACCAACCAGTATATTTCTTGGTCTCCTCTTTAAATTGCCTCTTCAGTGATTGTGAGTTTGTCTTTTGGGCTTGTCGTTTGAGTTTTCTAAGTGCTCTTCTTTTTGTAACCAGGAGTTTGTTGTATTGGTGTGAACCTTGCGGGGCTTTACTGGTTGTTTTTGAATAATCGCTTTGATATGGAATCAAGAGAGGTTGATAGTCTATTGTGTGCTGGCTTTTGTTTTTTTCTTCACCAGCAAGTTTTTGCCTGTAAAATTCAGCAAGTTCCACAATCCGGTCTTTTGTCATCCTTAGCCGGTTTCCTTGGTTGTTTACTTCGACCCTTGTTTCCGTAGTTGTTTTTGAGGGGTTGTCAGACAGCCAAGTTGTTTCCACGATATTATGGTCACTTGCTTTTGCTCGTATCACGCTGAAAGATGTTAGGAGGTTTAGCAGGGGTTCAGAAGTAAAGATATAATCTATTGTGGCATTTTGATGAGCTCTTTCCCATGTCGGTATTTGTTGCGCGTTTGTTGACTTTTGGGCTGCGTTGTATATGTGCCTCGAGTCCATCAGTTTCACCCATTTTTGTCCTCTTGAGTCTCCCCGATGTGGCTCTTTTAGGTTGGTCGATGGTTCTTTCGGAACGGGACAAGACGCGTTTAGATCACCGCAAATGGCAATCATCGTGATTTCTGTGTTTGCTTGAATGTCATCGACCTCAGCTTCGATCATCCTCAGGAATCTATCGTCTGAGATTGCTTTCGGGTTCCAATATACCGTTATTACAGCCAATGTTGACTTTAAAGACTTTTTACTTGTCGGGTCTTTTCTTGACCATTCCACTTGAATTGAGAGATGACTTTGGGAAAATGAGCATTTTTTGGTTATCTCGAGGCCAGAACCGCTTTTTACGGCTATTAGCAGACCTGCGGACGGGCGGCCTATGACAGCTTTTTTGGCTGGTGCAATTTCGAGTGAGTATCCATCTATCGCTGGAGCTTCCGCTAGCCAAGTTTCTTGGAGAGCCACGATGTCAAATTGCCCAAGGTTTGTATCTCCATTCGTTGTTAGATGTTTAAATCCCCTGGTGTTCCATGATCCAAATTTCAGTGAGGCTACATCTTTTGTTTGAGTTGGAGTTTCAGATGTTGTATGCCTCACCTCTGACTGCTATTTGCTAGAATTTGAAAATGAAGGTTTTGGCAGCCATGCCCAAAGTTGTTTAATTGGTCCAACAGGGGTTTTACTATTTGTTTTAGTTAAGGACAGAGGAAGCTTTACGTGATGAATTGTGGGAAGCTTTTTTCCCAGGTCTATTTTGGAACTTCTTAGAATAGGCTCCGTTTGCGATGGATTAGTGCACCTTCGTTCTTCTGGCCGCAGTATCTCCGCAGAGTTTAGTCGTGGGTGTTTTTTCGGGGAGGCTTCGTTTTTCGTTGATTGATGGTGGCGAATATGGTCTTGCTGCCTGATGTTATCCCGAACGTTCTCTGGCAACCTTTCTCGTTGGTTTTTTGCTGGAGCTCGCTTTGACTTTGTGTATTCAGTGATGATTAGTCCTAATTTTGAGAGGATTTCAGAGTCTCTGTTGGATATAAACGAGTTAGAGCACTCCTTTATATGAATAAAAGCTTTAGCTTTTCTAGAATGTGGTATGGTTCCACGAGCGTGATTTCCTTCGGGGTTAAACGTTTGAGGTCTTTGGTATTTTTCAGAATCTTCATAATAGTGCCTCTATTCAAGGTTAGCGATTCCCTGTTTGTTTCGGATTGTTCCAGTTTTAGGATTATTCCATTGTTGCTCTTACGGGGAGAACTGTGATCTAATCTGTTTCTGTCCCATGGTCTGTTGTCTTTGATCTTGTCTTGATGAGATTGATCTCTTTGCTTTTTCATTTCTGCCGGTCCTTGGGGTTCCGGTTTGTCTTTAGAAGTTCTGTACCTGAAGGATGATTGTTCTGGTTTACTTTTTTGTGGAGCTTCTTTCTGGAGAAGGTCTGAGCACGAGAGAGTTTGAGTAGTATTAGTTGAACTGTTTCTTCTGCGTTTCTTTGATTGTTTATCTTTTTCAAAAGAGCATATCGATGTTGGTTTGCATGCTCTTGGGGGAATTTTATCTCATATTTCTGGCGAGAGATGGAGGGTAATATTCATTGCGCTTTGATCCGCTAAAAAATATTCAGCAGTTCTTGGAGATTTTTTTATTTTATTTGCAGACTTTTCACCGAAGTTAGATGAACTTTTCTGGTGATCGAATAGTTTTGTTTTTCGTTGGAAGCTCTTTTTATACTGTTATCTGGAGAATTTAAGTGATCAATGATGATGCATGTTTGATCATTTTGGCTTCGTTCGTCAGGAGAGGTTTTTGGACCTGCCTGTGGTTTTCTGTTTTCTTCATTGGCTGAGATTTCTTGAATGCCAGAAAATACAAATTGAACTGGTCCTTGTTGAAAATCAGTTTGTGTTTGAACGCAAGCGCTCTTTAGTTTGGGAGCCGCCCTTGCTGTATTGTTTGTTTTAGGACTTGAAGTTGCTAAGTTGAAACAATTTTTAGGTGTTTGGGGACTCTTTTCTTTTGCAGTGATGAAGCCCTCGATGAAAATCAGCTTCGTGTGCAACATAGCTAATAACGTAGTGTGGTCTCTCAATGTCTCATTGAGAGACTCGTAAAGTTTACCGAATGGTGATAAACCAATTGTTATAGCCGACATTATCGTTGTTAGGTCTGGTTTTTTTGTGAAGGATTCATTCTGCCTTCCAGAATAATCAGGTTGATTTCTGTTTGATGCCTCAAAGGAGGAGTCTTGAGGAACCCTCTGTTCCTGCTGGTGGTTCGTTTCTCGAGGCTCTCGTACGAAATGAGGAAGAGAAGATCTTCTTGCCGGTCTATGTGCGCCATAAAGCAGCCAATCTGCGTCTGCGGATATTCTAGGATGGTGGGACAATGGGGCTTTAGATTTAATGAAGAAATTCGGGTGGTCTGGCGTAAAAGTTATTCGATTGCTGAGGGAGGCGGAATCTGAGCTTTGTTTCGTTGGGCCGTGGCGGGTCGGTAACTTCAGCTCCCCGGTCCTTGTTTAAGGGCGATTGAGGGGGGTGGGTCATAGTTGGAGACCCCAAAAAAGGGGGGGTACAACCAACCCCTTCTCAGCATTCATCTCGCTTGGCGCGGGCTCATTTGCGCATATTTCAGCTGAGTTTTCTTCTGTGATTTTCGGAGTCCTGCTAGGTTTTAGGATTGGTGCAGTCTTTCTTGTTTTCACTACGGGTTGTACATCGATCAGGGCATCAAGTATCTCATCATCAGTGAGTTCCGTAAGCACATCGTGCTTTCTTTTCCCTTGTCTAGCGAAAAGTTCTTTTATGGAGTTGCAAATCCTGGTTTTGGGGGTGACATCCCCAAGTGCTCTTTGTTGTGTTTTATTCATTTGGCCAGTTTTTTTGGCATTTATTTGTCCTATATTTTTTTTTTTAGTAGTTTTTTGATGTTATTTGACTCTCCATTGGGTCTCTGGGAACGTGTCTTTTTCTTTGTCAGAAGCCCGAGTTTAGGGTCTTGGATGTATTCCCATTCCTCAGCTGAGTCCGGCGTTTTATCCTCGGATTGGACTGCAGTGCCGCTAGTCTCCACCGGGGGAGCTATTCTGTCCGGGCTGGTGCCGAACGCGCCTGCGCAAGGGCAGCCGACCGGAGAATCACCCCTCGAGCGAATCGACCCGGAGGTCCCACCGTCCCCGAGGCCGCCCGCGTCTACCTGTGCGCGGATCCCCACCGCTGGCTGGGGCGCCGCCACCCCACCACGGCATCGAGGCGGGTCCTCCGTCTCTGGCACCCACCTTCCTGCCTGAGCCGCGGCGTGGGAAGAGGAACCCGCCAAACCCCGAAGAGCTGCCTGCTCAGTGCAAGCGTCCACGGTAAGTGGGAGGTCTTGTGTTACGCAGCAATTTGTTTGTTTGGGTTGTTTAGTTGGTTTCGCTTGTTGCTCTACGGCCTCTTCCTGGTTGAGCCTATGCACCTGTGGAGACTTTTCCCTCGCGGTCGGTCCTCCGACTGGCCGCACTGGGATGCCTACAACACTTGGCAAGGGCTGGGCTGGGTATTCGGGCTGATTATTCGGAACCTTTCCCGCATTTTCAGCACTTCCCGCGTTGTTCTCTTTGGTCTCTTTGGTCGGAGAGGCGGTTATGTGCTGCGTTGTGGCTAGAGCTTCGACCTCATGACTCACTCCTCGGGTTTTAGATTTTTGTTGATTCGTGACTTCCGTGAGGGGGATGTGAGTTTTAGCCACACATGATTGGCCCTTTTTAGGTGATTTCTGAGTGGTCACTGATGCTTTTTTCTGGCGCTTACACCCGGCTGATGTGATGGTTGGGCAGGTTCCCATCAGGGTGGTATTTATAGGCAATAAAGCCTGAGGTCTGAGTTTGACTGGGTGCTTTGAGGAAAACGGAGGACTTGAGGGCAGTTGGAGTTTCCGTGAGCTTCTAAGGCGCATGTTTTCTTCTTCTTCTATGCCCACGCTGAAAATATTTGAAATGCCTAGTTGGTGGAAGTCAGAGGTTGTCGCCATGTCTCTGCCAGTCCTGGCAGGGACTGCAGAGACTGCAACTGACTCTGCTCTGACTCCGCGGCCGCTCCGCAGTGTTTCTGGGTATTTGTATTCTTCTTCCTGTAGTAGACAGTGAGAACAGACTGGGAAAGTAGAGGAGCAAATGAAAAGTCCGACCTGCAGAGACTGCAACTGACTCTGCTCTGACTCCGCGGCTGCTCCGCGGTGTTTCTGGGTATATGTATTCTTCTTCCTGTAGTAGACAGTGAGAACAGACTCGGAAAGTAGAGGAGCAAATGAAAAGTCCGACCTGCAGAGACTGCAACTGACTCTGCTCTGACTCCACTGTTTTCTGTAGATGAGAGCATTGTTTAATACATTAAGTCGTTTATGATAGATCTCCTGATCACCCCTGACATCTTGTTACCAACATTATAAACACGACCCCTTTTGGGGACTGTTCATCAAAATTATTTTAATATGTGATGTCATCAGTGATGTCTTCAATGACATGTGTAATGCCATCTTTCATTTACTGGGTGTTTGTCTTAACAGTGCACGGTGCTGGCGCGTGTTATGGATTGCTTAGCTTGCCATAACTGGTCAATTTCTGGAGTTTTTCGGTTTTACTTGTAACCATAAGGTCCCTTTAACAAAGTTTTTCTTTGAATTTCGTAGATTTTTATCAATGCAACTTAACCATAACGCCCCTTTAACAATGTTTTTTCATTGAATTTCATGGGTTTTTATTAGTGCAATTTAACCATAAGAACGTTTATTTCAGTGAATTTCATGGGCTTTAACCAATTCACCCTAATTTGCTACAACTTAATAATATCATACTTAACCAAAAAAAGCAAAATTTTTCTACGATTTTGAAAGTTTCACCAGAAAACTCTGCCATTCCCTACCTTCTAGCATAATTTTTAAAACATCTACACACTTTTGGCTACTTTTTCCACTGTTTTTGTGTTCGCTGATGTTCATGAATGTCTCACATCATCAGGGACTTTTCGGACAGTGTCATGTGACCAAGTTCACGTGCGCGGAATGTTGACGTGTTCTCCAATGCGTCTGTGCTTTACGAACATTTTGGAACTGCATTTTTCAGCAGATCTAGGAACTTTGAAGCTCAAAATGTACCCTTGCACAACTCCAACACCTATTTTTACTCATTAACCTTTACCAATCTAGCACACAGCATATACTTAGAAGAATATTAGGAAAACTCCTATTTATCTTAAAAATTGCTTCTACCATTGCCATCCCTACTCGCCAAGAGCCACCACCAGCTGGAGGACCTAGACAGCAAAGGAAGCGCAATACTTCAACGTTTTACCTTTGAATTTCATAGGTTTTTATTAGTGCTACTTAACCATAATATCCCTTTAACAAAGTGTTTTCATTGAATTCCATTTTATTAGTGCAACTTAACCATAAGCATGTTTTTCCAGTGAATTCCATAGGTTTTTATCAGTTCACCCTAATTTGTTACAACTTAATGATGTCATATTTACCCAAATATAGCAATATTTCTCTCCAATTTAGAAAGTTTCATCTTAAAACTCTGCCATTCTCCTCCTTCTAGCATAATTTTTAACACCTCTAAACACTTTTTGCTACTTTTTCCACTGTTTTTGTGTTTGCCGATGTTCGCAAATGTCTGACATCATCGCTGACTTTTCAGACAGTGTCACATGACCACGTGCGTGGCACGGTGACATGTTCGCAAACGCGTCTGTACTTAGCTAATGATTCCGTGCATCGCAAACAATTTGGATCTGCATTTTTAGCAGATCTAGGAACTTTGAAGCTCAAAATGTACCCTTGTCATTACTAGAAACCACAGGAAAGGTGTTTGCAACTTGTATGCTAAAGCAACTACAAGCATGGGTAGATGAAACCGAGCTACTACATCCTTTGCAAACTGACTTTCGAGCGGGTGCTAGTATGAACTTAAATCTGAGAATAATTGACCGATTAATCAACCTTGCAAGGAAAAAAGCCAACCCGCCCTTATACATAGCTTATGTGGATTTTAAATCTGCATTCAACTTAGTCAGCATGGAACGACTCTGGGGAAAAATGCAAAAGTGGGGGTGCCCCAACTGGTTATTAGAAATTCTCAAATGTCTGCATAACGAAACTACTGCCAGGATTAGACTGGGAAATGGTAACAACATTTCTGGCGAGTTCGGCATACATAGAGGTGTAAAGCAGGGGTGTATGTTAGTCTCCTTCCTCTTTAACTTATACCTCGCTAATTTGATCCGTCGCTTAGAAGCATTAGGTACTTGGTCACCTAAAATCTGCCAAGATCGAATTACAGCGATTTTATTCGCGGACGATCTTGTGCTTTTGAGTAACACCGCAGTAGGAATACAAATCTTACTAGAGGATTTGGCAAACTATGCAAATGAAAATGAGCTAGAAATAAACCTCGACAAAACAAAGGTGATGTTAGTAACCCATAAAATAAGTAAATAGGGTGTGTATTGAACTAAGTATTAGACAGATCCAGTGCACACCCCTATATAAGTACCTTGGTCTAAACCTGATGTATAACGCAAGTTAAGAAAGTATAATAAACATGAAGACCTCAAAGGCAAGGCAACTGACCTTTCTGATCAGCTGTTTCTCAAAATGGAATGCAGGTTTTTCAATGAGTGGGACACTAGTGAGCAATGGTTCTGTCCCACTATAATAGATGGGCTAGAAAGCCTGCAGTTGTCCAAATGGGAATGGCTAAACCGGATAGAGGGGTTCTTTTGGCACAATATGCTGAGATTGTCACAAAGCACTCCCATGGAATAACTGCGCTTAAAATTGCGGTTACTATCGCTAAAAGCAATGTTGATGAAACGTAGGGGGGAATTGATTATTCGGACAGAGATTTTAGCTAAAGATTCCCTGATGGCCGCTATGGCCAGTTACAATCAGGCAGAGACAAACAGAACTGACACATATTTAGAAATGATAAAAGAAGTATTCAAAAAAATACATTGGCAACCAGATTTTTTATGCAGAACCAGTTATTGTAAAATTAAAAAAAATGTTTTCCAGAATGTTCACTCAGTGGGACTAACTGCAATAACACCCACTTGGGAACCCTGCATGGGTACGTTCAGGCATCACGAATGGTTCATCGTTTTATGAGCCCTCAGCCATACCTTTTGATTTGCCCTGATCCCAACGTAAGAAGATTAAGACTTCTTAGAAGGATCAACCAACTTCTGGTGCGTTCATCTATGGGTGGTCGACTAAAACTGAGCCAAGAAAGTAGATTCTGCAGAATCTGTAAATATCCTTGGAATATGGAAACTGTGCAATTTATTTTTACTGAATACCCTAAACTTGGTCCTTCGTATATAGTATAACTAGGTCACCTGGGACACAATTACGAAGCAATATTCAATGAAGATTTCTGGGTTTATTGTTTAAATACTACCACATCGGTACATATTGCCTTGTATTAAATTTGGACAAGTATTAGAATTCACATTTTGTAGGAGTAATATTGTACCTAGAAGTCATGGGGCAATTTTAAGAATCTGAAGACATTTTCTTTTTAGAAATTGTTGTGAATTACTCATGAAATGTAGAAGAGCAATGATTGTTTAGTTGTGATAAACTGTTGTTTTAACTTCATATGAAATGTAAATTGTTTAATTGGTTCTATGATATGCACTGAGTAATATGAATGATGAATTTTGTTAATGAAGTTAGTTTTAGACTTTTGCATGTTATGATATATCCCAATGTCGGAGGAGTGGCAATATATGTTTGAAGTGCGGCCTCATGTTTGTTAAATGTTGGTGTGTTGAGGTATGCAATGTATTTGTAAACAAAATATACAAAATGTTCTATGAACTAATATGTATAATAAATAAACAAATAAATAAATGTATCCTTGCACAGCTCCTACACCTATTCTTACTCATTATCCATTAACAATCTAGCAGACAGCACATACTTGGAAGAATATTAGGAAAACTCCTATTTATCTTAAAAATGGCATCAACTATTGCCATCCCTCCTCCCCAAGAGCCACCACCACCACCAGCTGGAGGATCTACACTGCGAAAGAAGGGAAATACTTGAAAAGACAATCAAGGACCACTCACAGCACAGCTCTCGTGTAACATAGTCCACCACCATCCCTCCCTGTTACCAGGAAGCCCCTTTGAGATGAAGACGGCTCCCATCCATCCAATGCACACTGCACACGCCTCGCCACTGCACTACCTGAGCATGCTCATTGAGATTCCAGTTGTGCTTTTTATGTTCTGATGGATTCAACTTGTAGTGCACCCTCTACCAGTGATAATAAACATAACAAATTACCTAAAACTGCCTCAACCTCAAATCAGAACAAAGTCATCAAAGATCCTGCTCCGGATGCATTTTGTAAGTTGCTATACTTCATTGTAGCAGTACAGCAGTGTGATATCTTACTGCATAATAGTACATTGTGAGGCACTGCTATTTGAATAGCAACCGTGATTACATGAAAGAGAACATGCAGGTTGATTCAGAAGTAATGACAGTTGCTGTTGCATGCATGCAGAGACACGCTTTAATAATGGAATAAACCATATTCATAATGTGATAGGGTACCCACCTCTCCATTCAAAAAGCAGTAAAATACGGAAACAAAGAAACCCTGAAAAAAAAAAAAGAAAATGATCATTATTATGTGTATATTGTTAGGAAGATTGATATTGCACGCGTTCTAAAAAACAATTACCGTATAAAGATTGCAGAATATTCAGAAAATACATTCATTAGTAAATAGTTAGGCTGTCCTGATGTTGGAACTGAGTTCCTAGATTACCTTCGTAAATCGATGTTCATTGAGTTTCGTAGTTCCATAAAGATAAGACATCTCAACCTGCCTGGTTGGTTTAATGCAAAGGATGTGCTGCACCCGGCATAGTGCACAGCTTCCAGAGAGTAGGACATCTTCAAAGGCATTAGATGCAGGGTTTTAGGAACACGTGCACGTGAGAGCTGAGGGAGATGCGCCTTCAGGGCAATAGTGGGTGAATCGGCAAACAGAGCATCTCACAGGCCAGCAATGAAGGACAAGCCCTTCCGGCACTTATTGACCAAACAACACTTTCATATGATCATTTTTTTTCTCACAAAATGCAACTTAAAAAACGGAATAATCACTTGGTAACTTACTGTGACTGAGGGGAAGAAAAAAAAACCCAACTTTATTTAACAGATATGAAACCATTTAGACCAGATTTTCCCTTTCCCTTCAACCAACAAGGGTCATCCCTGCACACAGATAGCAATAACATCCTGAGTGAGGCAGAGGAAATGGGCAGGGATCGTCATTAAGATATACTAATGCATGCTTGTCCATCAAGGTCCACCCACATTTACACCATTAAGCACAGAAATGTGGGCTGCATGATGTCACCCATGACCCGGAGGCATAGCTGGCTGTCCTCAACATACAGCTGAACACCCAAACACAAGGATGTTAGAAGATTACATACGGTGCAGATTTCCATAACACAGAGCATGTGGGAGAGCCCATGCATCAAAGCAGCCATTCTTTGTCTATTAAGGATTCCTGGGAACACAGTCAGAGATCCATCGATTAAGGAAGTGCTTACCCAGGGGTCCTGCTGCTCTGACACCCACACAAAAAGTAAGGAGGATGGTCCCATTGCTGGTGCTGAGGGCCACCAAAATGATCAACTCAATCAGATCAGCAGAGTGGCCTTTCCCCATAATAGACGGATGATTACTTTTAATCGACATTAGAAAAGGCATGGCTTTATCAATACGATGTGAATCTTGTCCAGTGGTATGAAGAATGAATGACATATGCTTCATGGGGTTATGAGCGTCATGTATTTGAGAGCAGACAAGAATGTCAAAGACCCATCATTACATTTTAAGGCTAGATGTGTATGAACCTAGGTACGGTTGCTGGAACTACCCAAATGTGACCCATGGAATTGTGTCGGTCACTGACCCAAAGATTTGGTGACCCACACAATTCAGCAGAGCCTTTCTAGGGTTGTGAACCAACTTCTCCTCACCTTAGTTGTGCCAGATTGTTCCTCTCACACCCCAGCACTTCCTAGCACGCTCCACCCACCAGAAAGGGGTACAATGATTTGTCTAGTACTAGTAAGCATGCCCACCTACACAAGGACCTAATTTCCGAACCCTGGGTGAACACGAACGTCCCTATGGTATTTCAGAAAGTGTGTAAGACTAGAACCCCCGTAATATTGGGTGGATGGAGTTTTGCACTAACTGTCCTGCTCACACATGGCTTTGTATTCATGCCAGTGTTTTTGGTTTTGTGTATTTGGTGTTGCACTAGTGCTACCTAATGCCAAACAGTTCAGGAGCAGTCCCTCGTGGGCATGGCAACTGGCCGACACTTACGTTATTATCCTACACACTCTCTCACTCAATGCTCCCTCTCTGAAACACACATTCACGTACTCCCGAGTTCTAAGTATTTTTAATCTTAATAAATCTTTATTTTATGTTCTCTCCTCCCTCTTGACGTCACCAGGGTCGGATTGGCCCTTAGGCCTCTCGGCCCGTGGCTGGGCAGAAATCGTCGCAGTTTCTGGCCATGCCTGGGCCGGTTTGGAAGAGAAAAAAAGAAAGAAAAAAAATCACTTTTTTCCCCTTCAAAAAGCCTTTCATCCTTCTTAGGTCAATAAATGAGTACCAACACAGGTTGGCTGATATTGTATGCATAATTGTTCGATAAAATATCACCAAGGAACATGACATCTGACCCTCTATCACACTTTCACCACATCATTTGCCCTGTTAGCATATATTGTATATAACTGTCTCTCATTGTATATACTGTATATAACTGTCTCTTGATGCTTTTTGCTATAATGTGTACATAATATATGATATTTTACGGTAATGTAACCTAAGCTGAACAACCCTTTTCATGCCTTTTGCGCCCTGATACCCTTGGGTCTGGTGCGCACTATAAATAAATAAATAAACAAACAAAAAAAAATAGAGCTTAAGTGCAACACAATAACATTATCATTTGGCCTTGGACATCTGCTTGGATTCACAGTCATTTAGTGTACTTAGGGACAATGCTATTTGTTGCCACTTCCTGTTTGGTCAAGGGGTAAAAGGTTGTGTTTTATCGCTTCCCGGGGTCAAATGACATCACTTACGGTGATGTCATCAGAGGTCAAGGGTCGTGAGGCAAGGGGTGGGTCACTTTTTTGGAGTCGAGGGGTGGGCTGCTTTTTTTTGGGTGACCGGGCCTATTTCTTGTCCCAGTCTGACCCTGGATGTCACAGCTTCACTTCCTAGATTGCTAAGCAGCACGCTCTTTTTGCTTGTTTGAGAAGCTGACTCCATTGATCTTGGCAACTCAAAGGCTCTTCTGTTTCATGAACATGTGTGGCCGAGCATCTGCCTTTGGAAAGGTGAGCAGACGAGCACGTTGCAAACTCCTCTGTTGCCGTTACTTGGGGTTTAAAAGCATGTTACAAGATTTTGAATGGCCGCCAACAACTCGCGATGTAGTGCACAGGTTGCTGTTCCGCGGAAGCGTGCTAATGTTGCGAGAGCCAGTTTGAGCACAGCCGATTCCCAGTATTTTGTGTGCACACTTAGGACTGCCAATGCGTACACACATGAAATGCTAAAGGAAAGCAGAACATTGCCCTTCAGTGAAGCACCCTTTACACAAGCCAATATATACGTCCTGCTGTCTGGATAATGGATGAACACTTCTTGCAGCACACATTCCCCAAAGTTGTAAGCGAGCGAAAGAAGCAATGCTTCACATATTTTCAGCAATCTTGTATGTATTATGGCTACTTTTTTCACTACAGTTTATGTTTGGGTTTAGTCCAGAGCAAGGCTTGGTTGAAGAATCATTCAGTACTTGGGTGATGAGACCCTGTGTTCGCGTTTGTATATCATCTGTTATCCGTTTACTCTGTGGATGCTGTTACTTAACAATGTGTTCTGCGTTGTGTTGCCAGCTACGCATCATTCATGAGTTTCATGTTTCGACTGTTGACAGGATGGCTCTTTTTACTGTCTTATAAAGCACCGACTATGTGCAGAAGGTGGCTCTATGAACCGACAGCTGCACAGAGACGCCTATTCAATCTGGACGCAGGAAGTAGCCATCAGACCTCCCCACCTCCCCTTTTAGACATTTGATTTAGTTCGACCAGGCAGTACTGAGCGGACTAAACTGCATCTGGGCTCAGGTTTGAAAAAATATTCTAACACTGTATGGAGAAATTTAGCAGAAATGATGAGTCATGAATAAGGATACAAAACAAAATCAAGATTCCGAAGATGAACGTGCAAGGCAGTCTATAGTCGAGGCCCTAACACTGACATCTTCTGATGACCTCTAGTTATGAAATATTCAGCTAGAGGCTGTTTTGTGAACGGAGCATTCTGGCATATGAGGAGGGACACAAAGCTTGCAAGTGTTTGGTTATTTCCCCACCCGTTTACCTGCCATAGCCATGCTAATACGTATGGCCATTCCCACCCACTCTGCCCCTCCCCGCTAAGAGAAAATCCTCCTGAGATCTCTTCCCTGCTAACTTTATAAAGTCTTATCATCAAAATGTGTGCTCCAAGTGCCTGCCAGTGTTTATTCAAAGCTGTCTTCTGAGAGTTAATGACTTAATTGGAGTTGTGAATGTTCTACTGGTGTAATAGGTGTTTTGTGCATTCAGCCACTTCATTTATAAGCAAAATACGTGTCCATCAAGGAAGTTCTGTTAAAAACAAGCATTGGCAATGCCAAACATTTTTTCATGGGTACCCTACCGGATTCTCTCTACCCCATCCAACCTACCTCCACTCTCTCTATCCCCACCCACCCTACCACCATTCTATCTTCCCTGACCCACCAAACCCACAGTCTCTCTTCCCCAAACATCCACCCTACCCCAACTCTCTCTACCCCCATTCTAGCCCTATCCTAAAGAAGAGTTTCCCTACCTAGGAAACTAAAACTAAAGGTCAGTCTGTGTCAAGTAGTTAGTAACTTGGAACCTGTCCTTCTGTCCAACACTAGAAACAAACAACTAAGGGTGCAAGGACATGTCTCTGACTTGATGTTAAGTAAAAAGTGATCATAAAAATGAAAAGAAATATCCAACAAAAGTGTTTTCCAAGGACAAAACCTTTCATTCAGAGAGTTGTTCCCTTCCCACGGATTTGTAGGTAGGATGGCAAAAGTGTTTCGTTTGAATAACAATTTCTATGTATCACACAAGTGCTTTTTCCAAGAATTCCTCTGGGTCTTTATACTGCACTAGTACCTATGGGGGGGGGGGAATTGGTGGCCACCCAGCCAGTGGAGAGGCTCAGAACTGAGGTTTTACCAGACGGTAATCCCACCAGCATGAGCTTCCTCAGGACTGGCAGCCTCCATCTTCCCTTGCCACGGAATGAGGTAAGCTCTTCTAAGCCCCTCTCCCCCCTTCCGCCTTCCCCACATTTCCCTTCCCTCCCCCTCCACACTTACCTACTTTTCAGGAGCAGACACGCTAAAACACTTCTGTCTCCAGCACGTCCACTCACGATCTGCGACAAGCCATCATGGAAAGGAATAAGGGACTATGTGTAGTCCCTTCTCTCCTGTGCATGGCGGCTGTTTTTTTAAAAAACGTTTTTCCTTATTTTTGAATGGCTGCCATGTAAAGAGAGAAGGCACTACTTGTAGTCCCTTCTCCCTTTCCAATGTGGACATTTTGTTTGTTTACTTTTTTTTCTTTTCAATGGGCGCTATGGAAAGGGATATCCGGAAAAAGATTTTCTTCCCCGACTGCCATTTTTCAAACTTTGTTTTTTCTGTTGCGAAATACCAGAGCGTTTCACAACAGAAAGAAACATGCTTTTAATACCCTGGTCTTATGGGCCGGGGTCCTAATAGCAATACGCCCCTCGTGTGGGGGGCATTACCACTTTAGGTAATGCCCCCCCGATCGGAGCATATTGCTTAATTCAGAAAGTTCTTGATAAAATAATACATTCCATAACATCCAACAATTCCTTTTTATCTTTGTACCTGATTCACAAACTTCTTGTAACCTTGAAGGATTATCTGGTGATCATCTTCGTTTGTGCTTTTTAGATCTCCTGGTATACTCCCCTGCCAGGTATCTCCCCAAAATGTTAGAGCCTTTATATAACTTCAAGTGCCTGATGTACCTGCCTACCAGGACTTCTTTCATGTGATCCTCAGATCCCCTGGTATACTTCCCTGCCATGCATCTTGCAATAATGTTAGACTTTCCTTAACAGCTTTGATGGATTGCCTGGTATACTCCTCTGCCAGGAATCCTCTTATGCATGCTTCAAGTCCCCTTTATACAATGTTGATGGCTTTCTAATATACTACTCTGCCAAGTATCCTTCTCTGGGGTTTTTCAGATACCCCGATTTACTTCCCTGCCATGTATATCCCCCCAAATGTCAGCTGCCTGGTGTATCCCTTGGTTTCACTGTCCTTTTCAATATGCTATAGCAGCATCTACTTTGTTGTGCTCAATATATTTACTTAAGGCAACACATTGACATCTCATGCATAGGTATTTGTTCGGGATTTGTTGCTGCACTTTATCTTGTAGGTATTCAAATATTCTTCTTATTGGGCATTGAGTTAAAATGGGGATGTGTCTGGATTTCTCACACAGTTCATTCACCTGATTGCATGTGTGTCTGTATGCCCCGGGCCTCCATTGACTCTGGGCAGACTCACCGGTATGTCATGCTTCTGCAGTGTTGCTTCCTCCCTGGGTCGGCTTCTTACATGATGTGGATGTTCTACCAGCATTTCCTAAAGCTCAGTGTTCACTAGCTGGCTTTCTTGTGTGAACTGGACCAGAGAATGCTGTTAACTGGTCCTTTTGATGTGCCTGTTGGGCCTCTCCTTCTTTCACACTGCGCAGCTATGTGAGACTTGCGTTCGTGAGCCAACACTTGGATCTGCACATCTTCTCTCTCTGTTGGCTTTCTCATGCAAGGTTCTCTCCCCTACTGCTTGACAGTGGAGTGAGGATGCACTTTTTAAATGTACTGCGCACTATAGGTTCAACAAAACAACTAATCTGCACGTTAGGTTTTTAGTTTCTTTTAATTTGCATCAACTCCTTTCTCTTCTTTTTCGTCTCAGTGTTTGAGGCTTTACGGGAGCTGAAGTCCGTAGATGTTCGATTTCCAAAATTATGCTGTTCAAAATGTTCATAAAGAGAAACATTAGAAACAGGAGATGTTATTTATGTGTTGTAAATGTTTGAGGTAAAAAAGGAATTTTGTTTATATTGACAAAAAAGGAAAGGGTTTTTGATTTTTACAATAAGGGGGAATCGTAGGGGGACAACAAGACATCAAGAATTTGGTTATTATAGGGTCTTCATTAGGAAAGAGGGAGGAATACTGCGTCTCATCTGATGGGGTAACCACCTCCCCCAGACAGCTGTCATTCCCACATGATCCTCCCTCATATATTGGCCCCCAAGAACAGGATCAGATAGTGACTGCCGACCCCAGGCCATTTGAGAGGAGGTCACTGCCAGGGACTCCACCAGATTCATCACAATAAATATTGAAAGGTAGAGTGGATTAACAAGATCCGTGAGGGACACCACAGGTAAGTGTTATAGGAGCAGCCTGGCAACCATCCTTGGCAACTCTAGCACTTTGTGGACCCAAAAAGGATTGAAACCAACATGCAGCCTTTTTGGTACACCTTCCCAATGGAATCAACTTTTCAGCCAATTGTGCATGGTAAACCAAGCAAAGACATTGGATAATTCTAAAAGCAGTGCCATATGACCTTTATTGACAATTTTCTCAATATTTCATTTAAAATCTAACAAGGCGTCTCACTTCGGTGTTTCATGTGAAATCCAGCATTTCTTATTCCAAGCACCTTGTGGGCTTCAATAAAATCATTGTATTTTATTGACAGTAGGCAGACCTGTCAAGAATCTTTAAGAGGAAATGCACACTGGTTATGGGCCTATAATTTACAGGATCCCAAGGATCCAAATGATATTTCTTTCAAAGTGGCATATTAATAGCCTCTTTAAGGCACTCAGGAACCTGCTCTTCAAAAAAGAAAAGATTTACAATTTTGGAAAGCCACAGTAATAAGGTTTCAAGAGACTCTTTAAAGAAAAAGTCAGGTAATGCATCTCCTTGACAGGTAGTAGGTTTCCTATTTTGAATTATAGTAAAGACCTCAATTTCATTTAATTCCTTGAAGAAAAATAAAGATTGTGCATTGGACAATACTGCTGCATCAGATAGTGATTCCGTTGTCATAGTAGATTTTTCAAGCACTGAAAGACGATCCATAACAGCATTTTTGATGAAAAGAGATTTTTCTGGTAAATTCCTCCTGAATTGACTCCAATTATTGTGAACTTCTATACTGAGCTGTTATTATATGTTCCCTCTTAATCATGAAGAATGGAAAAAAGTTCCATGGAATTGGATTTTGCCATGTCAATTCTCTAGTTAAACTTGACATGTGTGGCCTCAAAAATCATATTTGTTATATACTTTTACAGCAGTATTATAGGCTAGTATTTTGGTAGCACAATTATTTTTACTCCATCTGCACTCAAAAGCGTGCTTCTCTATCATAGCTTGTATCACCTCATCATCAAATAAATATTCTGTTTTGTAACGCCATGAGAAGTTGTAGTGCGTAAAGGAGTTAATACATCAAAGACAGCACTGGTGATCCGTTTAAATTGACTAGTGAGATTTTCAAGAGGAATAACAGATGCAAGTGTGGCTAGCTGAGGTAAGACCAGGGAGGCAAAATTCCTGATCCACATTAAGATCCTAGGCACAGAGCTAGAGGGGGCTTTAGAAGGAGTATAACAGATTTAAAAGGAGATGAAACGGTGGTCTGACCAAGGACAACCTTCCATAATTATGGGAGAGATTATTACATTCTGGGTTGACATCCAGTCAATTCCATTCCATTTGGGTAGCAGTCTTGACATGTTGCAGGAAGCCAATGGCTTCAAGTCAATTCATAAGGGTGATACCATCAATGTCCAGACTACGGTCCACCCACAAATGGTCCCCAACGAGAAGTACTCGAGATGTAGACTTCAGCGAAGCACCTAGAGCTGCAATCAATTGCTCCTAATTTCTGGGTTTTAACAGGCGGTCTATACAGTGGAACAATGCTCAAGGGGGTTGTTGCATTGATACAAATTTTAACTATTAACAACTCACAGTGGTCCAGATCTAGTATGACAGAACTTTGAATTTTAAGGTTTTTTAGTAAATAAGTACAGCTCCCCTTCCCTGTATCAATTATGATCAGGTGATGTACATTAAATTATCCAGAAAATAACCCATTCTTTGGCTGGGCTAATTTCAAACTATGGGTTACTTCTGCAAAAAGATACGCCATTACCCACATACATGTTGCAATAACCACATGTTGGTTGGATTTACCTTTGTTTTACCCACAAATGTACGTTAACTGCCAACATTAAAGTGCATGTACGGTGCCCCATACATGTGCACAATGTGCAGAAACTAACCTAGTTGTAGGGCTGCTTTCACAGCAGTCTCTCTACTCACTAAAGACATGCTAAATAGACTGGTAATTATGCAATAAGGTCATGCCAGTCGCTTCTGACAGTGCCATGTGCACTTTAGCTCTTGGCACATTAGGTATTCCAAAGTTTCATAAAGCTACAACATGAGGAATGCATGTAATAAGATGATAATTTCCTCATATACAGTGCATGACTCAAACTGAAATGCCTGGTGGTACTTAAATAATAGGTCACACAGATTAAAATGTAGTTCCTGAAATATTTACTGCATCAATGAAAACAAGTATACTACTATTATCCATATTTACACCTACCTGAAAAGACTGCAAAAATGAATTGAAGTAGATGAAAACTATCTGGGAAATGTCATCTTCACCGGGATTGACAAAGAAAAGCATATACGTTATTCCGAGGAGGGGTAGAAGTACTAATGTAGCCTTCACTGCCTTTCTGCAATCAGAAGTCAAGGAAGAAGGGAAAAGAGATTAAGAAACTTCCACAGGGTGAGACATAACATACATGATAGGCAGCAGTTCATGAGAGTACAAGTATATAACATGGACCATCCCCCGCATCTCGCCCTTCCACAATATCTTGATGGTCATCATGCATCTGAGTAAGGATCAGATTACTTACCGGTAATCCTTATAAACATGAATGCTAGTTTTCCTCACTATAGTCCTTACTTACTGACGGTAGCACTCCCAGAGATAAGCATTTTACTGCCTTTCACAAATAAAAATAACAGGAAAAATTACCAACTCCACCCCCCGACAGGAAGGAGGGTAAACATCACCATTAAGGGACCCTCATGAGTTATAGCACGCAGCCCAATGGAACAATCAATATCTCACAACAGGGTGGAAGAACCCGTAATAAGGGCTATGATGAGGAAAGAAAGGACTGACTAAGGCAAATTACTGGTAAGTAATCACACAATTGCCTCTTCCTCCCTCTTCCTAGTCACATTCCTTACCCAATGAGGGCCAAATTATTAATGAACTGATGAGGACACACAGAACATGAAAAAAACAGATTTGAAGACTGGATCCCTTCCCCCAACACCCTCTCCCTTTACCTCTGGCTGGCGGGCATTGGTCTTTGAGCCATATGAAAGGCAGAAGGTTATCTCATACTCAAGGAGTTTTTCCAAACAGACGGGGCCAAAGCATCCCTTGTCCCCCCCTTACATATTCCCCAGCCATTGATGCTGGCATCAATGGTCATGTTCACAGACTTGGGGAATCCAAGTTGACACACCTAAGGAGATGGTCTAAATTGAGTCACCACTAGAACTCCCAATATAATTCAGGTGATCCTAGGACCAGGATCACCTATGTCAAGGAGTCTTTAGCCCATAAGACCTCCAACAGATCACTCACTAGAGCATTGCAATGCTTTCTATCCCATCCACCATAAAGAAAACACATGTCACCACCAGGTCCACAGGACATTTTAACCTCTGGAACTGCCATAAGAAACTCTGGCTTGAAAGGCAGCTAGAAGAGACTATAACTTTGCTGCATACTGGATGGGCAAAGATACTTTCACGAGGGAAGTGTTGACTAGTGAATGTATGGATTTCAGAGACAGAAGACTAAGAGCTGATGCCTGTCACTAAGCAGCAAACCAAATGCAAGCAGGGGTTTGCATATCATCCAGGTCTCCTAGATTGCCTGCTATACAGCATGTGGATCAGCCAGTTGTACAAGCAAGGGTATTGAAGAATGCCTAAGCCATATAAAAAATACCAGCAGAGCCAGGGATTTGGGACATATCTGAAGTAAAGGAAAAACCCCTGAAATGAAAATGCCCATCTCTGATGGCAGAGTTAAGGACACATTGTTGAGCTGGAAGAATGGATAAGTGGAATCATGCATCCTATAAGTCTGGAGAGAACATGATTTCCTCTTCAGACATCATAATATGATAGTCTGAAGAATCCTCAGCCTGGCCGGAATATTCTTGATGTACTTGTTGCTCCTCTTCAGATCTATGATGTGGCAACATCCCTCTATGGTTCTGTTGCCAAAAAGGGGATTGAAACACTTGCAATTGTTACAGTGAGACTGGGATAATGGCCCCGTTGGCATGAAGGCTTGAATTCCTGTCTGCTAGATTATCTCAATGTCCTAAACACTGGGCCAAGGTGGCAAAATAACATTGACCGCTGGAGGGTAGGAGGGAACTGAATTCAATGGAGTAAAGACTTCTGAACAACATGCTGCACACAGGCATTTTACATTGTGGTGTCACAACTGAGTGCCAAGTGCTGAAGATGACTCCCAATAGGGAGGTCAAAGGTTGTGCATGGAGGTAGTCTAGACATTACACAGTCCGGGAAGGTGACTGGATGTGGGTCTGTGGATTTAGCAGGTCAGCCTTTTCCCTGGAAAGTTGGATTGATGTATTTAGCATCTGACTCTGGAATCAGGCCTGTTGACATTACAGGGATGAAAACAACAGGTCACATGTTTTGAGGCCAATACATAGCGAACAGAAGACCCAACTTTATCCAGAAGGAAATTCTGATATGTGTTCCTGACAAAAAGGCAAGGAAACAATTTACAGAAACAAAAGAGCATAATCAAACACACTACTTGAAAACAAACAAAACAGTGTTTCCATTGGCAAATCACCAGATGCCTGCCTCTAGCTAGACAAGAAAGTAACAGAAGATCACTGTCGCTCTCCGTATGCATCTCCTGTTTCCCTGTGGAGGAGTATGAAAACAAACTTTTATTATTATTTGTATTATGAATAGTGAACAAGGTGTGTATCACTGGGGATGAACTGCGATGAAGAAGTGTCTCATTGGTAAGGAAAGACCTTGAGAGAGACTCATTGCAAAGCAAGTGATCAGGGAAGCACTTAACATTTTCCAAATAAAGGCAATATAGTATGCACATTTCTTTGCTGGGAAACTACTGTGGGCCATATCTATGGTGGCCACATAGACAACATGGGGGACTCCTTTGCCAAATAATATTCTTCCTTTGCTCTCTTCAAGCTAGATCTTTCTCTCTTTGAAGTACTTTACTGTGAGGTGTCAATATCCAACTCAATTGGATTCACTTTATCAACTTAGGAAGAACAAGGAACTGTGTCAGTACTGCTAGAGTTCATATTGTGAATTGTTGTTACTCACATAGCTCTCAAGCAAGTGTACCATGCGCTGAGCACAATTGTCTGTGAGACCCAAACATTCACTTCCTTTTCTGTAGATGAGATGCTTGACCGGTCTCGAATCAATCCCAGTGCATTAACCATGTGTTAAAAGTACACCAAGTGACAACAAAATAATTTCCTGCATTCATTCCATTGAGGCATCTGAATATGCCTCACATATGTTTATTTGTAGGGTGGTGTACAACGCACATTGCAACGTCAACTACCTCGGGTAGCTTCAATCCCGAGACAATAAGAGTCAGGAAGAGGTTTGCAAAGCGGGAGGTGAACAAATGAAACTGTGGATAAGTAAACTTGCAGAACGAAAGACCAAAGGGACACAGGAACAAAGTCAAAAGAAGAGGGAGGAAGGCGTGAGAGCATGAGGTAAGAGACAGGTCAAAGACGGCAGTGATGATAATTGATTCATAGGAAAATGTCTTAGAAAAGGTGGTTTTTCAAGGCAGAGTTGATGTACAAGAGGGAAGAAGAGTATCTCATGTCAATAAAATGAGTTTTCCGGAGTTTTAAGGACAAAAACCGAGAAGATTGTGTTGCTCTGGCTCCTGCCGTGTGAAGAAAGGATAAGAACATGTGAGTTTTTAAATCTCAGAGGATACACACTCTGCCTAGTATATAGCCGCACCCTTATTATTTTCAGAATACGTCTTTTTTGGATTGCTGTTTTTCATGCCACAAGAGGCATCTAGTCAACCCTGTACTAATTTGGCAATCTTAATCATCTGCCTGGATCATTGTCTAATTATGTATTAGTCCCACAAGAGGAACCAAAAACAAAATATAGACTAATATGGTCCGGTACATTTTTCACAGTTGGCTGCTTATAGACAAGGACAGTCATGACAGTCATGCCAGAGGCTACATCGAAGCCTCTGTGATTACACTGAGGCAGTCAGAACCTCCTTGACTGGAAAGCAGTCTTGCTGATATTGGTCTGAATGATCCTCAAAAGCACTAACCTCCTTGAAAAACCTGCACATATATTCTATGATATGTGTCACCTGTACAGACACAAACTATGTTGCCTTGGGGCCAGATTGCACAAGCTTTGGATTGGTGCAAGTACAATCGTGCATGTTATAAACACTAAGACACAGTTTGACCTATGGCAAATAGCTGGCATAGCTGAATAATGGAGCTATTGTTTCTCATGTCCCCTCCCTATCCTATAAAGCAATGGCTATCATACTATTGTCCAAGGAATATCAGTGCAGTTCCTGATCTGATTCCCCTCTTAACACTGCACGTTAACTCTGTCGCTAAAGCATTTTTGGAAATAAAATAAAAAACAGACAAACTAATATAGCGGTGGATAAGTCACTGCAGTTTTTTACATGATTAAATCAGAGAACAGAATATGCACACAGCTTGTGGAGGTTGAACCAACAAACATGGCCTAGAGTGATTGATAAGGATTTTGAGGGACCTTGTTTCAGCCTCTGGGGCAGCTGGACATGCACAGTAGTGTTTGAAGAGAACACGAGGAGTCTGTAGTAATCCTTTATGATCCCAGACTATTCTTTTTACATCATTGGTTTTTTGATTGGTCTCCACCACTTCTCTTCAGAATCTCACACTGAGTACACATTGGCCCTCATTACGACCCTGGCGGAAATCGAAAAACGATGGCGGAAATGCAATACCGCCATCGAATAGCGCTCGGTGCGACTATGACCCGTCACCGCAAAGTACGATGCCATTAGCGACACCGTAGTGAACGCCAACGCTAACTGCACCAAGTACGCGCGCGCGCGCCATGCCAAACCGTAAATACCACCATGGCGCAAGGGTACGCGAATTCCGACCCTAGCGGACATGTACCTAACGCCATCAAGCACGGCGGAAAGTACCATTCCGCCATGGTGAGAAGTACGGCATCGCGAATCAACCGTAAACGGCCCCACTGAGTGCCTGTACACCGCTCCCTGCCCACAAAGTACAACTCCCCGTAGGTGCAATGAAGTCACAATGCAACCAGTGAAATGTACAAGTCACCCATGCATGCCAACGAACAAAAGAATCACAAGAGGGGCCAATGGGAGCTGCAGGGCACAGATGGCACGAATACAGAAGCCATTCCAATGGACATGACCACAGTCCCCCACCAAGAAACGCACGCAAACACAGGCACCTGTGACCAGCAATATTCCGAAAATCACATCATTCCACCAGTCCACCTGGCTGACCGGCATCTGTTACACAAAACCCAATCCCCCGCCCCTGAGCATGACATCATTCAAACAGTCATATTGGCAGCCCCCATCCCTGACCTCACTGGGCTTTGTAGGCAAATGCGCCCAGCACAGTACCACGCAACTAAACTCCGAAGCTGGAACCCAATGCAGATCTCCTCACAATACATCGCTCCCCAAATAGGAATATGCCACATCACTTGCAAAGAAGAACGCTACACGGCCCATATCAGAATAGAAATGTAATGCACAACAAAATCACCAAGCCCATACAGCCATTAGGCCATGAACTCCAAAACACATTTCACCATTGTGGGCTGCATCCGCAAGAAATGACCAGCTACTACTTGTGTGACGCCCTGTTCCATCATGGTACACAGAGCCACATTCACGTACGAAAAGGCAACATGGAAGCGCACAGAACCGCAGGGCCGTCCCAATGGGGAGGCACTAGTCCAGCTGAAAGGCCGAAATGTTGCTCCGAGCCACTAGTACTGCGTAAGGGCATGTGGCCCATTGGCGATCGTCCCATAAGATCGTAATGCTGCTCCACTGATTAACACGAAGCAGCAGGTGTCGGGAGTAAAAGCCATCTGCAGGAGTGGCATACAGATGGCAGTGGCAAAAGGGGAGGAGATACCTGTCAACCAAAAGAAAAGAAAAAGAACAGAATGGCCATCAGAACTACATTCGAACAACTCACTTCAATGATCACACTAAATCCACAGCCATATGCATGCTAGCCCACTCCAAAGGATCATCACCACCCCAAAACCACTTGCGACTCATAACTATCTATATCGAGGTGTAAACACCATCACAAACGAGTGTACCTGTGCATGCGTCTGTGAAAACAGAATCCATCTGATGGGAATGTGAACGTGCATGGACACAAGTGTCTGAAGGCGCGTCGAGACAGGGAGGGCTCAACAAGGCCAGATAGACGATGGTCCCACTATGGCAGCCCTGCATCACATAGCGCAGGGGAGGCGGACAGATTCCAAGAAGCCCTGTACATGGCAAACTCTGTATCAAATCATCTGCCCATGCATCCATTCATCATTCCCTCATCCCGGTATAAAAACGCCTGAATATTTACTCACATAACATTAGAAATATCCATTGAGTCTGTGCGTTATGCAGCCTGCAAAATCCACAGTGCCCCAGCCCGTAATTCCAGTGTTGTGAAGTAACATGTATTTGGGAACGTCCGGCCTCATCGCCCACGTCGCTATTGCGCATCCCAAACTATTCATATCAATCATTGCATCCTCGCCATGGCCCCTGTCTCAAGGACATTGAACAATAGAACGTTATATTTGCAGTCAGACCTGTGGGCATCTCCTCGCCGCTAGCTGATAACCGAAAGCGCCGCCCTTCGAATTCCTCATTTGCAACATCACGTCGAAAAGGCATCTGTGGCCGTTTGAAAACACAAATTAATCCATCTAGTGCGGCTGTGTGTGAAAATGGCAACTGCCTTCACCCACAAATGGGATGCCCCGCCCGTCGGTGCAACTCGGTACAGTGATGCATGAGGGCCCACCGTTACTCGAGTACTACGTTCCACTGACCCTTCACAAGTGTGTTCGCGACTGCAAAGATTGTATGTGAAACAATGGGACCATAGCCGAATGAACATATCAACCAATGTTACACGGCCATCGGGTACAAATACATGATTGCAATAGCAAGATGCCATTCCTCGAATTGCAGCGTTGTGTGCGGGACGTGCTCGGCCAAAGGGGAGAGCAGCTTGCACAGGTGGAATGAATCACCACAGGTGGAGGCCATACAGCCTGAAAACACATAAATTGCACACCCAGTCTCCTCCCACAACCACACCCACTCCGAAATGCTACCGGCAGGACTCGCGATGTTGGCCCTGGGGGACCTGATAGCACTGCAAGTACTCCAACTCCAAGAAGAAGACGAACACCAACTACAACCGGCCGCACGGAGGAGACGCAGGAGGAGGAGGAGGCCAAGGCAGGGCCAGCAAGGGCCGCCAGCACAGCCACTACCACCACGCAGGCAGCCCGCAATCCCACGCCTCCGAGCACATCCGTTCAACCTCACTGATGAGCAGATCCACACCCTCTACCGTTTGGACCGGGACACCATAGCCGCCATTGTGGACATGACACAGGCTGACCTTGTCAGCATGATAGATAGCCCAACCGCCATCCCACCCTTACTGAAGGTGGTGTCTGTACTCCACTTCCTGGCCTCAGGCACCTACCAGCACACAGTCGGACAGTTGCATGGCATTTCTCAGCCACTGTTCTCACGGACACTATTGCAAGTGCTCGATGCCCTCCTGCAGCACGCAGACGACTACATCTCTCTACCACGCTCGGAGCAGGAAATTACCAACACAAAAGTGGGATTCCATGCACTTGCCGGCATACCGGGTTGCCTTGGTGCCATCGACTGCACCCATGTGGAATTGGTCGTCCCACATGCCATGGAGGCCCAGTACCGCAACCGAAAACAATTTCATTCCCTGAATGTACAAATGGTGTGTGACTCCAACAGGATCATTACACATTGTTGTGCCCGATTCCCTGGATCAACCCATGATTCTATGGTCTTGAGGAACTCTACAATACCACGCTACATGGAGCGACACGCAGGGAACAGATCCTGGCTACTCGGTGAGTCTCATTTCATGCATGATGATGTGGGGTATGTGATTCGGCAATGACCTGGCAGGAAGGGGGGGGGGGTGTGCGTACGTAGCAATGGCATTCCACATCATACGTTTATCGTCCACATACAGGTGATGCTGGATATCCACTGAAGAGATGGCTCCTCACACCAGTCCGGAACCCACGGGACCAGCATGAGGAGGACTACAACCATGCCCACTCACGTACCCGTGTAGTCATTGAACAGGCATTCGGCCTACTGAAGACTCGTTTCCGCTGCCTCAGCAGGTCTGGCGGGGCACTCCTGTACCGCCATGAGAAGGTTGCAAAGATGGTCATGGCATGTGTCATGCTCCACAACATGTGCGTACGTAGAAATGTGCCCATGCCCCCTGACGCAGAACTGCAAGCACCTGAAGATGGTCATGATGAGGGTGGGGATGTGGCAGCACCTCAAGGAGTCTGCGAGGCACCAGAGGGACGTGACATTCGTCAGCATCTCATTGATGCATGCTTCTAGCACTCACGCCTGGTGGCTGATACATGGACACGGTACTCGTGGCACTGTGTGTGTCTGGTACATGCACAATATGGACTGTACGCCTATGATGGCCTAGTACACAAAGATCATTGTCCACACATCTCATTGGTTGATCGTGCATTGTTTATGGCATATGTGATATCATGTTGAACACCCTATCGACCCGCCACCCAAGTGAGCCCAACACACCCCCTCCACCCTCCTACCTCCCCCCCGAACACCAGTGTCCAAAGATGCTCATTGTCAGTGGGCAGTCGCTATTGCAAGCCCCCTCTGCGGGTATCAGGGGCACCCCTGCCTGTGGAGCGCAGGTTCCTCCCAGATCTACGTTGGGGGCTGCCCTGGACGGAACTTGCAACGGATGATGTCTGTGCCTGCTCACGTCCATGCATGTCCCTAAGGGTTTGTGAGAGCTCAGTGAGCACACGGCGCACTGCGGCAAGTTCGGCACATACGTCTTTGGACGTCGCATGCAGTTCCCCCCTCAGGCTCTCGGTGCTTCTCTCCATTTGGACTCTCAGGCACTCGGTGCTACTCTCCATTTGTGCCCTTAGTGTCTCTGTACTTCTCTCCATTTCTGCCCTAAGTGTCTCAGTTGATGTTTCTATGTCTGCCTTAGTGCCCCCACATTCATCGGCATGGTCCTTGAGGAGCGTGGCCAGTTGCTGCTGTTGCACGATTAACTGGTCGAGGGACTGTTGCCTCTGCTGGGCCATGGCCATTTGCGGTGGTGTCACAGAGGGGCTGGTGACCTCATGTTGCCTTGCCACAGGGCTTGTGGGGGATGGCCAGTCGTCGTCTTGTGGGTGCCCCTGCGTGGTATCCTCATGTTGTACGGGATGGGACAGACAGGGGGATTGGGACAGGTCATGGATGGATCTGACTTCGACATCCCCGTCTTCTGTGTCGGAGCATGCTGCCATTAATGGGGTGTCACCTATGGTGCTGCTGCCACCAGAGGCAGTGCCTTCTGTGGCATCCATTGGGGGGACCTATGGTGCTGCTGTTGTGGGCATGCTGGCTGCTGGGGTGCCTGTTGATGTTCCCTCCTCTGTGCTGCCACCTGATTTGTGCTGCTGCCGTGTCTTGATGCGTGCAGCTGAGGTGGAGGGTCTTTGGCCGTTGGTCTTGGCCCTCTTTGCAGGTGTGCTGGTAGGGGTGTCCTGATGCTCGTCGTTTGGATCGGACCCTGTGGTGGAGTAAAGGAGGGCGAGGGTTATTAATGGGTCTGTGGGAATTGGAATGGCATTGTATCACATGCATTGGGGTGGTACCTGAGGGTGATTTGGGTCGGGGCCTTGGAGGTGCTTTCATTTGTGTGTGGAGTGAGGGTGCAGTTGTTTGGCAGCCTGCAGTTAGGGTGTGCCTGCTGCACGTGTAGTGGGTGTTTTAGGGGTTTTTAATTATTTATGTATTTATTGTGAGTTTTAAAGTGCGCTATCAGGCCAATGTGTGTGGACGTTCTCCTGGACATGTGTTTCTGTTGCACTATGTGGACACATGGTACTTCACATGATTGGACATTGTGGATTTAGCTTTGTTTCATTTGGGCCACCTACCTGATTCTTCGGATGTCTGCACTCCTTTCTCCATCCCTCCGACTCCCTCTATGCTCTCCATTCCAATGGTGGAGGCACAGATTTCTTCCCAGGGGGTCAACTTGATGGGTGATTCCGATCCTCCCCCGGTGGCTGTGGCAATGTTGCGGTTGGCAGAAAGTATGCTACGGACGCGTATCCGCAGGTCGTCCCATCGCTTTCTGCATTGCTGTGGGTTGCGGGGTGCGGTCCCCACCGCACTTACCCGCTGTGCCACCAGAGCCCATATGGCCTTCTTGTTCGCAAGTGCCGTCCTGGTCATTTGTGTGGAGAAGACGACGGCAGCATTCTCCTGGAGGGTCTCTGTTAGCACGGTGAGTTCCTCACGGGAGAAGTGGACCTGCCGCTTGCGGTCGCACGCTTTCTTCGCTACTTTTCCCATTTTTCTTGGTTTCGCTAGGGTGGATGACGGGTTGGGGTGTGTTTCAGGGTAGTGTTTTTAGTGGTTGTGTGGATTTTGTGGTTTTATAGGTGTACGGCGGGATGTTTCCCGTTCCGGGCCCATGTTTTTACTTCCGTTTCCGTATATTTACGGTCACCGTACTTTCCGGTTGGCGCTCACTGCGGTGTCCGCTGAGATGGGTGGCGGTATTGCACCTAGGGTGCCGTACGGCAGCGGTGTGGGCCGTTTTGGGGTCATTTCCGCCATCGCGGACTTTGCACTTCCGCCATGCCGTGGTGCTCGTGCCCGATGGGTCGGAATGGGCCGCACTTTGCTTCATCGTGCAATGGCGGAAACGCTATTTACGCTGTGGCGGTCCGGTCAGTCACTTTCCGCCAGGGTCGTAATGAGGGCCATAGAATCTATTTCTCCTTCTTGTCTGACATCAGTTGATAATCTCACATCCAAAAAGAACATTTAAACGTGAGCCAGAGAAGGCCTTTTCTTATGCCCATCATTTGACAGAAAGTGGAGCAGAATGACCTTTTCTTCTTGGTAGAGTCATCCCCTTGATGCCAGCATTGATATATGGTCATACTGTTCAGGATGAAGTAAACCCGATATACTGTGTGTATGTATGTGTTTCCAAGCAGAATTCAAAGTAAATCCCTAGACTGCAAAAGTAAAGGGCAGATCTTGTGTATGTCCTACACATCATACTGAATACTGAGCTGCTATGTGTTTGTTGTTCATGGATTTGCAAATAAGGGAGGTTCAGAAAACAGGAACCAATTCAACTAGAAGAAAGGATCTTTATGTCATCCATTTGCCTTATAGCTAAAAAAAATACCAAGAATATAAAAACAAGGCTACATGTGTATATGATGCAATAGGACTTCAAAGGCATTGTTGAAGTTGGGAAAAGTTAGGTGAATGTGGCAATCCCATTATGGGGCCATATTAGAGAATCTTTGCACTGGTGCAAGTGCAATTTAGCACGATATTAGCACTGGGGCAACATTTTCCGCATTATGAAATACATTTGGGCCACATTAGAAAATCTATCCCCATGACAAGTGGGGTTTTGCGTGGTATGAGCATTAGTATTAGCATTAGGGCAGAGTGCCCTTGGGCAAACACCCCTTCTTTCAATGCATTTTTGCTCCAGGGCAATATTTTTGACCTACTGTCACTAACATGTACAATCGCACTTCCGATGGTGCAAAGGTTTTATAAAGTGGCCCCAATGGTTTTTGCTCTATGTCAAGATTTGCCCTACTGCTATCGCAATACAAAATTGCGTTTGCACAGTTGCAAAGATTCTGTAATCTGGTCCCACGATTATTAAAGATGTATTTTCTTTCAAAACAATAATAATTGACAGGCACGAAGGCCAATTTCCAAACAGAAAGGTTGACCTATCAAGGGCAATACTAACCTATACGTTTGAATAAAACAAACCTTTAGCATTTATTTGAAATGTAGAGATACAGCGAAGGGACTACTGGGAACACCAGAATGTCCAAAGAACAGCACGAATGAGCTTTTTTACACCGGATTTGTCCACTCCTACAACACGTATATATTTGGGTGCTGATATGTCACAGATATGTGGACCTTGCCTTAAAGTCTGTCAGGTGTCGATTGTCCCAACATTTTCGAGAAACACTAGTTTCTGGCGTCCCAATTATCTTCGACTCAAACGTTGGCATAAATCCTCATGAGGGCTATTCTTGGTTAAAGCTTCCAAAATCTTATTTGGGACACGTTATGTCCATTGGCCATCCAATGTCGTGCCACAGCTGAATCAATTTAACCAAGAATAGCCCTCATGAGGATTTATGCCAACGTTTGAGTCGCAGAGAGACATATTGGATTGACAAACTTGGCAGTCTGGCTCCCAATGGGTTAAATGAGGAGATCAACTTTCACTGTTTTCTCTAATTGTCTCTTATTGTTTTCTTACATTGCATTTAGCATCATTTGGTTTAGATTGACACCAGTACGTATATGACCTGAATGTTGAGGGTCACTTGAATGTATATAAATAAGAGATGTTTCCCATGTTTAAAAGATGTCCTGCATGCTGCGCATCCTGGAGTTCCCCCAGGACCCGAGGTGCCGTCTGTCTAGACGACACCACTAGCGGCATTAAGGCACATACTATTAATATAAGGTACAGCCCTAGGGTTGCTCCCTAGGCTCCATCCATCCTACTTAGGCACGTTCATAATTAGTACAGCCATTACTTTTATCTAAATGGGTTTATTCAATCTTAGTATTTTTTCTATGTCCATGGATGACAGATTACTTTTTTCTTTTTTTCTTTTTTGATTCTTAGGCGATGACTTTTACCATTACTGCCTCAGGAGGTCCAGTAATTAGATATTTTGATCATATTGAGTTTATTGACCAGTTCTCGGACACGGGTCGCGGCTCGTGTTCTTAGAGCCGTGATCACGTGTCTTACACAACTGAGTTGCTTGGCTGCGCACCGATGCAAGGAGGACATTCTGCCTTCAATCACGTGTCTTATTAAACCAGGTTGCTCGGCAACGCGCCGATGCAACGAAGACAGTCTGCTTTGAGCAGACGCTGAGAGAACTTCTCCGCTTCGTTCTTTACATATGGTGAGTTACAATCTACGCCTGTTTATTTCTATTTAGCGTTTAGCTACACTTTGGAAAGGTCCTTTATATATATTCACTTTACCATTCACAGCACCTGCTCGCCGTACACGGTGGAGCAGCCGGACCTCTGAAACATAGATTTCGCCATTACTCACCTACATCAGGTAATGGACCCGATTCCCTCCATTTTGTTATAGGTTAACTTTACTTGCCTTTGTACTGATTTGTTTCTTATTTTATATCTTTTGACCTGCCTTCTGATCCGGCTCATTACATTGTCGGGTATGTGTTTACCTTCATATTTTTTCAACTATTTGGATGATGACTGTTCATACTGATATTTATATACCTACGTTGTTTCTAATATGGGAATTATTCTATATTGGATATTAATCTTGGGATGGTTGGCAGAATTGCATGTGAATGTTATATGTTTATTGTTTTAGACTTGCCCTGATGAAGGAATTTGTTATATTCCGAAATGCATTGGCACAAAAATAAGTCTTCAGATAGAGTGATTTATGGCAATCTCTTCCTCACGAAGAACAATTTTGGTGGCTACTAGTCACTTCTTTCTATAAAATAATTTTCAACATTGAAAATCACTATATATTTGACTTTTGTATTTTTTCAAGAATTGGATCGAAGGAACTATACATAGTGAAATTACAACTAATATAGAACCCAGTATGGGATTCCAGAGAGCGGCTGTATGATTGGGTTTTCACCTAATCTTTGTTTCTTGCTCTATTGTGTACTGTGCCTGGTTCAGAGTGAAGGACACATTATTTCGACCAATTTGTTCTAGGATTTCCATGAATATTGAAGGCACTGAGGAAGAAGTGTTGGGGTGATGGAGCGGCATCATGGTAAGCAAGTCGTGTAGTCTCCAATTGGACACTTACTGTCATTTAGTGGGAGTAACATGTGGTTCAAGCTGACTGTGTCTGTTAATGAAAGGGGAAGTCACTGGAGAGACCAACAAAGAGCTACTGGTGTTGAGGTCTACTAGGGTGCATGAACCATAGTGAATGATGGCAGAAACTCTCACCACCCTCTAGAGACCGTCTCTTCTTAGTAAGCTGCAGGCATTGTGGATGAGGGTCTCTGGACTGTGGGTGTACGTGGGTGATATACAGATCTCAGTCATGCAGAAAGTGTAAAATGTGTGTGTGGGGCTCAGCTTGGCAATATGCTATGCATGTTAGGTATTTGAGTGCATTTAAGGGAACACAACTCGTCATGTAGTGGTGGCAGTGTTAATGCTGATGGGCCTATGGTGATGTGTGAGGTAGCATCAAGGCCATGTTCATGATGTTGCCTGTGAGCAGCAATGTCACCAATGAGTGGAGATGGTGTGTCTGGGCTGGAAGGAGAAAGACACAATTGCAGGGAGCACACCTGATGTCTGAGGAGCAGGGCACCTGGCTGAAGTGTCTCCAGTGTCAAACTGGTCCACACAGGAACAAGCCAGTAGCATGGCTGTCCTACCCATAGTATTTATCATCTGCGCCACAGACTTCCAACACGATTACTAGTTATTTTCCACCAACTAACACCCAATCTGCATCTGCTCTTTCTGACTTTGTGGTGATGTACAAAACCTATCACACCTTGATCGAGGTGGGAGGTGGCACCCTAGACACTTTGGGCAAGGCTCTTTCAGAAGATACAACCAATTGCCAATGCACAATGTACAAAAGTGTTATTTTTTTACCTTTTGTTATATGTATGAATCCTAGTAATTTTCCCTTCCCAGTTCTTACCTATGTTTTCCTTACCCGCCAAAACGGTCCTTTTCAAGACCAACTTTTCAATTATAAAAATATACAATAAAAACACATACTGTATATATGGATCAACACCCTTTCATTGATCCTTTCAATACAGTGTGTGTTAAGAAAACTACATACAGTTATGTATTTTATTAAAGCCACGGTTATCCCCTGTGGAAGCCACAGTTAAACTGGCATGGCCACTAATTTGGGGCCATCACTTTCATCCTCCAAGGGGTCCAGATGGACCCTGTCCTGGCGCCTTTGGCGCCAGGCTCATAATAAAGTGTGCTCTGCACACTTTTTGTCCAAAGCACGTGCATCCAGGCCAGGTGTGGCCATTGGAAGGCATTGGAAGGCAAGTGCAGAAGTCTATGGGAGTGGTGAGGTGGGGCCACAAGGCGGAGCTAAAGGGGAGTGGCTGGGGCCAGGCTATTTAAGCCAGCCCCACCCGTGTGTAGAGGCTTTGCGTTAGTCTGCTGTGTGCGGCGTAACGCTTACCGCCATCTGAAGCTCTTACCTGTTTCCAGCTCAGCACGCATCTCATCAGGTCCTGGACACCATCTTCAGCGCACACCTTACCTGAATCCAGCTTGCATCTTCAGCGTGCATCTTACCTGAATCCAGCCATACCATTGCTCACAGCGCAGCTACTTCAACTATACCACTGCAACGCGCATTTTACCTGAATCAGCCATACCATTGCTCACAGCGCAACTCCTTCAACTCTACCTTTGTGACGTGCACCTTACCTGAAGCAGTCACACCATCGCTCGAAGCACAGGTATCTTCAACTCAGCATCTACAGCGTGCATCTTACCTGTCCCTGCAAATCAATCGCCTCCAGCTTGTCTCATCCTCACCTCTTCGAGCGCAGCTACACGGGAGTCTTCTTCTCGCCCAGCATCCTCTCGAATCTTCCATCTATCAGCCGCTGACAGGTTCTCGGATCGCTGCTCTCCATCATCCGACGCCAGGCTGCCCCTGCAAAAGAAAACAAACGCACAAGTTTAGAAACTGCATAAACATTTAACGCTTGGCTGTGCAATACCTATGCCTTGCGTACCATCTTGAAACCCTACTTACCTTCTAGTGGGGCCGCTCCATTTCCCTCCTGGTACTGTGTGGACTCGCCTCCAACTCTGTGATGCAGAGTGGCCATCTTCACACCTATTGGGAAAAGGAAAAGACATTATAAGAATTACGGACAAGAATCATTGGGAAAGACATTGCAAAGGCATACGGACAACAATCATTGTTACAAACACTTACCTCCAAAGTGGATTGGTCGCAGTCGGTCTGGGCCATCATGTATACAGATCAGTGAAGCAACTAGAGCTACCTACAGCGCCCCTGCTGAAGAGAAGCAGGATGGAGAGATCATCCTTACAAAACAACAGGTGAGAGTTTATGGGAAAACGCATGCTCCTCTCATTCTGGCAAGAGGGGTTCGAGGGGGATCGCAATTCAGCTGCAGCATTTTCACTGCCTCTAACCTTCTCCCAAGGTAATTGCCAGCGACCAGAGCAGTCCACACTACAGCAGCTGGGTGTAAATCCGGATCCAGGGGAGCCAAGGCCAGGGAGGGCTCCAACCATGCCCCAACGTCCCCGCAGAGATCAGGTGAGTGTAACATAAACCCCTCAGTCGTTGCCGCATTTGCCACGCATGCATCCTTGGTAGCCGTGGCTATAAATCCAATTAAAAAAAAACATATCTACATCTATATGTGGGGAGTAATCTTGTAAAGATTTAATTTAAGATATTTTGGGTGTAGTCTTTGTACACAGTTACTGAACCTCTTTATTAGCTTTCTATTCGTCAACAGTACATATAAAAGTAAACAATTAAAAAAGTTAAGTAAATATGCAAACAATGTTTTTCAAGTCAGGTTTATTTTGGTGTAATGTGGTTGCACAGTTTCTTTTTTTTTTTTTTTTTTTTTTTTATTTGTGTATGTTCATTTAGAACTTTACAAAAGGACGAGAAGATAGCTTGCGCAGAGAAAACAAAGACAAAGTCCAGTGGCTGCACAAGGGGTAGGACCGTCAACCCTCTATCCTCTGCATAGTGAGTTGCAGTATTTTGATTGATGCTAGTAACCAGGAGGTTCGATCCCCTCCTATCAATCTGTTCCAGCAGGTGTCTTCGTCCCACCCATATTCCTCTGAGCTAAAGTGCTTTATGTAGGCCGATCTCAGGACTAGGGTTTCTGGGCATGAGATCAGTAGGTGCCTGATGGATTCTGTTTTGGCGTTACACAGACGACATATGTTGGAGTCAGATAGGCCTCGGATGTTTAGAATCTCGTTGGTTTCCAGCAGATTTAGCCTGATTCTTAGCATGTAGTTTCTTGCCCTCCTATTTGGGAATTTTCGGAGATATTGCATCGGCTCGTTTAGTTTAGAGAGCGAGGGGGGAAGATGGAGAAGAAGTTTATTTTTGGTGACTAGGTCTTGAGTCTGGATCCAGTCTAATTCTTTTAGTTTCTTGTAAACTCTCAGGGGGTTTGTAATGAGGTCTGCTTCCGTGCACGTCACTGATTCCAAAAGGGACGTGGTTTTGCCTTTCCAGGTTTTTAGCATCTTGACTTTGCCACTTTGTAGTTCTTTGTTCAACAGACCAAAGATTTGCTCACTGTCGGCCGTGATGCATTTCCTGAATAACCTAAGTGAGTTTAGGTTGACTGTTGCTGTTAGTGACAATAAGCTTAGTTCCTGGCGGATTGCAGCAATGGAAGTGGACTTTGGAAGACCCAGGACTGTTTTCCAGAACTTGCTCTCCAATTTTTGCCAAGTTCTTTCTGGGATTGTTGGCATAGCCTCAGCTCCATAGGTGATTGAAGGGACGACTTTTTTCTTGTAAAAGTCTATTACCGGGATGCACGAAAATTTACCAAATTTTGAGTCAATCGCCTTTGCTTGGGAGGCTAATTTCTTTAGCTTTGTTTCCAGGGCGATCTGCATGGATAGTTCGTTTTTTGAGGAGTCGATCTGGACGCCTAGATATTTATAATCGGAGACCCTCTCAATCTCTTTTCCCTCGAGGCGCCATTTGAATTTTTCAGAGGATTTGTTTTTCTTCTGTCCTCCTTCCAGTGTCATTATTTTTGTTTTTTCTTGGTTTATTTTTAAGTTGTTTTCAGCAGTATAGCTCAGGAGGTTAGATAGTTGTCTCTGGAGGCCGATCTGGGTCTGGTCCAGGAGAATTAGGTCGTCAGCATACAACAGGTGGCTTATTTTCGAGGATGCAAGAGCCGGTGGGAAAGTGTGTTCCAGGTCTACTGAGTCCCCGTAATCGCTGATGTATGCAAGAAACAGTGCAGGAGCTAGCGGGCATCCCTGTTTTACCCCTCGCCCAGTCTGAATTTCGTCTGCTAGGGCGCCTCTTTGGGAAAGTCGAACCCTGAGGGAAGTGTCCGTGTGGAGAGCTTTGATTGGTTGTAGTATTTCTTGTGGGCAACTCCACCTCTCCAGTTTTTCCCAAAAGCGGTGTCTATTGACAAGTTCAAACGCCTGCGTGAGATCGATAAAGGCGATGAAGATTCGAGATTTATTTTCCTAAGCTTTACTTTTTAGAGTGCTGATCGCTAAGATGTTCGCCATCGTGCCCGTGTTTTTCTTGAAGCCCGATTGGTATTTATCGTTGCATGGGGCAGATTTAGCCCAAGATTGAAAACGATTCAAAAGTAAGCTTCCAAAGACTTTGCCGATGCAATCCAACAGGGCAATAGGACGATAGTTTCGGGGGTCAGTGATGTCCCCCTTTTTATAGATGGGAACGATGATAGCTTTTGTCCAGGACGGCGGCAGGGATTTCTGCTCAGAGCATTTCTGAAAGATGGAGGCTAACAGTGTTGCCCATTCCTGACAGTTGTTTTTCAGGTCGATGTTTGAGATCCCGTCCGGGCCCGCTGCTCTGGAGATCTTCAGTTTTAATATAGTTGCTGATTTCTTGTCGGTCGTCCAGTTGGATCCAGGCTGACGTCTGGTCTGTGGTATCCCGGCAGGTGGTTTGAGCGGGGGCTCGGAAGACCGAAGAGAAGTGCGTGATCCATTTGTGCTCCGGCATGGCGTTGATTGTGGAGTTGTTTATTGAAGGCACCGCAGATTTCAGCAAAGACCAAAATTCTTTGGCTTTATTGCCATTGATGGCTTTTAGCATAATTTCGGCATCTTGTTGGTATAGTCGGTGACAGTGTTCTTTCACCCATGATTTATAGGTTACGATTGCCGATTTTAGTTTTTCTTTATTTGACGGATCGTTACCTAATTGTCTTTTGAGTTTTCGGAGCTCCCTTCGTTTTGTCACCAGGGTGGAATCATAAGCATGCTTTGGAGGTGCAGAGGCCGGGGCTTTCTGTTTTACGTTCGTTCGATGTTTTAACAGCAGAGGTACGTAATCGAGACTCTTTACGCCCTTAGATCTTTCTTCCCCGGTGTAGTTTGCCAGCAGAGATTTAACCGCTCGAGTTGTCAGGTTTAGGTGGTTTCCACGGGCGTTTGATTCTACTTCCATGGTGTAGGGTTCAGGCGCCTTGTGGTGGTTTACCAGAGACATCGTCAGCTGATTGTGATCGCTGGCTGTGGTCTGTCGGACTTCAAAGGTTTGTACTTTGCTCAGAAGGGGTCTGGATACGTAGATGTAATCTATGGTCGCTTTTAGCGAGCCTTGTTCCCAGGTCGGCAGACGATTTTCATTTGGGAATACGAAGTTCAGGTTTTCGAATTTTCTGGAGGACATCAAGGAAGACCATAGGTGACATCTTTTCAGTGCTGTTGTGGTTTGCGAGGATGCGTCCAGTGTTCGCACTTCCTTGGGGCATTTGGCGTTCAAGTCGCCACAGATGATGATTGAAGAGACCTGTCGTGTTGCTTGAATTTCGTCAACTAGGTTTTCCATCGTTGAAAGGTAGGACTGGTTGTTTATTGCCACTGGGTTCCAGTAAGTGTTAATCACCGCTATTTGTGATGGACTGGAGGAGGGTTTTTCAGCCCATTCGAGTAGTACAGCTAATATTGAGAGATTTGCTTGAAGGGTAGACTTAAGGGTCAGCCCGATTCCCTGTCAGCAGGCCAAAAGGAGACCTGATGTCGGCCGACCTAGGGCTCCTTTGTTGGCTGGGGCCAGGATTGTATCGTAACCATCCATAGCTGGATTTTGTCTGAGCCAGGTCTCTTGGAGACAAATGATGTTGAATGAGGCTAAGTTTGCGTCACCCGTTGTGGTAAGATGTAAGTGTCCTCTCGTGTTCCATGAGCAAAGATGTAGTGATGATGTGAGCCGGTCGACGTTCCGTTTTCCCATGAGTTCGGCAGGCCGACCTGCGAATTGCTATTTGAATTGAGTCCCGTGGGATAGGGCCTTTGGGAGCCAGGCCCACAGCCCCTGTAGTTTCGCGGCAGATTTTGAGGCTGTAGAGGCGCTTTCTGTTGGGGCTCCGATGTTCGTCCTATTACTTTGCGCCATAGACACGGTCTTAGTCAAGTTGAGTCGCTCTGCTTTTGGCTGTTGAAGCTTCGAGGTCGTCGCTTCTATGGGCTTTTGCGGCTTATCGCACCTGGGGATGACGTGTTTAATTTCTCGGTGGCTCTCATGTGACTTTGAGGATGAGTTTACCACTGTTCGGGTGAGTTCTGGAAGTCTTCGTGGCTCCGCTTTCTGCCCTTTCCCAGAGATTTTGTCCTTTCGGACCGATTTTCTTTCTGGGTTGGTTTTCTCCCCGCTTTGCAAATTTTGAGGGTCTCTTTGCACAATATAACCTAGCGCAGCCAGGTCGTTTGTTGCGTCCGCGATTTTCGTCTTTATGTGCTTTGAGATTGGGTAGATATAGGCTTTCGCTCTTTCATTAGAGTGGTATGGGTCGATGATTTTTAGGTCGGAGGACTTGATCTTCCGGAGGGTTGGGATCAGGCTGAATAGCATGAGGATCCCTCTTCTATTCAGTATGATGTCGTCGTCGTCATTTTCAGCGTGTTGTTCGAGCTTGATCGGGGACTCCCTCATGGAGCCGTGTCTTTTCCGGTGTTGTTCAGTCCTTGAAATGAAGTGGGGACGCAGGTGTTGCCCCCTTTTGTCGGTTTTTCTTGGCTCCGAATATGTGTCTTCTTTGGACTTTTGGTGGAAGTCCTGAGTTCGTCGTGTCTGCAGTGGGCTGTATTGGACGCTGGAGGCTGACTTTTTGCAAGTTGGCCCCTCGCGTGCTGGTGGATATGTGAATGACACCGCTCTGGAGCTCATAGGGCTACGGGAGGTAGCGGGTTTCCGACAATGGAGGATTTTCCTACGCTCTTCCAAGGTGATAAAATTGTGTGGCGAGTCCTCTTCTGACGATTCCTTTGGGTTTTCTTTTTTTGCATTTTGATCCACTTTAGGTGAAAGAGTCTGCGACTTTGATGATTGAGGCATTTTCTCATTTTTGTCAGGAGGTGGATCTTGGGTGTCTTCGAGGTGTTGAGAGATATTCATCAGAACCTCGTCTTCTAGGAAGTCCTCTAATGTTCTGGGGGAGGCTTTTGAAGTTGATTGGTTTGCGGCCGGACTCCGGGCCAAGTTCTTTCTTTCTCTTTCTTTTTTGTTGACCGTGAATTTAATCGCTTTGCTGAGTTTTGATTCTGGATTTCGGATTTTCCCCCAGAGGGGTTGTTTTTTTTTCCGGTCTCGTACCTGTAAACAAAGGGTACGAGGGGTCTATCACGCTCACTATCGGTTTCGAGGGGAGCGAAGCGTTGACTGTTTCATCTGTGATAACAATCACCTCTTGTGGTTCAGGAATTGGTAAGCCAAGGTCCAGTAGCTTGTTGGGGACTATGCTAGAGGGTGGAAGTGAATGTTGTGCTGAGGAGATTTGGCCTCCCTGTTTATCCCCCACGCAAGATGAGATGAGGAGGTTTGCCGTATCTTTATGGCCTTTTTCCATGACTAGCTTTAGGGTTTTGAATTTGTCGTCTAAGGCTGTGATGTATCCTTCCAGAAAAGTTAGTTTCGAGAGCATTGTAGCTTGCATCGCTATGTTGTCTTTCAGATTTTCGTTGATGCCTTCATATAGTTTGGTAAACGGGTTCATTGCAATGGTGATAGCTGACATCATTGAGAGAAGGTCTCTCTTGTGTTGCGTTGCAGGCTCCATTGGCGAACCCTGGGGTGGAGGGCACTGTTTAGGAACTGGCGAAAATGAGTTGGACTTGTTTAAGATCCGTCTTACTACAGGCGAAGGAGGTAAATCAGGTGGGCCACCACTGAGTCGCCCTGGTAGGTATGATTTTAGTGTAAGGGCGGTTGAAGCTCCGTCCTGCCGGGTGCCAATCGGCCGTTCCTTATTTGATCTGGGCGCGGCTGCATTGTTTGAGGGAGTTTCAGGCTTATGTTCAGTTTGCGGGGGGGTTGGCCTCTGTGTTTCGGTGGCTTGATCTTGAGATGACTGTGGCCCTGTCTGCTCTGGAGTTTCGGGGAAAGCGTTTGGATTCGGTTGATTTGGCTGTAGGGAGTCTTCACTAACTGGTTGTGAGGCTTTAAGATTGACCAGAGCCGAGTTTTCCCTGGATGAGGCTGTTTGCGTTGCGCCGACGAGCTTTTCTGTGGGTACGATAGCTCGGTTGGATTCTGTGATTTGTTTCGGCGTAATTTCAATATTAGATGTATGCTGGGACCCCGATACTCGGTATAGAGTCGGGTCAATTTGTTTTACTGGTTTCTCCTGTAGGGCCTGTTTCAAAGGAGAAGCAGGTTGTATGTCGTTTGCAGAGTTTTGGTGTTGAACACACGGATTTGTCGGTATGGTTATTTTCCTCGCTTTTTCAGGGGGTTGGCACGTTTTTATTGCCTCCAGTATTTCCTCATCGGTAAGGTCCGCTTGCCTGGAGTGAGACTCTGGCACGAAAGCATGAAAGAAGTCAGTTACGAGGGTAGCGACCGATGGTTTTGTTGATTTCGAGCCCCAGGGTTTTTTTAATGCTTGACCACTTTTTTGGTTTTTTGACGTATGTAGCCTGGTTGTGCTTTTTTGTGTTTTATTTGTAAGTTTTGAGGGAGCTTTCTTCCAGGTGGGTCTTGAGTTTCCTGTATCAGGGGACTCTGCCTCTTTCCTGGTGCGTTTTTTGCACTTGAGCTTCCATTTGTAGTGACACGTTGGTGTCTTGGTTGGCCTTGATTGAATCTGCGTTACTTTCGGGACCTCTGTGCTCTACTGAGAGGACTGTTGGACCATTTCGTGGCGGGCGAGGTGGCTGCGCCTCCTCCTCAGCGGGGGGCGTGGCCTTGTGGCCGTCGAGCCCTTCCCACTGTTTGTCACGTCCTGCCGGGGGATGAGCGATGGAAACTGGCTCCTCCCCCAGAGAGGCCCGCGGGTGCACAGCCTCTTTCGGGGCCATTTTCGGGGAGGCCGTTGCCGAGGGAGCAAGACTTTGTTCTCCCTCCAGGCCGACTCGCGGCGTCCGATCCGCGCTCTCCACCAGTGCGGGCCTCTCCCCCCGCTCACGGTCCTCGATCCTCCCTCCGGAGGCCATCGGGTCCCGGGGCTGTGGGGGTGGGGGCCGCGGGCGAGAGCGCGCTGGCCAAGAGCTGGTGGGGGCCATGGCCAGAGCAGGGACTCGTTGGCGCGGGCACAGGATCGCCGACGGGACGCCCTCAAGGTCAAGGTCCGGGCCCGGCGCCGAAGACACGGCCTCAGATGTCCGCCGATGCGGGTCCTCTGCTTCCTCTGGGTTTGTTTTTTGGCAAGTTGTTACAGGTTTTGTTGTATTTGGCCCGGATTTTTCAAGAAGGTCCTGTTTCAAACGGGCGTTTGCCATTGTAGCTATTGGGGTTTTTAGATGTTTATGGGGTGGGCCCAGCGGGTGGTGAGGTTGTACGTTGTGGTGTTGTAGGCTTTTTTCTGCAGCGGGGCGTGGGTACGCGCTTTGGAGCAGACGACCCTCCTGTATATCCGTAGAGTCTCGGTCCGTGGCTATGTCCATGGAGGTGGGGTCCGCTGATGGTGTTGCCATTTCAGTTGTTTCAGACGTGCACAGACTGCCACAGACTGCAACTCTGCAGCCAACTCCGCGGCCGCTCCGCGGCTGAGTGGGGGTTTTATGGATCCTCCCACGTATGAGGCTGGACACAGTAGAGAGACTCCTGTCTCTGGAGAAAGGGTTGGAGTGACTGCCACAGACTGCAACTCTGCAGCCAACTCCGCGGCCGCTCCGCGGCTGGGTGGGGGTTTTATGGATCCTCCCACGTATGAGGCTGGACACAGTAGAGAGACTCCTGTCTCTGGAGAAAGGGTTGGAGTGACTGCCACAGACTGCAACTATGCAGCCAACTCCGCGTTTCTTTTTATTTTACTTTCTACACATGATACATAATTTTCATTAGCCCATGTGTCTGTATTATTAATGTCAATCATGTATGGAATAACAAAATCCTTGAAATTCAAGGAAAACACTTTAATTGCAGGGATTTTAAGGTGAGTAATCCATTCTAAAAAAAAAACAACCTTGAAAGTCAAGGAAAACAACTTTAGTTGCAGGGACATTAAGGTCAGTAATACATTGTAAAAAAAACTTGAAATGCAAGGACATTTTTTTAGTTGTAGGGACGTTAAGGTGAGTAATCCATTCTAAAAAAAAACTTGAAATTCAAGGAAAACTTTAGTTGCAGGGACATTAAGGTGAGAACTTAACGCAACAAATCCTGAAAATTCTGCTAAAGCGACCTTGACTTCACGCCCCTGGTTGCGCAACCAATGACCTCAGTGATGACATCACAGATCACATCACTGATGACCTCGCTAATTACCTTAAAACAGTAACTGTCATGAAGCATGGCCTTCAGCCATGGTCAGTGTGCATGGCCAAATATATTTTAATGCATGAATGGGTACTAATCATGGCAGTTAGTTATGGACAGTGGTCAGTCACAACCTTCACCCAAGTACATTATATAGTTTAAAACACTAAAAGGCTACCAACCATAGATTTTTCCTTTCACCAGTGGCTACAGCTTTCAACCGTGTCTATGTCTACTGTATATTATACACACTGATCAGGCCCTAGGCATTGGCTTCACCACATTATTGGCCACTGGCCACAACTTTGGCTGTGTCCAATATTACATATAAATGGGCCTCTAGCCATGGCCTTTGATCTTGAGAAGTTCATACTGCACAAGAATCAAATTAATGTACCTACTTTCACATTTCAGGTGAAAGATTTTTTTCAAAACTTTTTAAACCCACCATAACTTTCTTGGTGTTGTGAAAACATGGCTAAATGCTCCAACCACAAAGCCGTCAGGACTATATAGCACTGATGATCCCTAAGAAGGGTTACACCAGTTACGTAGTTGTCCTTACAACCTTGCAAAATGTCTGTCTTGGGTTTATTTAACTATGCATAAAATAGCACTGCCGTCTTAGACAAAGACAATTTCCTGGAGAAAAGGTTTACATTTGGGCTAAATTGCATAACCACAATGCATTGCTGTTGTGGCTCAGAATTGGAGGTGAACTTTCAGCGATGGCTACTAGGTGCGCCGTGGAGTGTGTGACTTGACTCAAATGGATTTTCTTACATACGTTCACTTTCATAGATAATATCACTTACTGTAGTCATCAGGTATGGAATAAAATTAAATGTAAGAAAAGTAGGCAGAATAGGTCCATCCAGAATTCCTTCTATATTAGAAGGGGAAGCCTTGAGATGTATGGGACCTAGTGCCCAAAAGCCAGAGGTTGCAGTTACAGTTCCTTCAGGAAAGGGATTTCAGAAAAGATGCAATGTGTCATGGGGGAATTCAAAATAGTTCAGAGTTTCCAAAGTATTTCAAAGTGAAATAAGCATCGCCCCAAAAATCACGTAACTCCTCCTCTCTATCCTAGAGCCAAGATAAACTGTACGGTAGGATCCCTGACACAGCTCGATGACCAAAGGTCAGGCCAGAGTGACAATTTAGGGGACACACAGCTTTGCAGCCAATGTTATCCTATGGAGTACAGGGGGTGACAGGAAAATATATTTTTACCTACCTCCCTTCCATCATCAGGACAGCTTCCAAGTGGAGGTCCAAAACGAAGAAAATCAAATATCTCAACAGGACAGACCCCTTAGGACACCTCACAGTGTGGTTGAAGTCAGATTTCAGAGATGGTTAGTACAATCAGGCGATGAAAGGCAATCCTTCAGAGACAAACACAAGCGTTCCGGCGCAGGTTCCCTTGAAGATAGGAAGCTGAACATACAGGAGCAGGCTATATAGCACTAGCTGAGGACCCACCAAGTTCCAAGGCTCAACTTGGAACTTTAATGGCTGCCGTGAGGTAGCCCAGGAGGGAGTTTATCAGTCCACTGGGCCGTCCAGGGACACTTCTGAAGGCTCTGCTGGCACAGATCCTAGAGCGGGGTCAAGGCTAGTTGGTCACACTAGTCCAAGGGTTGAAGTACCGATGAGAGTCTTCTGAGATCAGGCAGAGGAGCAGGGCTTCACCAGGCCCAGGCCAATCACTGGGGTTGATGATGAGCAGCTGCAGGAGTCAGTGGGCTGCTCTTCTTCGTGGAAATCTTGACGCCAACATGGATCTGGAGAATGGCTGTAGCAGTCCTCCTTTTATCCAGATTTGGGCACCCCAACAATAAAGAACTCCTACATTCAAACAGCCAGTGGGGGTCCAATCATGGGCTCCACTGGTTTCCACATCTGCCCAGCAACAGACTTTCTTACGCCCAGGGATGTGGACTGGGTCCAATCAGTTCCAGCCCCTTCACCTGGCTCACACACACAAAGGGTCACTAGCTCACAAAAGCTAGTGACCCAGGAAAGCTTTCCCGGGAGAGTGCAATACTTTTTATGGGTTTTCCTGACCTGTGAGGGCAGAAGAAGGCCAAATTACAATATGGCTAAAGAACAAGTGAAAAACCTTGTGACACAGCCATTTGGGTGCCAACCACCTTTTGAAGCCATTCATGGTAAATGTGAAAGTGCACAAGTAAAACATTACAAAAATGGTAAACATATCATGCTGCCACCAGCTTGTCTTAGGCATATATGCAAATCAATCAAAAACACCAAAGGTAGAACGTTATAAGGATACAAACTATCCTAATTGCACTTTATCCTAAGATGGTGTGTGCAGTTGTAAAAGTGAAATCTTAGGGACTAGTCAGTTACCCCATAATAATGAGCAAAAGGCAAATAAACCTCAGGGCTTTACTTCCCTTCAAAAAGTCAGCACATGGTTCACAAACAAGCAAAAAGAAGGGTGTGCCTTTGAGATCAATGCAGGGAAATGTGTAAAAAGAAAATCTTTCCTAACAATGGGGCAAACACATTTTGAAACAAATCGAATCGTGTGGCTCTACTAACATCAAACTTGGGCCACCTTAAATTGCTTCATGACTCAATCTAAAATTGTATTGCTTGAAAGTGTTTCCCTTAAAGCAGGCATTATTCACAGGCATTGTTCACAATTAAATATGATACAACACAGATGCATTGCAGAACATATGTAACCACACGTTTGACTATTTATACATTGGACCATGGAAACCTATTAGAATCGTTTCTTACCTGTATTGTATTGTTTCAGAAGTAGTTGATGCTCTCAGTTTTGTCATTAAAATCCTTACTATATTAAATAAAAACACAAAATTGATCTGAAAGAGACAAATATTATTGATTTCATCAGAGTATTAAAAAATAAACAGGATGTGAATGGCATTAGACTTTTGTAGCAATCATATATTCTTGATCCTTTTGCAGAATTGTGGAGCAAGGAAGGGTGTAGCAGGGAATGTACTACATTGCCTAATGTACAACAAAGCAGATCTGTTCTATTGAAATGGTATGGCTACATGACCTTGCAATTGGTTTGACTTCTACATGGAGTTTTCTCAAGAAATCTTAAGTTGTGTTTGACCTACTTCTTTCTGTCTTCAATTATGACCCTGAGTTCAGACCCCTGTGACTATATTCACATTTCGTGCAACTTTTTTTATTGAACACTTTGTAATCACAATGGATTTGGAGAGTGCAAAAGCAGTTTTCAAAATGTTATGAGAAACAAGTGCACTTGGACAGTGTAATGTGTGCGTACGCTGACTGGAATGGAGGCCTGTAATTCACCATGTTTCTTATTTGCAGAATGGGAGTGGATGGAAGACTGCCCACGCACAGGCAATACAACTGGGGGACACACCAACAAACCCACACAGAGCATGGCAATGAACAGCAGAAGGAGCAAATCACTTGCCCTTTTTCTATCAGGTCACACATTGCCCTTGTTCCAACCTGGCAGGCATCCAGGTTAAAATATTCAGGGACTATTTGATTTGTCAACATGTTTTCCTAAACATGCTTCCATACTCTGGATGTTCAGTCAACTGTTTTACGTGAATGTGGGTAATTGTACCCTTTTCTCTTTTCATCTTCCCATGCACAAGGTCTCTGCCATGGACCTGGCCCCGACATTTGCTGTTTTTTTTTTAACAATCATGATTGTATTTGAGGTGTATTTGACATGTGCAAATTGTATTTCATTGCCTTTACTGGAATTTGCATATCATTTCCCCAACTCTCTTTACAAGATGATAAACAGTAAACTATAAGTGACAGACAAAATTACAAACGAACGGAAACGTGATTAATAGAGATATGTTGCTTAAACCTTAAGAGAAAGCGAGAAAAAGAACCAAGCAAATCTAAGAGAAAGAGGCCAGGTGTTCCACTGCATGGCAACCAGAAGGAATCAAGAACGGAAAGGAGGCTCGGCAGAAGGCAGGCTCGGACTGGCCGATAGGGCAATAGAGCAATGCCCAAACCAAAAATGCAAAAACGCTAGCCTGGGAAAGTTCTTTTGGTCAAAGTGGGCCCCTTTTGTTGCCCAATGTAGGAAAGTTTGATGAGTTACCTCACCTTGCAGCTAGTAGTTTTGACCATTGTTGGTGAATGAAATATTCTTTAAATTGCACAACTTGCATCACATTTTATCCAAAAACGTACTTTTTGGGCCAATTTTTCATTGGCGCCCAAGAAAATTGTATGTCCCAATCCGACCATGGCAGAAGGGGGTTTAGGAACTGCAGGAAGGAAATGGGATTCTGTGCAAAGCAAGCAATTGGCTGTAGAGAGAAACAAGAGGGGAGAGGTGGGGCAGGTGATGGGCTGGTCTAATGGGGTCTTTGGAGCGTTTCCGGTAGGCCCCTACACCATCGGACTCTTTTATGTGGGTACCTTTGTTTTCTGCTCCTCTTATCATCTCTCCCTGCCACCCTATTACCCAGCTTCCATCTCTCCTCATTCCCCACATCCCTTTGAAGAATCAAAGAACATGTTAAAGACTTCCAGTAGGTTATCCCTCAATGGTAACATATGTTCTATGTCTGTTTTTTGTTATGTTTAACTGCTTTTTAATCCCTATATAAGGACACATGTGGCGTTAAACGTACTTACTATTTCCACCCATTTTTCCACATTTTGTTGGGCAATGAATCCCCGCCCCAACCCCTACTTAGAGGAGTCAAGCTTGCTTTCACTGTGTAATACTGGGTAACTTTCGAGAACATTTCCAGGGCTACTGTTGGTTCCCAGTGCACCACCGGCCAGCTAGGGATAGCTTTCCCTAACAGGGTCAGGGTGTGCTTCTCGTGAGGAACAGTCCATGTGTTCTGTGATACCAGTACGAATGAGTATGATATTGCATGTGTAACATAAATACTCCTGTGCCCATTCTTTTGTGCTAAAAAAAAGATTTCCAGTCCACCCCAGGACGGGTGGCAAGTCATGCAAATACATGAAATTACTCACTGTTCATGTGGAATTATTTGCAAATCACTCTGCACTGGAAGTTTGAGAATAAATGCAGATTGTGGTAGCTGGCTTTTGATCCACAGAAAGCTGTTTGGATCTGGCCCACTATTTTCAATGGTTCTCAGCAATATTAAATGATCTGAATGACAAACAATAGCACATGGCAGAAGAGAGCAGGTTTTTATTCCCCCGCCCACACTATTAAGATAAAGTCTGGAATCAGCTTTCAATTGTACAAGTCCAATCTATTAAAGGATAGCATACTATGAAGTATAGATTTAACAGACGGGCCTCATTACGACCCAGGCGTTGGACCATGGTGCTAGAAGCACCATGGTCCATGCCGGTAATTTACCGACTCCGCCATGGCGGAATGGGGAATTACCACCCCATTCCGAGGTTGGCGGGGCGGTAAGTCCGCATGCCGCCATGGCCGTTCCCCATTCCCATTTTTGCCCCATAGGGCTGAATGGGAATGGGGAAGGCGCTAATTATGGTACCGTAAATTACGGTGCTGTAATTAGCTCCTAGGGCCCTTTGAGGGTTGGTTTTTTAACGCCTGCTAAAAGCAGGCATTAAAGTGCAACCCGCAAAGGGACTCGTAATCAGGCGTTAAGGGTTTAATGGCGCCAACACCTTTTACGGCGCCGTTAACCCCTTAACGCCTGGGTTGTAATGAGGCCCATGTTCATAAAAATTTCAATGATGAGAATAGCAGCCAAAATGCTGCAAAAAAAAAAACAAACTCTTCTATTTCCTGAGCGAGTGCACACACGTGTGTTGGATATAGTGTATAGTACCTTTCGGAATTCGTAAGGAAAATGTTTATCTGGTCGCTCTATAAAAAGAGAAAAAAACGCATTTTCTAATTTCCATTATGATCGGACCTACACTTACTTGAAATTAGAATAAGAGTTTTATATTTCCAGCTCTAGCCTCCGTAAACATATTGCTCCCCCTTCGTACCACTGGGTGGTTCTGTTTGAGGCAGCCAAAAAGTGTTTGACGAGAGGCCCAATATTTCCGTCAGGAAAAATTACAGTATGCTCTTGGCTCACTCCTCCTCTTCTTCTCTCAGTAAACCAAACTCTTCCTTTGCCTTCTCCTACCACCTTTTCCCCGATGCCACCAACATCATCTTCTCCTTCCCATGCTTTAACCCTGACTGATCCACCAGTTTCCATCCATCTCTAGGTATCACTTCATTGCCTAGTGATAAACTCTTCCAAGATGAAAGCCATCGACCTCCCAGCTTCCATTTCTCCTGCCGTTCTTTTTTCACCATTGTCTATTACCCACAAACACCTTACCCCATAATAAAAGACCTATGGCATTGGCGTCTTGTTTTATATTGAACTACAGTTTCAGCTACCATTTCTACCAGCTTAAATTAAATATGTGCAAAATCTGTCCTCACCTCACGGTAAACTACTACTAAATCCCTGCCGTATGTTATTTCTCTTAGGAACATTTTCCCCACCAAAAATAAATATAATTATTCTTTTCCTTTATTTATTTTTTTACCTCCAGAGGACTGGAGGATAAGATCTTGTAAAAATTGTTTTCAATTAAATCAAGTAATAAAAAATAAAAAATAATTACGAATGATAAAATATAATAAAAAATGCAACATTTCCTTCTGAAAAGTATCATACAATTCATGATTTATTTTCCTCTTGTTTGGGGAATTGCAGCCCCAATTAGGTTGTGCAGGGAAAAAGACCATGTGGGTCAACTTACAACCTTGTAAAGTATTTGAAACAACCAGCAACTGGCTCTTTCTTTCCCAAACTGGCAGTCATTTCAAACCAATACCAGAAGAATGATGCATTGGATATGTATATTAGCCTCATCGATCCATCGTTGCCAAATGGATGTAACCATCTGGAGGATGAAGATTGAATTGAGAATGTGCCTGGTAGTAGACAATGTGCCCTGCATGGGTGTAAACGTCCCCTTCCACTTACCCCTCGGCTCCATTACCAGCACAGTGAAAATCATACACATTGTTATGGCTAGGTAATATTTTCATTTTAGTGCTAAATCTCCCTTACTTGTGAGACCGCCAAAAATGTTTGCTGCACTTGTGGATTAGTTTTCCTTATATCTCAGTGAGTGGGAAACCTTTTCCATACTCACCCTTTATTTTACTCTTTTTATGGGTGTCATTTTTAAGATTCTACATATTGGGCCTCATTACACGGTAGGCGGTAACCATGGCGCTATTAGCGCCATGGTGGCTGCCGGTATTTTACTGTGTCCGCCTTGGTGGATGGCGGAATTACCGCCCTACTCCAAGGTGAGCGGGGGCGGTAATTCCCCATTCACCAAGGCACTTCCCCATTCCCATTTTTGCCCCCATAGGGCATAATGGGAAAGGTGAAGGAGCTAATTACGGTACCGCAAATTGCAGTACCGTAATTAGCACCGAGGTCCCTTTGTGGCACCCTAATTTAACGGCTGGTAAATACAGCCGTTAAGGTCGGGTCCCGCAAAGGGAACTCGTAGTAAGGCGGTAAGGGTTTACCGGTACCGGTGCCCTTACCGGTACCGGTAAACCCTTACCGCCTAACGTGTAATGAGGCCCATTGTCTTTTTGATTTTTTCCTCTATGACAACTTTTTAGCGTATATAGCTGGGTTGCCCTTTCGACTCCCTTTTACATTTTCTCTAGCTTACCTTGTGGGAACTACTGTTCCCAATGATAGAAAGGATATTTTATCCTCTCTACACTTTATTTTGGTGAGACAGCACACCCCACCTTGTGTAGACTGCTGGGGAGATACAGTGTATCACCTTTCTCGCTATCACTGTAACATTTGTGGTACAGAGACACGCTTAACCTAAATGGCTGGTGGCAGTGAACCTTTTTACTAATACGGTGCACTTTACACGCAGGATGTTTCCACATCTGCAGTAAATGCACCCATGGGTGTCCATTTTACCAAAATGGCCCATGTCTTCTTATATAGCCAGTTTTTGGTTTCTTGCACTTTATTTATCCTTCAGTGATCCTTCAGGGTGGTAAATTCCTTTCTATGGGGTTTATCTTCGGCAGGAGACCCTGGGCAAGCCTGCCCAGGCTCCACAGTGTCTGGCACAGCAGGAAGCGAGGGGGGAGTCGAAAACTCTGCAGGCATTTGTCTTCCAGCCAGGCTGCTTGGGATCCAGTTTCAACTGGATGGCTGGCTGTCCTGGAATGACTGCCACCCCCTCAGCTTTGAGTGTTGCATGCCTGTTTGATTGGCTGGTTTCCTGTATAAAAGTCCGATCCTGGAAGCTGAAGAGATAGTCGACCACTGGAACCAAATTCAAAGCGGAAGATGAAGGTGAAGAAAATCTGGCTGAGAGATGATTTCTAGCGACCAGAGAGCCTTCTGTTGCCCTTAGTTACAAGCATCCTGGGGTTCCCAAAGATGATGAATCTGACCCAGAGCCTGGTGAGATCCACTAAACGCCTACATCTCTGCTTATCCTGACCTGTCTGTTAGCCATTAGAGACCTAGTGAACCCCTCCTGCCACTGAGAAAGAATAGGGAAAGATGTATAAGGTTTGGGCCTTTGTCCAAGAAATGAAACACAGGTTAAAAAGTTACTTACTTGTAAAGGAGTTGGTTGGTAACTGTCCCTCTGAAACCTGAGCAGTTACAAATGTTCTAACTATCCTATGATTGTGTTTGCCATTCTTAAAAGTATATATATATATGGTTATTTTTCTTACCTGTGAATTGGGCCCCACTCTTCCCAAAAGTAATGCTGTTGGTTTCACTTATTTCTTTCAGAAAGTAAGTGTATATGTTTACAAACTGGGTCTTGCTTCCCCTTAGCTTCTGTATAGCCTGCCTAGAATAAGTCTGCCTTGGGTTTTATCTACCTTGAATAGCTGTGTGCCATTCCTAATAAGTGTGCTGTGGGGTTTACTTACCTTACTCTGCCTGGTGCAATCCCAAAATAGTGTAAAGAGTCATTGGCCCTCATTACGACCCAGGCGTTGGACCATGGTGCTAATAGCACCATGGTCCATGCCAGTAACTTACCGACTACCACATGGCGGAATGGGGAATTACCGCCCCATTCCGAGGTTGGCGGGGCGGTAATTCCCCATGCCGCCATGGCCCTTCCCCATTCCCATTTTTGCCCCATAGGGCTCAATGGGAATGGGGAAGGCGCTAAGTACGGTGCCGCAAATTGCGGCACCGTACTTAGCACCAAGGTCCCTTTGCGGGTTGGTTTTTAATGCCTGCAAAAAGCAGGCGTTAAATTCTCCAACCCGCAAAGGGACCTCGTAATGAGGCGTTAAGGGTTTAACGGCGCCGCCACCTTTTACGGCGCCGTTAACCCTTTAACGCCTGGGTTATAATGAGGGCCATTGCTTACCTTAATCTGTGTTCCACTGATCTAAAAAAATCTGTAATAGTTTATTACAAAATTATGCCTTACACAGCATGTATACCTGAGGGTTATCCTGAATGTAGTTATATGTTCATACTTCTCCATGAATTTGTGCTCCACTATTCTGAAAAGTGTCCTTATAATGGGGTTGGTTTACTGTGTGATTTCTTAATTAAGTGTCACTGCATAACTGACAGGATGTACTACCATTGCATTACTGTAAGTAATCTAAAAGTAACTTGTGGTTTTACTCCCGCTGAATAGCTGTGTTCTATTCTAAATGTGTATGATTACGTCTGACTTGCCTAGAAATACTGTTAGTATTCTGAACAAGGTCTATGCTTTGGTCTGTGTACCTTAAGCACTGTGTTGTTTTTTTTTTTATTGTGTTTATGACTCTATGAAAAACCACCATGATTACCTTGGCCTATTTGTATTCATAATAAACCTTTATTTTTTTTATAATACTTCTGGGTGTAAGTGTTTCTTTTGAACCATTTGTAAGCTAAAAGTTATTTGTACTTTCCTCCAACCCTCTCTCCCTCCTAAAATACGCCTGGCTACTCTGCCCATGCTACCAAATATTCAAATGGTGCAACCTTATACTAACAGTGGAGCTTTCTACTGTCTCTCAATTGTATGGTTTTGTGAGCCCTTAGCTGGTCTTCAGGAAAACTGTCCAAACAGGTATGTACTCCACCCCCTGTCCCTGGTAAATGTTCTCATGCTTGCTCCTTCCTCACCTGGTATATGTCACTCAAACAATTTTCCTGTGACCAGGCAGCTTACCCTAGGACTGCCTCCACTCTTTTTTACAGCATAACTTGTTAGTCATTTTTGTTTGAAATGACACGCTGTTCCTCAATAAATGCAAAAAATACAAACATTAAAGCAGGAGTGGTATAATCATAGTTCCGTAAATGCAGTGAAAAGGTTCCATTGATGGGGCACAACTCTTAGAGTAAAGGAAACTAATGGTTCATCTTCATAACCAGTTGTGTTTTGTTAATTCATCACTGCAGACAAAGCCTATCAAAATGTAGTGATAATACACTGGGTACATGGTCATTTCAGGTGGTAACGGTCCAAAGCCCAAGTTATACGTCTTGATCGCAGTGATGGTCTTAAGCGCAGGCTAATGGCTTTTACCCGCAGTGTACCCTGCTGCCCCGATAGATGTTAGCACACAGGAGATGGCAGTTGGATGCCCAGTCGGTGCTTGCTCTTTCATGAAAATATGTTCATGAGTGAATATGCTTTCAAGAAATAAACGAAAAAAAAAACATAGTTTCTGATCAAAAATTGAATGGGGTGTCAAAATAGGAAAACTGTTTCCATTTCTACTGCAGCAGTTTGTGTTGGGCACCAAAGAAAAGGTAAGTGTCAGTTTTATTTTTCTAAACATGCTTTTTTTTAAAACAAGCACGTTTTGTTTTTTAAACGAAAATAATAGGAGTGAGTGGCTGGGAACAGTAGCAAGCCCAAGCAGTCAAGAGCTCAGAAGGAAATTATTCTATAAACCCGTGAGCCAAGAAACCAGATCGGCTGTTCATGCCCGCCTAACTACAAATTGGAGGATAAATAAAGTTCTGATATATGTATACATGGAAACGGCCTCCAATTTCAAGTTGACACACTCCCAAACTTGCTGACATCTTTTCTTGAGCAACAGCAACATCTTGGTCTTGTCCTTTGTTTCCCTTGATCCCGCTTTCCTTGTGTACCATGCTATGGCATGGACTTTTCTCTATCAGCCAATGGGGTTGAGCTCCCAGTGCTCTATATCGATAAGATACAGAAGACAGCCTAATTCGTCCTGTCCAGCGGTATTGGAAAATGACCTGATCTCAGTGAAAACATTTCAGTGGATATCCCCATACATCTAAGCAAAAATCATGCTGAAACAAGGCCATGTCTTAAGGCGTCAATAAGAACGATGCATCAGGCTCTCTGATTGTGACCAAAGCAAACATATTGCTGCTGTAGAACTCTATTTGTATGTCTACCACTTCAAACCAAAGGGGCTCAGCTCTTTCGACAGGCGAGCAGCAACATGGCTAATCTCTCTTCAGGGAGATTGTGATGTTGACAGTCACCGGGGTGTACCAGGGCTTCTTTCTGTTGCAGACCTTAGAGGGGCCCAACGGTTCCTTGGGATTAGATGCTCTGTTTAAGCCCTTTTCTCGAAAAAGGTGAGAAAGAAATGACAGAGCTCTGTGGGAGGGACATTGAATATGTTTTTATAAGAGGGTTTTCCAGTGTTTTTCTTCTTTTATAAAGAAGTAGAATAATGCCTCCTTCCAAGATGGAAGGACTTGGTAAGTACGCACTCTCTGCCCGAACACTCGATAGACCCTCCAGGTTGGCATATCCTTATAGTCATCTAAAGAGACATCTTGGGGTACATGCAACTTTCACTCTAAAGATCATCTCAGCTATTGCTTATAAAGACATATGCAGGGCACTGCCAGCCATGCCAGTGAGGGGCAGAGCATCCTATATAGCTCTGCCTCAGCTCTGTCCAGCGCCTCTTGCCAACCCTGGTAGTAGATGAGAACAGCCTTCACCATGCCCATATTAAAGAGCAGCGGAGGCGAGCAGTATAGACATTTCACAGAGAAGCAAAGGAACAACACTCTTCAGTAAAGTGCGTCTCAGTAGGTTCTTGCCCGTCCTGCATTCCCTTGGCAGTGATGTATAGAATCCGCTCCATGGGGAATGCACTGCTGTGCTGAGGAGAAGGGGCATCCTTCAGTGTTTGGATGGTGTGATGCCATGGTTGGGAGTCACAGGGGCAGTTGTGGACCTTGGGGAATGTGTGACCATAGCATTAGCACCCTGCCACCAGCAATCTCTGTGCAATGAAAGACCGCACCCCTACTTCCTCCTAGACCTCTTCCATGCCTATCTCGCAGTGGCATGCTCATAGAAATAGGACAGGAGAACATATCTGGCCAGCCTAATTACATCTGATGCTGACACACACAACACTCCGATGCCACAACCCGCAAACCCAGGTGGCTCTCCCACAGGATCCTCTGGCTGGACGTCTCTGCTCGCACCTGTACCAAACAGCCCCCACACCGCCCCCCCCGCCCTCCAGTGCATGCACACGGACACCCATCTGATGCGCCATAAAAAGGCGCCACAAAGGGCACAGTCTAATCACATATTCTGCCACACAAGAGGTAAGTTACACAAATGCCACCTAGCGTACGCAACATAAACTGACCCTAAAATCACACGCTTTGATTATTTTTCACAGAGATGTCGCTTTTGTATTTAAAAATGGCAAGTCATTAGGAATTCTATGGAGGGTTTGATCCGGCGAGTTTGAATAAAGCTCGCCCAGCATTTCAATCAGTGCAACATTCAGTCAGGCTGCTCGGTGTACGCAAACGAGCCAACCTTATTTTTGTGTCAACATCTCGCAAAATGCCTAACAACATGAAGTGAAGTGTTGTGGTCATTGTTGCGTATCAGAACAGCACCCCGGGGCATCAATCTAACAATGTCTAAGGCTAGCACAGAATTCTAAGCTCCTTTGAACTGACAGCTTTAGACACATTTGGCGGAGCTGCTAAAATGTTTTGGGTATTTTGCGGCGCTGACATGCAGCAGCAGCAGCAGCAGCATTTCAGGTCATGCTCAGCTATTTTTACAGCTGAAAAAGTGCATGAACCCTTTGATTTGAAATGTCAAATGCTACAGGAAGCGGCTCGGCACGAGACCCCAGAGGCAACCCATTGCTCCTGCACTGTAGATCCTTTTATGCTGAGGAGACCTAATGAACTCACTTCTATAAACCATCTTCTGCTTCAAATGTTACTGCCATCATCCAAATGACTGCCTGCATTACAAAGCCCTATACGTTTAGACACCTATGGGGGTGACCAGATTATTGGGGATGACTCAGGACAACTTTAAGTACCTTAAAGGTGAGAGGTCCTCCTCCTGGTGGCGTTTTCCGACATCACTGCCCTTTTAGTGGCCTTCATACCTGTGCTCCACGTTACCCCCTGTGGGGTCAGTCAGGACTCTAGGGTCATAGTTGATCGCAGCCTGTTCTTTCTCCCCTCAGGTGGACGCAGTTGGGAAATCCGCACATTCCCACGTAACCAGCAGTAACAGAGATAGTGATATCCTTGATAAAGTCATGCCAGTTAATACTACAAGACGTGGGGCCAGAATAGGCTAGTCCAAAACAGGACCATCCACAGTGGCTTCTGATGAAGAAGAAATTTGGCATGTCACTCAATCCTGTGTTTCTGGGGTCTGGCTCCCAATTGGCAACCAAATTGAAGCTCGCAAATCTGGAAACTACTGAATGAAATGGTTCCTAATTATGTGACAGATCTGGTTGAATGGCCGAACAGATCACCATTCCAGGGGCCTCTGGTTGAATGCCCTGGATCTGCAGATAGCACCATTCCAGGGGCCTCTGTTTGAATGCCCTGGAACTGCAGATAATGAGAACATCCAGGTAAACCTGCTTGTGTGACAAACCTCTTAAAGTTTTAAGGGGCAGGATGTAGAATGCCCGCCCTTCCCTTTGAAATTAGGCATTGTCCTTCGTTGCACACATTCAGGATGACATTTGTTTGTTTTGTTTGTTTTGTTTGTATGATAATGTAGGATTTATTCTACAGTGCATATTCTCCTAGAGATCAGGAATTGCTATATTTCTGCATGCTGATCTGCTGTGTGTGTTTGGCTTTTATGATATTATAAGCATGTCGTTCTGTTTTATGCTGTGCATAATGCCTTGAAAGTGGCCCTTTCTGGTAATATTTCACTACTACCACTGCAAATTACTAGTGTGTCATCGGTGCATGGTTTCCTGACAGATGATCAAGGAATGACTCTTCAAAATACAAGTGCAATTAAATATCTTCTAAAAGAGATATTATAATCCCAATTTTACCACAAAATCTATAGGTAATGTAGGTTGGCCCAAAAATCGATTCAGGAAAATTAATCCAAGGAAACAATAACAGAGTGTACGATTTGCAAGCAAAACAGTTTTCAATCCATGCAAATTACGGGCGGGAGGGTCAGTCAGCTTTGTAGAACTGAATACTGAAAACACTCTCGATCCCCCCACATTGAGTTACAATATTTAAGGACAAAATACACAAAATTAGAATACATTACAAATATCAATTGCATGTTAATCCATTTTCCCTATTGGCTCCCACCTATATAGAAATCTAAACGTAATATACATTAGTACACCCCATTGGTTAGTACATTACCTGTGCCCATCCTCAGTGCAGTCCTATATAAATGACCTAATTGTGTAGTCAGCAGAGACTATTTCATCCTGATTGGCTAAAGCTATACATGTAACAATTACTAAAATGGCATATCCTCATTGGTCAAAACAAGTTCATGTAACCTTTGATGTGCAGTCCCACTGAATCGACCCAATAATGTTGTGAGTGTAAACAGTGAAGTCAGACAAAGAAATATGCTCCCCCATGAACTCAACCAATTTGACAATGCAGGCAGTTCTCAGGCCTTGCAGTAGTTTACTCTGTAACACCTTTTGAAAAATCCCATTTTGAAACAGGTTGCTATGCATAGCACACATTCTTCTGGCTATGGGAACCAGGTTGCTTCATAAACAATATAACTGAGACTCCACTTCGTGGAAATTCGTTTTTCAAATGTATTCATACTACTAAGCCATTCTTTTGCAGAACCAGTTATCCCAACATTCCCTAGGGGAAAGTATGATTCCAATCTAGTTTTGACACTTTGGCAATGCCTTCTCCCAGTGCTTCGTTCACACCAAAATATGTCCTTCGCAACTATTGTATTTTATCTATCGTCGAGAACACAAATAGTTATTCTACATTTCTCTCAATGCTCCTGAGAACAGCTAGGCCCTGCAACAGTAGTTAATATGTGTGCCGCACCTCACCCTTCTTTCATGCTGAACACTCACTGGCTGGCGGAAGCAGGAATAACACTGAATTAAATGGAAAGACAGAGGCTCAGAAATTAAATGCTCTGACAAATGACAAATGCTCTGACAAATGACAGAAACACTAACACTAAAAATTGCCAAATCTTCATGCTAATAGAACTTCTGCAACTTGTACTTCCCTACACAGTTAGGACATTGAACCTGCATCCCAACCATCTGAAAATTGATCGTGGGAGGGCAGCACCCAAACATAAGTGCCATGTAGTCCTAAGTCATATATGGCAAGTTCGGCCAATCCAGGTTTTACTCAGTGCATGCTGGAACGTTTAGTTACATTTTCTCCATTACAAATAAGAGCCGAAAACTCCCAGCATGTTACATGCAAAACAGGGAATACTTGAATCCCCTGATCATGGCATGGGGTAATTTGGCACCTCTGCTCTAGAACTGAATCTACGATGAAATACTATATCCACAGATTCCCTAATTGCCTTTTAGGAACCCCTTTAATATTTAGGTGTTATAAAGAAGATCTATTGATGCATCCGCTAGGTTACAAGTGATATCCTTTATTCCAGTTACTCTTATGTCCATAAGCTTAGATGTGGGGAACACACTGGCTCCCACCACCCAGGCTAAATTCCTCCAAATGCCTGGGTCAGAAAACACCAGCACACTAGCACTCCCTCACTCATACATCAAATGCTCACCTTCCAACATTCTCACTGACCTCATGCATTCCAGACTAGCTTGCATCTATCCATCCATCCAAGCACTTCACAACACACTTCCCTTCTCTAACAGACACCCACAAACACACATCATTCACATTCATACATACAACTCCAAGCCTCACATTGACAGAACTTTGAAATTCGTGATATAGAGACGAGGCAGCACCAACGCCACTGCAGCAATCCAGAAAGAATGGAGGCCAACTGTTCTTAACCGCATGTACCATACTTCAAGCACCTCCCAAACAGCAAACCACTCGTCCCACATACACATCAAGTAAAACTAGATACAGCACATACTCGTACAACCTGGTCCAAAGTTTGACATAAAGTCCTGCAAGAAACATTCCTCCATGACCTTCTCAATGGAAGGAGACTGGGAACAGAGGAAAGACAGATGGTTCCTTACTGGCTTAGGCCTGTGAACTGCTTGGGGAAGATGTAAGGTGCCAAAGTGCCAACATTCTTGATGGATGGTACTTTGAAATCAATTCCCAGGGCTAGGGGTCACCAATGAAGACCAATCAAACTCGGAATGATGGGATCGCTGAACTTAATGTCCGTCAACATTCTGCTGCCATGTTCTGTAATAGTTGCAATACAGGAATTGTTTTCTTTGGAGAATGGGGACCACATAGCCTATTGAAAATGTCTTATCTGGAAAGTATTGGCGCGTGTACCTCCTCTTTCCTGTGTTTCATGGTCAGTAAGGTTGGGATATGGTTTAGTAGAACTTAAATTTAGCAAGACAGCTGACTATTTTGGATGTCCCTATATAACCACCTTCTGGTTTTGAAATGGGGCAGAACTGTTCTGCATTCATACTCTCCTCTTCCTACTGTGGTTTACCCCCGGTTGCTGATTTAGTGCTGTGCATTGAAATTAATGTGCCTTTTAGCCCAATCCACAACAATACCCCCCCACGCTGTTTTTGCCAACGGAATAGGCTGTTTGTATTCCGTCAATTCCACTTAATCAATTTGCTAACCTCATTCAACAGCTAACCCTAGCAGTGGTGTCATAACGACTGGAGCGCAGTAATTGTATCCGCCATGCTGGAATATTGCATTCCTCAAGGACCGTCCATAGTTGCTCTGATTATCAGGTGAAAAGAGAAGAAATACATTAAGGATACATTGATTGTATTGTTTACATAAACACGTTTGGCAATAAAAGATGCAGGTTAATGACTTCTTCACCCTTGCCTAGTCTTTCCCTTGAACCCCATTGATAAAAAGACACAATCTTCTTTTCCAAGACCCAATCCAATATTCCATGACAAAAAGTTTAGATGTGACATTAAGCAATGAGACTGAGCGATATGAACCTGGGATATGCTAGCCCCTTTTCTGGATAAGGGTAGCATTAAAGTGGAATGCCATGACATTGGAATTTGTCGCGACAGCTGCACTGCACTAAACAAAATGGCTGAGAACAGAGCCTAGAGACCGAGATCACATTTAATAAAGTCCATGGCAGCAGAATCTCGTCTTGTGCTGTGGTTAGCTAGTTGCACGTTCAGATTGTTGCGCGCTCCGGTCGTTTTGAATTCAGAACCTACATTGGAACCTCTATCATAAGTGTTAGTGGCTGATATTGGATTGTCATTACAATGCACTGTGTAATTATGCATTTTATTAAACAAGTAGAGATCTAGACGTGTGGCGGAATAGAAGTTTAATGCCGGATGGCTCTGACAGGATTAAGTTATCACAGACCAAAATTATCTTTCTGTCTTTTTCATGAGCTTCTTCCTCCATCTGTGCCTAAATGGACCTTGGGGGTCATTCTATCATGGCGTGGAGCCTAATTGGAAGGCAAACGAGGCATTTACCCTTTCTTTTTAAGCTCCAGCTCGTTTTAGAGCCGTCCTGACGGATAGGAGGGCAGAAGTCGAAGATAACATCTCCCCTTTGCTTTCCTCCTCGTTTCAGCAGATGCCCCATCACATTAGGACCTGATAATGAGCAGGCAGATTGCAACGGGTATTTGCCGGCAGTGTTCTATTTCTCTCAAAACGCGCAGTAATACTAAAGCTTACAGGCAATTTTGGCACTGCTTTTACACTGCGGTTTGAGAGTGTCAACAATTGCATGCAGGGGTTAAGAAACACTTACGTGTATGTGTTGGTGGTCCCCTACCTGCAGTCAGCATTTTATTAAAAATGACCCCTTCATGTGCTTACATTTGGCTAGAGAGCAGGCTAATCTGAGCACCTTGATAAGATGCAAAATAATGGCTTGATTTCTCGTTAGAGTTTTAAACACTTTGAGTTAAACGTTTTTGTAGATTTACTGGAGCTATAAAAACAATTGGAGGTTTGTTTACTATATTGTAAATGAGAATTCCCCGTGGGTTGTTTAAATATTGTAATTGAGACACAATTGGGACAATTCCAAGTTATACCATCACAATTTCGTTGCTAACACTCACTGAAATAGAAGATCAAACTTCCTGGGATCAAATTGGCCCATTTTGAAATGATTTGCATTATTTACAATCTCTTCACTACTGGGGAAGCCAGAATTAATATCAGAAGGGGTGCACCATTTAACCTTTACATTAATGGCATAAGATCACTTTTCTTGCGCTTCACAACTTTGTCTCTTTTTAAAGGAAATAGTCACTGGACGCGGAAGAATGTGTTTTTAAAGGTTGCCTTCCCAGGTGTATGCAACAGTGTTCTACCATTCAATTAACACAGATGATATTCTGACAAACATCAGGTGTGTGGGAAGTGATCAGCTAGCATCTTTTCAGAAAACCACAATGATTAACCCCACTGAGGGATCCACTCATAACACCATAAAAACGTGTCCATGTGTGGTTGTGATTTGCACGTGTGTGAGAGCTGAGGTTTCTCTGTCAAAGGCACGCATAGAACTTAAGCACACAGACCCACACACAGAGGCGTCGCTAGGGAGAGTCTTTTGGTTGTAACCCTGGATGAAGCTCCGGGGCGACAACCAAAAGGCCTGCTAGCCCCAAATCCCAAAACTCCCAACATTATTGTAGACCTGGATCTTTTCCAGACCTAGCAACACCCCTGCTCACGCACACACCCACCACACACACGCACACTACATTCAATGTGCCTCTTCTCTCTTTCTCTCACGCTGTAACATTGAATCTGAATAATGGCTTCCGATTACCCACGTACAGGTTCATTTTCATTTTTGCAGAGTGTGGGAACAGTGTATACAAATGTATACATGACTTTTTGCATTTGGTTTTTCAAAGATTGTGATTGTGGTAGATGTGTGTGATGGAGTGGGGGGCATGGATCGTAATTCCTAATTGGCCACCACTTCCAATCCATGAGACAAATCCAACAGCAACACTGCTTGCATGCCATGTTGATGCAGGTAGAGATGCTTTGTAGTCCTCTGGGATATGCATGAAAAAAAGCAGGTGGATTCCCCAGAAACACATATAGATGTAAACCATAATGAAAAGAGATGGTACGCCGCATTTATGATTCATTTTGTTAAGAGTTTTAAATTTAACACAGAAAAACAGCTCTGCCCAGATGTCCATCATAGATTTTCACCCATTGACACAAAAAATCTAAACAGTTTGGAATAGTTTACACCTGACCCCTATCATGTATTGCAGTTGTTTAGCTAGAACAAATATCCACTGTCTACTGGCAAACAACGGTTTCCTGTAGGTTAATTTAATGGCAAAACAAGTTTGGCGATACGTTTTTTATATTGATACACGTGTATTTCATTGATTAAATGGCACCAGCATGTTTCTTCATCCTGACCAATGAATTTGCAGGAATCCCGGTCACTAATAACTTGAAAGTGCTCGGATTTCTGCATCCTTCCTTGTTATATTCACTGAAGGTTCTGCCACTCACTGCTCCTCTTCCAATGCGGGGCACTCTTCCCCCACCTCTGCGTGTGCCAGCAACCCCCTTCCAACCTCTCATCGCACTATGCAATGTACAACGTCCTAATGGCAATGTGACAATGTACATCGCATGCCTCTGTTCCTCACTCACAATGGATAAACCCAGAGATACATACATACATACCAGAAGTACTAGAATGACCGGTCCTTGATATATGTAGTCAATGTACTTTCCTGGCTCCTTTCCAAACCAGCATCTGTAAACAAATTTAGATACATATGAGTCATGCCAAAAGTCAGATGTATTTCAGTTGCATAGAAGATTACACTTACATATTAGGAACTTATGTTACTAAGTTACATTTGGTCTAAAGTAGCACCTAGTGCATGCTATTAGGATTTAGCAGGTGTCCAAGAAGTTATATGAACAAATAGATTTAGAACATACTGGAACTCTGAGGTGCTTGCAAAATGCTCATTATATAGAGTAGAGGGTACTTTATTCCTTGGATTACATGGTGAATCATCTATTTTAACTTGATCTCTTGCTCACTCTCACACAAAATATCTTCCAGTCCTTGCAATGCAGAAAACATGTAAAGTCTGCATGTTTGAAAAACACACTCTGATGTAAAGATAAAAAGTGTTGCAAGTAAACAGACCCATGTCACGAGCTACCGCCCGCCCTACATGCTAGAAGCACTCTGTGTTCTGGGTTGTACCTCGGTGCCCACACATTCATGCTGCTTACTTTTTGCTCCTCCCTGTGCTAGCCCTACTATATATAATAGTGTTAGGAAAACCAGTCCAGACAATGGTCAAATGTGATGCTTTTGAAATGTGATCCTGATTTTCCAGGCCATGGTGATATAAGAAGCAAGCACACTATATGAAGGACAGCATCTGCCTTTATGGAATCTCCCCAGAGAACAATTGCCCCCTGTGTAGTAGTAATACCAGGACTTCTAAATATAGGTATTAACCAGCGTAATCTTCTCTGTACAAGAGTAGGGCACTGCATTAGAATGTGCTTCACATCTTCAGGATCATGAGAATGCACTTCAACTTAAACGGGTCCCCGGCATGAAATCATTTACATGGCAGAGGGCAAAACGTGGTGTACAATGTAATGTAATGTACCATATCTATAGAGTACAGACTAAGGCCCAAAGGTATCTAGGTGCTGAGAATGATGGACAGTCCAAGTGTGCTACAACATCATGAGGATTATTAGAAAACATGAGTCTTCAACACTTTACGAAATTGAAGCTTGTTCCACAAGTTAGGGGCAAAAACCGAAAAGAAACGGCCACCCAACCAAGTTCTCTGATAAAGCAGAACTTTTAGTAGCACTTGAGAGGATGAGCAAAAGCACCCAGTGGGCTGGTAACACCCTAGTTTAGTCTTCAAATAGGCTGCCCCAGTGTCGTAAAGAGGCCAGTGAGCAATACATAAGGTTGTAAACTCAATTCTGGCTTTCGCAGGCAGCCAATGAAGCTGCTGCAGCAAGCTTGCATAGAGGGTGATATTTTGAAGTGTCAAGAGGCAACCTCACAGCAGAATTCTGGAGTACTTTCAGGCGCTGCAACTGATATGCCAGCTGTCCCAGGTTGACCCCATTATAGTAGTCCAGTGATCCCATGATCGCTGAGGTGACCACCTTTGTACGACAGTTAGTAGGTAGAAGAGGGAGAATCTTTCTGAGCACTTTTAATTTAACAAAACCGGTGTTGCAGACTGCCGATATCTGAGCTTCTCGAGAGCCAGTAGGGAGGAGACTAACACCCAGACTTTTTAAAGAAGCACTGGGAATGGGACATGGACCTAGAGATTCTGGCCAAAACCCAGAGCTCCAAGTGGTTTTAGCCATCTGGGAACCAAACACAAGGACTTCTGTTTTTTCCCAGTTGAGCTCCAACCAATTAGATGTCATCCAGCTCCCTACAGCTGACAAGTAGTCTTTCCGTTTACAGGGGGTCTCTATTGTAGGTGAGTCAAGATGGAACACAAGTTGTGCATCATCAGCGTAAGTATAGAAATGTACTCCAAAATCTGAGATCAGGGCCGCTAGCAGTCACAAATAGAGATTAAACAGAAGTGGCAACAATGCCAACCCTTGGGGGACACCACAAGGAAGAGAAGAAGAAGGATAATGACAGGCATGAAAGGAAACAGTTTGTGTACGTTCCAAAAGGAAAGAAGCAAACTACGTCAGTGGGACACCCAAGATCCCCAACTGCTCCAGGTGGCCCAGGAGAATGCCATGATCCACTGTATCAAAGGCCGCAGAGAGGTCAAGGAGAATCAGCACTCCAACACCCCTCCACGGTCCTGAAGCATGGCAAGATCATCCAGAAGTGAGATCATCACAGACTCCATACCCATCATAGGCCTAAAACCCGATTGATAGGGATGTAGGCAATTATTGTTTTTCAGGAAACGGTATAAATGCAGGGTGATTATGGCCTCCATAAATTTCATTAAGACCGCTAGTAAAGATATCGGCCTGTAATTACCCACTACAGAAGAATCAAGTTGAGAATTTTTCAAAAGTGGCGTGAGCAGCGCGTGCTTCAACGTGGTAGGAATCATCCCCAATGAATAAGAATAATGAAGCACTGTGGTGAACAGAGAAATAGATTTCTGAGGATGTGCTTGAAGAATATATAGCATTACAGGGTTGCTCAGTGATGCTGATTTGGGTTGGTCCAAAGCCTTAGCCACAATTGTGTTATCTACCGGTTCAAATTGAAATAATCCCGATTGGAGTGGTTGGTCCAGTGTGATAGGGGGCCCTATCTTCTGACCAGCCTCAGATAAAGTCAGACTCTGATCAACAATTGCTTGGCGAATCAAGCAAATCTTTTCAGAAAAGAAAGTATTAATAGTGTCACATTTCATTTGTGAGTCGGCGGTATTGTTTTTTCACTGGTGAGAGAGAGGAAACTTATTTAACAATTAAAAAAAGTTCCCGCGTGGAACATTCTCCATAAGTAATATGGTTGGCATAGAACCTTGATTTTTCCTCATGGATCATTTTATGAAAGTGTATCACTGCTTGTTTATAGACAAATCGAGCTTCCTGGTCATAATTTGCACGTCACCTATGCTCAAGGCGGTGACAAACTTGTTTGCAGGTACGCAGACTAGTGGTAAACCAGAGCGCAGAGGATTTAGACTGACCGAACCGTGTTTCCACAGGAGCAAAAAAGTCAGCTACTTCTATCAGGGCATTGAGTAAGGCGGTGCACGGCTCTTGACCATCACACACTGTAAGCGGATTCAATTCAACACTACAGCTAAGTCAATGCCTAGTCTGGGATGCTGAGGGAAACCCTTATTGATATATTTTTATGTCCAGTTCGTTTACTCTGGATGACAACCCTCATATAACACCCCTCTCTTAGAATCCCCCTGACCCCACTGAGCCAAGATGTAGGTTTGTTTTGCAAATTAAAAGGTTTATTTGAAAATTAAACAATATATATATATATATATATATATATATATATATATATATATATATCACACTTTTATAATAAATTAATGTTTGATAGCACACTTGTGAAGATAATAGTGATCAACAATAGATAATGTTACATTGGTACACTCTTTTGATGGCTTAGAAGTGATATAGAGAGGATAAAGTAGCTGAGAATGCTTTTATGGCTTCAAGGACAATGCAATGATGAATGAAAATGCAGTACAGAAAATAAACTTGATATGACTTCAACAAAAGACAATGTAATCACTTTTCTTTGACAATTCACCCCCCACCACCTCTATGCAAGGTAAAGTGATGGTAGAAAAGCACACAGTTCTCAGGGATGCAAAACATATAATTCAGTTCCCCCCTAGCAAGCTTAGAGGAAAACAGGTAGGAGTTTTAAACACAGGCAATATACTTTGATGTGGTTGCAATTAAGTGAAAAATATGCTAAAAAGGCTTTCAATTCCCTATAGGGGGTTCAGGGTAGTTGATAGATACTTTGAATCAGTTCAGGATCACTTTAGCAATGCTCTATGTATGATTGTCAGGTTGCACACGAATTTCAGCAAGGGAAGCAAGGACAAATATTTTTACACGTGGCTGAAATTAAGCAAGATGTCAAATCGCGGCAAATTTAGTTGCGTGCGTCGAGGACAATTACGGAGGCACTATAAGGAGTAGGAGGTTATAGGTTCTTTGAAAAGCCTAGAATCTTAGCTTTAAGATGAAAGTTAAATCTCGTTCATAGTACAAACGGTTCCGGAGATACGGCCGATTTAGTAAAGGTAGTTTTTCGGATTTGAAATTTTAAAGCTCAGAATGACAGATGACAGTTTGCAGTTTTAAAGATGACAGAATGACACGATTCTAGGAGGCAGTTCTAATAGGCTAAAATAGTTTGGATTAGATTATTTTAAACTAAGAGATTGGTTTTGGCACAGTGCTAGCTGGATACTCACACTAGATTTTGGACAGGAATGCGACTTCGTCACCGATCGGCTCAGGATTGGCTGGACTTCTGCTAGCAGTTCTTCACAGCGATCTGGTCTCTGGTTCTCTCTAGTTCCGGATACAGCACTGCTTTCTGCTGGATACTGCTACAGGTTCTTGCAAAAGTTCTTGGCAAAGAATTCAAACAGCTCGCCCGGCTGTTGAATAGTTTGGTTGGTTTCAAGGCCTGCTGAAGAGGATTCAGCTTGTGGATTCAGGCCTCTCTGCTACAAATTATGGAGTTAATTTCTGGTCTCTGGAGATTGATGGATTTGAAGTCTGGATCTCTGGATGTGAAGTCTGAAGTCTCCCGGCAAAGCGTCTCGCAAGAAAGTGGAAAGTGGAAAGTGAATCTCCCTACATGGGTTCCAGTGGCTCTTTTTATGTGTTTTGAAAGTGGGTGGGTCGGCTCGTTCTGCATGCCCAACCCTCTCAACTTATCATTGGCCAGTTCCTCCTCTCTTCCTTGATTGGGGGGACTGGGTTGTGAGTCAGAGTGATGAAGTAGGTTTATGGTCAGAGGATCCTCCCCTTGTCAAATTGTACACAAATCTATTTCTGACCCAAATACATATTTATCTATGTACCATTTTTCTAATGCTATAGGTCCAGTTAACATATTTTCTGTAGCACCAAACCATTCGATCCCTGTCTTTGTACGATGTTGTGTCCACTTATGACAGAATTCTCCCCTTTTCATCCAGATAACGACCTCTAAACCTTTCCAGATTTTACACAAATGTGCACCAGGGATATGGATTTCAGATGATAAAGTGTCAGATTTTTAACATGCATACATTTGGAGTAACAACCTTTTTTTCCGCTACTATCCCAAATATCATACCACAGGGTCCTAACACCTCTTAAAATGTGCACAAAGAAATCACAAGAATGATGATGTTATTTATATAATTTTTACAAGTCCGCACTGTGAATTATCCATCTTTTTAAAATCATGCTCTGGCCCCAAAGGGGTGTGGTTTTCCAAAGCACATGGTGGAATTTCTGGTTTATCCACTTCCCCCAAGTTCAGCTTGCTCTCACAGGCACTGCCCCTCCCAGTTTCTCCCAAGAGGAAGCCATTTTACGACCCCCCAATATAACATTTGCCTGAGCCAGGGACAGTGCTTTGTTTAGTTTCCTGTAGTCCCCAGGTGCCACTCCCCTAATTCAATCAGAGAGGTGTCATCTCCTTTTGGCAGGGGCAGCAGGATGCAGCCAGGCCTGGGAAGAGTTGTTGAGCCAGTTCAACTCCTGTCGGGGGTAGTTGTTAGGCAGAATTCAATCTCTTTTCAAGCCAGGCTTCAGCTAAATGTCACTTTAGTTCCCAGTTTTCTACATTCAAATCACACTGACAATTTTTACACATGCAGCTAGAACGCTGATTCTAAGTTCAAAACTATGACATTTCAACAGTTGCAAACTATGTTACACTCAAAAGTAGGTCACTCATTTAATTTAAACATTTCGATTTTAGTGGTTTTAAATCCAATTTCCCTTAAGCTGCTGACATCCCCAGCTATTTTTTTATATATACATTAAATAATTACTTCCTTCAAGTCATTTCAGAATATAGTTTTACATTGTATCCACCTCTTAGCAAGTCTTTCCTTGGCCTGGTTTGGGTTCATTTGTTCAGTTCTACACAAAAGTCTGGTGGTTTTAAAACGCCGGCTTTCTGATAGTGGTGAGCACCAGTATTGCATCCATTTTGACATAAAGAAAATGAATTCCCCACAGTTCTGGGTTGCTTTTGGCAATCAGCATTGCCATTCCCAATGGTTTCAGGCAACTGTGTGTGTAGCCCAATGGTGGTTTTAGGCAGTGCCCTCCAGTGCTCACAACATAGGCAAAAATGTGTGGCAGCCTATTCTTCATGTTTTCCCTGTGCACTCTCTGGGGAGTTCTGGCCATCATGATGTTTTCAATGCCAGTAATGCACAGTTTTATGGTAGGGCTTGGATGCATGGGTAAAAACATCCCACAAGCCCCCCCTCTTGCGATGGCCATTCTGATCTTTCACTGATGGAACTCGCAAGATCTGGGATGTTCGCCTCATCTTCTTCCAATGCCGTAGATGGCACAGTTCAGCATCTTTTCCTCCCTCCAGTCGATCAATCAGTTCTCCTTGCTGGTCCTGATGGGAGGATTGGGCGGTACCCCGGGCCCCTCGGATCTTTGCTCCCGGTCTCTGGGTCGTTCTCCTTGGTCAGTCTCCGTGGTTTCATCTCTCCTAGGATGATAAAGCAAAAGCGGCAATACCTATTCGTAGACATTTCTCCACCACTATAAATGGTGTGGCAAACACATACATTTTATACATCCGGTTACATTTTTCAGTCTTGTTTTAAAAAACAAGATATAACAGGAAATATTTTTACAAGAAACATAATATTTCAGAGACTATCTGTGGGATATTTTAGGTTGGAACTGGATTAATCTGGAGCGGTCCCCTCTGGGATTCCAGAGGATTCCTCCAGTTGTTGCAGAGTGTGCCTAGGATGGCAACACTTTAGCTGATTTATATGTTCCCACTTGTCTTCCCCTTCCGCCAGACTACCTTTGGGGATGCGGATCTTATACGCTACTGGGGAGACCTTGTCTATAATTTCAAACAGTCCCTTCCATGTAGGCTGTTTGGCCTGGTTCCTTTGGAAATTGTATAGACAGACCCCGTCTCCCACAGTATATTCCTTCCTGGTGGTCTTCAGGTCGTAGTGGGTTTTCATGCTATCAGCTGATCTTTCTAGATTCCGCTGAGCACAGGCAAAAGCATGCTGAAGGTGTTTCCTTAAATTCTCCACATACTCATGAGTTGTGGAGGCATTTATCAGTGTCTGCTCTTGGGTCCTGTAGAGCAAATGCTGGGGAAGCACCATCCTGCGTCCGGTCATCAACTCAAATGGTGACATTTTAGTTGCAGATGAAGGGGTAGATCTGATGGCCATTAGGACCAGAGGTAATCGGATATCCCAACTTGACCCAGAATCTGCCACAAACTTTTTTAATATGCTCACAATGGTTCGGTTGTATCTCTCTACTGCTCCAGAAGAAGCTGGCCGGTAAGCAATATGTAGTTTCTTTTTGACCCCCAGTATCTCCCACATCTTTGTCATTACCTCGCTGGTGAAATGGCTACCTCTGTCTGACTCAATCCTTTGAGGTAGACCAAAACGGGAAAAGGTGTGGTTAATCATCAGGGCAGCTGCTGTTTCTGCCTTGCAGTTTGGGGCCGGGAGACATTCCACCCACTTGGTAAACAAGCATGTAACGGTCAACATGCACTTGTTTCCTCTAGACGAGCGAATTACAGGGCCTACGAAGTCGATTTGCAAATCTGACCATGGCAGTGTCATCCCCCTCTTTTGGAGAGGTGCACGGTGTGTGAGGGATGATGGCTGAAATTGTGCACACACAAGACACCCCTTCAAGTATTCGTCGAGGTCCTGCCCCATGTGTGGCCAGTATGCAACCTCTCTTAAGATTTCCAGTGTTGTGTGAAACCCCCTATGACCGGCGGTGGCCGCATCATGGGCGTGACTTAACATCAGGCTACGGAATGAGGTAGGGACCACCCACTGATCATGGCCAGCTTGGGATTTCCTTACCAATAAACCGTCTTGGATTCGGAACCTTTTTGGACATTTCATTAACACTCTTAGGTCCTCTTTCCCAATGTAATCGGTATCCGTCAGGGGAAAGTTCTCAGGGTCCTCAATGTGTTGGTAAAACTTACCAATTATTGGGTCCCCCTTCTGAGCTGTAATCAAATCAGCATCAGGGGTCTCCTTACTCCATTGTGCAGTTGAAAGATCATTGTGAGCATTTGTCTGGGACCTAGTGATAGCAGTGACCTGGATTTCCCCCAACAGGGACTCTATTTTTATTAGATCCCCTTGGATGACCCCGGTTTTGGCCAGCTGATCAGCTAAGTCATTTCCAGTTTTGTCTGGTCCCTCTACTTTGGAATGACCCTTGATCTTTTTCCAGTAGATGGTCATCCCCTTCGATGTGACCAGATCATCAATATTTTGGATTAACTTCCCATGCTTCAAGAGTTTGTTATTAGCACATAACATGCCTCTGGTTTTCCAATTAACCAGGTGCTCCACGAACCCGTTCCGTACATAATCCGAATCTGTGATTATGACCAGTTCGTGGAGTTGATGTTGGACAGCAGTGAGGATGGCCTGATGCACAGCCATCAACTCTGCCACCTGACTACTTCGGGGACCAATTTTGTATCCAGCGGAGGGTTCTGGAAACTCCTTCACCCATGCATTCCCTAAGCCGGCCACCAGTTCTCTCTCCCCGTTGTTGTCAACATGGTAAGAGCATCCATCCACATAGACAGTGGGCATTCCCTCACACTTGTCTTCTTCAAAGACTTTGTGTGGGGAATTAAGGTATGCCTCCATGTTGTCCTTGATTTTTAGACTTTCGTCCTTGAGACAGTTTTCTCTGGCACAATCATGCAAGTCAGCCAGACCTTGCGCGAGGGGACTCTTCTTGTTTTGGCCATATATGACCTCCACACGAAAGCATTGCATTGACAGAATCCAGGAAGTAATTTGGGAATTACTCACATTTCCGGCCCGGATTCTGTCACTTTGGAGATATTGCAGAGGCTGGTGTGGAGTCTCCATTATGATGTGTTCCCCCTGGATAAACGGGCGGTAATTCTTCAATGCCCACACCGTTGCCAGGAGTGCCTTCTCACAATCGTTGAATTTTTCCTCCATAGAGGATAAAGTATTGCTCACATAGGAGATTACTTTATTGACCTTGTCATGCTTTTGGTATAATACTGCCGTCAAGCACGTATTAGAGAACCCTGTCTCCAGGAAGAACTCCTTGGTTTCTGACAGGGTAAACTAGGCAAGGCGCTTGTGAGAGGCTTCTTTTGAGTTGTCTTACTGCCTCGGCTTGTTCTGGACCCCATTCCCACTTGACCCCCCCTTCAGGAGATGAATCAGGGGTCTAGTGATCTCTGTGTAGCCCTCAATGAACTTTCTGCTGTAATTAGTCAGTCCAAGGAGGCTCCTTAGTTCCCGCAGAGTTGTGGGATCCTTCAGTTTCTGAAGTGCTTCCACTTTCTTTTCCTGGGGACAGAGACCCTAAGGAGTAATCTCATGCCCCAAGAAATTAACACGGGTTCTACACCACTGTGCTTTCTGAAAGGAAAGTTTTGCTCCGGCGGCTCTCAACTGCGTCAGAACATAACGGATCTCTGCTATGTGTTCTTCCACAGATGAACATTTGATGAGGACATCATCTACATAAGCCAGGTTACCCCTCGCACCCAGGTCGGGCATGGCCTTATGTAGGAAAATGTTTAATTCATTGCTGGAGTTGAGGTATCCAAAGGGAGTCAGGGTCCATGTGTACTGCTGGCCCCCAAAGGTAAAATCCAGTTTGTATTGGTCCTCTCTACTGACAGGCACGGTCCAGTATCCATTGGTCAGGTCTATTGCAGTGAATACCTGTGACCCCTGGATCTGGGCCAGCCCTTGGTCAATGTAGGGCAGAGGCCGTCGGGAAGTATGGACCCGTTTGTTGAGCTCCCTAAGGTCGGCACAGAGTCTCCACTGGCCGTTTGGCTTCAATATTCCCAGCACCGGATTATTGAAGGTGCTGTGTACTGGACGGATTATTCCCCGGGACTCAAGGTTCTTAATTATTTCAGTAAGGGACTCCATGGATGCGAGAGGCAAACGATATTGCTTCACAAACACTGGAGTCATGCCAGGGTCCGTGAGAATTGTTGTTGTGTGGATGTCGATGCGCCCACAGTCATATGAGTCTACCGCAAAGAGATCTTGGAAATCCAAGAAAACTTGTTTCAACTTTTTCTTCTGTTCCAGAGTCACACAGGCATCAGCTAGGTTGACTCTCTCTTCCACCATCTGCCTGAAGCCTGGAAAGACTTCTGGTTTGGCTATCTCAGTGGCCTCCATCAGCTGGGTGGAGAAGTCCCTGGTCAGAGTGCTGATTAGGACTGGAGGCTTCAGGTGGGAAAGGCAGCCCTCATGGACCTGGAAAATCACCTCATCCCTCCTGAAGTCACAAGTCACATCTTCCTTACCATAAGGGCAAGAAGTGTACACTAGGAAGTTCCCCCCATGCCGAGTGAAAATCCTGTCTGGTGTTGTATTGTCCTCACTTTAACTGTCAAAACAGTCCTTGGGGATTTGTCCTAACAGTTCATTTCCTAAATCAATGGAGAAATGTTGGTCATCAACCGCCATTCCAATGATGGTGCCTGCGGCTAGAGTAATACTCTGTAAGTCACTGTTATCCACCTCTATTGGAATGGTGTCATGTTCTATGTTGACTAATGGTGTTGGGTTTACCCCTAACCCTTGCTGTTGGAGAGAAGCATTTAGATGAATATAAGCATCAGGGTTTTTCACTTTTTGTCCTCTTTTAACTTTCACTTCCAAGGAGAATTGTCGGGTCCTTTCTGGGATGATGACTTCCTATTTAAGCTGAATTTCAACTGCATAAAGTAGCAATTGAGCTGACCTAAATGCTTTTTCTGAATCATCAAAGCCCATGGGATTATCCGCTAATCGGGACCAAGCTTTGAAGTTTATTAGGTCCAAACTAATGGCAAAGCGATTGAGAATGTCACTGCCTAAGTAAAAGGAGGCAGTGACGTCTCACACGACCCAACAATTATGGACTATGCTCTTGTTGCCAATGGACATTTTGAGCATACACCTGCTTGGCAGGAGATGTTTGGAATTGGGTGTTTCCAGAGCCATTTCCCATTTGTTTATCAGTTTGAATGTGGGAATGGCTGGATCTTTTGGGAGTTGGCGGAACATGGCTTCGCTGATGAAGCTCTTACCGTTGTTCACACACACTCGAGCGAGAACAGAGTCCTTCCCATCATTTAACTCCACAGGGATGAACAACTGCTCTCCAATTTGCTGAATATCAGTCAGGCTCTGAGCTGATTTCACATCTTTCTGGACTATAGGAGTGGGAGTGTCTGATTGTGGATTGGTAAAGAATTTCAGAGTGTTTCCTTCCAGTGTGGAATACCACCTTAAAGTGGAAGGAAGGTTGATTTTCAGAAATAGAGAGGACCCCCCATCACCAGTCTGTTGTCCTACTGCTATTACTGTCACGTCTGGAATTTGGTTGTTCTGGAAGTGAAATTCTACTTGGTCAGATTTTTGTTCAACCATGTGGCAGGTGCCATTTAAACTAACATGGTTGACACTCTGTTTTAATTTTATTGGTCGGCTAGTCTGGGTCCAGAGGACCTTGTTTACGCAATCTATTAGGGGTGACAACCTTCTCAGGAGGTAATTCCCTAGTAAACAAGGGGTGCCCTCTGGAGTCACTACTATGACCGGGTGTTACACCTTGTGTCGCCCAATTTTGATGTCCAAATCTGCAGTCCCCTCGACGGGAATTTCCTTCCCGTCAAAGTTCTGCAGTTGTCCAGGAAGAGAGGTGAGAGGAATTCTGTAATTCTCCCCCCTTCCTGCATTTAGTTCATCAAAGGCCCTTTTGGACAGAAGGGTAGCTTGGGATCCAGTGTCCACCAGTGTTCAAATTGTACCCTGCCCCTGTACTTGTACCGGGGCATAGTATCTTCCCTCCTTCTCCTCAAGGGGGCACAGATAATGCACATTTTTGGACAACTGGTGGGCTAATTTTCTGGTTTTGGACATTGCTAGCGAAGAGATTTGGGCAGAATTCTGTGGAGAGCCTGGGGAATCTGAAAGAAAAAGTTGCAACAGGAAATGGTTTTGGGTTCTGGGCCGCCCCCCCCCTTTTTGGAGGCAGTCATCAGGATGGGTTTGACCCATGGGATTTTGGTATTGTTGGTTCTGGGATAGAATGATGGGCGGCGACAGCTCAATCCCCACATCTACCCCGTCCGTTGATTCGGTTTTAGGTTCCCCTGGTTCCGGTTCTGGGCCGCCCCTGCCTTTTTGGAGGCAGTCACCAGGATGGATTTGAACCAGGGGGGTTTGGTTTTGTTGGTTCTGGGATAGGATGATGGGCGGCGACAGCTCAATCCCCACATCCACCCAGTCTGTATTGGAATCTCTTGGGACCCATTTTTCCTTGGGAGGATGTCCCCCATCTCTGAAGGAGAAGATCCTTTTCCCAGGATCCTCTGAGGATCCCTCCCCCTCAAATTGGAAGACCTGTACCTCCTCCACAAAGTGGGTCTGTTTGAGTCCTTTGTTTCTCCTACCTCCTTTCTGCTCCTTGGGTGGCAGACTTTCAGGGGTAGGAGATTTTGTTTCCGGTTCCTGGTTTTCCAGGGGCTGTTTACAAGTTGGGAAGGAAGCTTCCTCCAAGGCTTTACACCCCCCTTCACCTTGTGCCTCCTCCCTGGGAACCGGTGGGTTATCGGGGTGCTGCCCCCGTCATTGTTCTGGAGCACCAGGCCCAGAATTTGGGGCATTCTGCGGTGGCATGCTCATCTGAGGGTTCTGTTGAGCTCTCAGTATGTGACTCAGATCCCTTGCCATATTTTGGACCTGGCGCTCAAGTTGTGAAACCCGCTCAGGCTGATACGGGGCTCTATTTTCTCGCCTGGCTGATCCCGGGAAGGGTAGCTATCCCTTCTCTGGTAATACCCCGGATTGGGAAGATTTGGGTACGCCTCCACCCTTGGCCTCCCCTCTCCCGGATTAGGTTGTCTGGGCTCAGGGAATTGGGGAAAGAAGGATGGATGGTTTTGGGGTTGGAAATTGGGTGGATACCTGGGGAAAAAGTTCTGCCCAGGATTTGGTGAATTTCTGCCCTCCTGGGGGAAGTTAGGAGGGAAGTTCCTCGGGTTAGGTGCTTGGCTGAATTCCCCCCCTTGGGCTGGAGGAGTCCACACATAACCCAGGATGGGTCGGTTTCCCTTGTAGCAGGGACTTACATAATCAGGGGAGCGAGGGACCCCATTTGTGGGACTACCTCCTCGACTCCCTGTCTGTGACTGGCCCGAGGGCCTTCTGGGCTGTGAATTATTTGGCGCAGGCAGGTTTTTAGGCCCACCCATCTCCAAATCTAAAATGGGGGCAACCTTTACCTCCGCCTCCTTGGCAGCAGCAGGAGTGCTGTTGGTTTTGGGGTTTTTCTGCGCATTACTTTTATTTTCTTTGGGCTTCTGCACCTCATAGACCCGGATGGCTTTCTCAATGACCCAGTCTAAAGATCTTTCCTCGTGAAAATCTCTCACGAGCTGGGTCATTATGTACTTGGGAAGAGCATGGAAAAATGTGTTGATGAATTCTCTGCTGTCCGTGCGCACCCTTCTGGTGGTCTGCGCAAAGGCATGCTTCAATTTTTGCACGAATTCTTGTGGGGCCTGATCCTCCCCACATTGCAAATTGTAGGCTGCCTTGCGAGCCTCTTGGGGATTTCTATGTATAGAAAAATGTTTCAAGATGGCCGCCCTATATGTGGACCATCTTGAATGGCTTTGGTCCTCCAGCCCCGCAAAGAAACTGGAGTATTCAGGGGAGAATGTCCATTTGATGTACTGGATGCAGTTACTGCAGTCCTTCAAATGGAAAGTCTCCATCATTTGCTCATAGAGCTCCAAGTGTTCCCAAAGAATACTTGGCGTTCTTATGATAAGGCGTGATGACACTCCTGATTGCCTTAATCTGTTTTAAGGGGTCCTTAAGCACGGCCCTTTTCACCTTATTGGCCTTTTTGGTTCGGGTAACCCTGGTCCATTCATCCTCTGATTCAGAAGCACTGCTCCCAGAGGTGCCCCTCTGATCTTCCAGGTTTTCCCGGATTCTGCGAGCCTGGGAATAGCTGGCAGAATGTGGGGACCTGGTCTCCTGTGTCCTGTGACGCTCAGAGGAGTCTTCAGATCCCTCCTTGCTACCAGAATTTGATGGGTACCCCTCCAGTGACCTAACTGGGCAGAGGTTTTTAGGATGCCCTTAGGGTGCCTAATTTCCTGGGGTTCCCCACTAAATTGCACTGTACTTAGGTGCCCATACCCGGGTGCCCGCCCATCCATTCCTGGGTGGTACTGGCCTATGAGCCCCATACTTTTGGCTGGATACTAATCTACCATTCCTGTGTCCCTGTGCTCATGCGCGCCAGGGGACATGGGGGTGGCAGAGTCCAGGGACTGAGAGAGATGAAGGCCTCTGGTACTAGGGCTTCTGAGGTTATGCTCAGGTGTTTCCCTTTCCCAGCGAACTTCATCTCTGTCAGCCCCTGCTCCCTGTTGCAATGCAAGAGCCTGCGCTTTCAGTTCCTCAGTTAAGGCCTTACTAGACTCTATCAGTCTCTCCTGCATGGCTACCTGTTGCTGGAGCCTATCATTGTGCTGACAGAGAGCCTCATTTTCTCTCTGTGCCTCCTGATTGGTTCTGGAGTACTGGGCCAGTCTCTGCTGCAGGAGGGTTAACTCCTGAGTCCCATCCCTACTGGCCTGCTCTTTTCTTGCCAGAGCCTCCTCCACCCTCCTGGTGTGATCTAGCAAGCCCTGATGCTCTTTTTGGAGGTCACCCAGCCCCTGGAGGGCCAAGTGATTTTCTTCAATTTTTCTTTTTAAATGACAGACTTCCTGGCCTAAGGTATCCCTTTCCTGACCAAGAGCCTGCATTTGTGACGCCAGGTCGTCCCTCTACCTTTGAAAGGCACCAGCTTTCTGGCGTTCTTCATCAAACTCTGCCTGGGTATCCAGGTCTTTCAAAATCAATGTATTGCTTTCCTCTTTCTCTCTGTCTAGTTGGATTTGCAGGGTGGCTACCTGCTCTGTGCATGCCCTGTTGAAATTGATCTGTTGCTCCAGCTTTTTCTGGCTATGCAGTAAGGAGTCCAAACTGTCTTGGTGCTCCTTCTGCAAAGCCAGAATTCTGGTATCCTGGTCTGTCTTTTCCTTTTGCAATATATCCATGTCCTCTTTTATTTTAATGATATACTGCATACTATCATTTTCTGACTCCTGGCTCCTCTGCGGCCTCTGCTCAGAAGAGACCAGGTCAGATTGGGCCTTCTCTAATGCCAACAGTTGCCTACTTGCCAGATCTTGGCCTTCAGCACATTTGTCCTCCATGGCTCCCATATATAGATACAAATATGCCGCTATCCTAACCATCTTGTCGTGTTCATCTTTAGCTTTAGGAGCCATGTATAGTTCGCTCAGGGCCACATGTCTACCACGGTCGTCATTTTGGAATTTGAGTTCCTTCGTGATTTACAGAAGTTTGTATTTTATTTTGCAAAACAGACCGTTTCCTTAGAGTGTTCCTTTGAGGAGTGCTTTCACAGTGTAAAACAGCGTGGTGATCTAACCGGATATGTGTATCCGGTCAGTTGGCACACTGTATTAAGCTGCACAAGTGGTAAACCTAATCCAGAATCCCCGGCTACGAGCCCCCACTTTGTAAGCGGATTCAATTCAACACTACAGCTAAGTCAATGCCTAGTCTGGGATGCTGAGGGAAACCCTTATTGAAATATTTGTATGTCCAGTTCGTTTACTCTGGATGACAACCCTCATATAACACCCCTCTCTTATAATAAATTAATGTTTGATAGCACACTTGTGAAGATGATAGCGATCAACAATGGATAATGTTACAGTGGTACACTCTTTTGATGGCTTAGAAGTGATATAGAGAGGATAAAGTAGCTGAGAATGCTTTTATGGCTTCAAGGACAATGCAATGATGAATGAAAATGCAGTACAGAAAATAAACTTGATATGACTTCAACAAAAGACAATGTAATCACTTTTCTTTGACAATTTACCCCCCTCTATGCAAGGTAAAGAGATGGGAGGAAAGCACACAGTTCTCAGGAATGCAATCAAATATAATTCAGTTCCCCCCTAGCAAGTTTAGAGGAAAACAGGTAGGAGTTTTAAACACAGGCAATATACTTTGATGTGGTTGCAATTAAGTGAAAAATATGCTAAAAAGGCTTTCAACTCCCTGTTGGGGGTTCAGGGTAGTTGATAGATACTTTGAATCAGTTCAGGATCACTTTAGCAATGCTCTATGAATGATTGTCAGGTTGCACACGAATTTCAGCAAGGAAAGCAAGGACAAATATTTTTACACGTGGCTGAAATTAAGCAAAATATCAAATCGTGGCAAATTTAGTTGCCTGCGTCGAGCGCAATTACGGAGGCACTATAAAGAGTCTTTTCTAGGTTCGTTGGAAAGCCTAGAATCTTAGCTTTAAGATGAAAGTTAAATCTCGTTCATAGTACAAACGGTTCCGGAGATACGGCTGATTTAGTAAAAGGTAGTTTTTTCGGATTGGAAATTTTAAATCTCAGAATGACAGATGACAGTTTGCAGTTTTAAAGATGACAGAATGACACGATTCTAGGAGGCAGTTCTAATAGGCTAAAATAGTTTGGATTACATTATTTTAAACTAAGAGATTGGTTTTGGCACAGTGCTAGCTGGGTACTCACAGTAGATTTTGGACAGGAATGCGACTTCGTCACCGATCGGGTCAGGATTGGCTGGACTTCTGCTAGCAGCTCTTCACAGCGATCTGGTCTCTGGTTCTCTCTGGTTCCGGATACAGCACTGCTTTCTGGATACTGCTACAGGTTCTTGCAAAAGTTTTTGGCAAAGAATTCAAACAGCTCGCCCGGCTGTTGAATAGTTTGGTTGGTTTTGAGGCCTGCTGAAGAGGATTCAGCTTGTGGATTCAGGCCTCTCTGCTACAAATTCTGGAGTTAATTTCTGATCTCTGGAGATTGATGGATTTGAAGTCTGGATCTCTAGATGTGAAGTCTGAAGTCTCCCGGCAAAGCGTCCCGCAAGAAAGTGGAAAGTGAATCTCCCTACCGGGGTTCCAGTGGCTCTTTTTATGTGTTTTATGTGTTCCTCCTCTCTTCCTTGATTGGGGGGACTGGGTTGTGAGTCAGAGTGATGAAGTAGGTTTATGGTCAGAGGATCCTCTCCTTGTCAAATTGCACCCAAATCTATTTCTGACCCAAATACATATTTATCTATGTACCATTTTCTAATGTTATAGGTCCAGTTAACATATTTTCTGTAGCACCAAACCATCCGATCCCTGTCTTTTTACGATGTTGTGTCCACTTATGACAGAATTCTCCCATTTTCATCCAGATAACGACCTCTAAACCTTTCCAGATTTTACACAAATGTGCACCAGGGATATGGGTTTCAGTTGATAAAGTGTCAGATTTTTAACATGCATACATTTGGAGTAACAACCTTTTTTTCTGCTACTATCCCCAATATCATACCACAGGGTCCTAACACCTCTTAAAATGTGCACAAAAAAATCACAAGAAAGATGATGTTATTTATATAATTTTTACAAGTCCGCATTGTGAATTATACATCTTTTTAAAATCATGCTCTGGCCCCAAAGGGGTGTGGTTTTCCAAAGCACATGGTGACATTTCTGGTTTATCCACTTCCCCCAAGCTCAGCTTGCTCTCACAGGCACTGCCCCTCCCAGTTTCTCCCAAGAGGAAGCCATTTTACGACCCCCCCCAATATAGCATTTGCCTGAGCCAGGGACAGTGCTTTGTTTAGTTTCCTCTAGTCCCCAGGTGCCACTCTCCTAATTCAATCAGTGAGGTGTCATCTCCTTTTGGCAGGGGCAGCAGGATGCAGCCAGGCCTGGGAAGAGTTGTTGAGCCAGTTCAACTCCTGTCGGGGGTAGTTGTCAGGCAGAATTCAATCTCTTTTCAAGCCAGGCTTCAGCTAAATGTCACTTTAGTTCCCAGTTTTCTACATTCAAATCAGACTGACAATTTTTACACATGCAGCTAGAACGCTGATTCTAAGTTCAAAACTATGACATTTCAACAGTTGCAAACTATGTTACACTCAAAAGTAGGTCACTCATTTAATTTAAACATTTCGATTTTAGTGGTTTTAAATCCAATTTCCCTTAGGCTGCTGACATCCCCAGCTATTTTTTTTATATATACATTAAATAATTACTTCCTTCAAGTCATTTCAGAATATAGTTTTACATTGTATCCACCTCTTAGCAAGTCTTTCCTTGCCTGGTTTGGGTTCATTTGTTCAGTTCTACACAAAAGTCTGGTGGTTTTAAAACGCCGGCTTTCTGATAGTGGTGAGCAGCAGTATTGCATCCATTTTGACATTAAGAAAATGAATTCCCCACAGTTCTGGGTTGCTTTTGGCAATCAGCATTGCCATTCCCAATGGTTTCAGGCTACTGTGTGTGTAGCCCAATGGCGGTTTTAGGCAGTGCCCTCGTGTGCTCACAACATAGGCAAAAATGGGTGGCAGCCTATTCTTCATGTTTTCCCTGTGCACTCTCTGGGGAGTTCTGGCCATCATGATGTTTTTAATGCCAGTAATGCACAGTTTTATGTTAGGGCTTGGATGCTTGTGATGGTGCATGACATATCAATACGATATGGAAAGACATATTTGGGTTTGGCTGTACCCTTCCAATAGAAGCTCACAAGGGAAAGAATACTCAATGGGAATTATGAAGCATTTAATGGCCGCACAATATATTACAGCCAGGCCCCCACCCTGAAAGGGGGGGCTATCAAGGCACATTATGTCATAGGTATGAGGTGGCTAGAGCAAAAGTAGATGCTGGATCGCTGCGCTGATCTAGTGGTCTCTTTTAGAAGTGCTTCCCACTGGGTGATGCTCCGTTGCACCCTATGTTGTAAATATGTTGTGAGGAGAGGTTTTTGTCGAAACCCTGTCCGTCCTGGCGCTGGATTGGTAGAGGTGATACTCATATGTCTTGTGTGTGAAGCGCATGCACATGATGAGTCATACCACTGAGAAAGGTTGTGCAGTGGATTTTTATTTTTATTATTGGTAGGGATATGCTATTGTTCCTGCCATGAAGTCAGGCGATCTGACAGAAGTGGCAGCCAACCACAGCGATGCTGTGCCTGGCTGCCACTTCTCTAAGTCATAGTAACTGCCTCTGGTGACCTCTCGCGCGAGGGGTCACCCGAGGCAGTTACTGTCCCTTTGTTTCCCCAGGTCGCCGAGGCGTCTTTAACCCTCGGCGAACCTGGGGATTCTTGACATTTTTCGAGGTTTATGAAAGATGGCTTGAAAAGTACACAATTCAAGCCCTCTTTTATAAAGCTTTGCCGACGGACAATTTTGTCCGTAGTCAAAGCTTTATAAAAGATGGCTTGAATTGTGTACTTTCAAAGCCATCTTTTATAAAACCGAAATGTTTAAAACAAAAAAATGGCCTGAAAACTAGGCAAACCGTAAGGTATGCACACACACATATATATGCATGTTATATATCTGTGTGTGTACGTTTGTGTACTTTGCAAGCCATCTTTTCTAAACATAGAAATACATATTTCTATGTTTAGAAAAGATGGCTTGCAAAGTACACAAACCATAGTAAGGTACGCACACAGATATATAACATGCATATATATATGTGTGCATACCTTACGATTTGCGTACGTTTTAGGCCACGCCCCCCACAAGCCACGCCCCCAAATGAGCCCCCCCTTGATTTCTTACCCCACTTAAAGCCCCGGTGACAGGAATCAACAGAGTAAACGCCTTTAGCAGGGCTTTTAAGCTGTAGATTCGAATTGGGGGCTCATAAGGCGCCCCATTGTGGATTTGTTATTAGGCTGCCACTTGTTAGTGAAATTCGAAGTTGCAAAATGTCCAAGTGTACCCTCATATTACATTTGTGATCAATAACCTTCCAAACAGAAAGCCTGCTGTTCAAAATATATCCTTCAAACAGAGAGTTGTCACAGCCTTTACTTAGCACATGCCTGTGGCGCTGCCCGATGACGGGCCTACGCGGCGGCGTGACGTTTCACGCCGCCACGCTAAGTATAAATAAAGGGGGCGTTCCCGGCCGCACCAGAGCCCGAACACGAAGGACTGGTGTCTGGTGGTTCCTTCATGTGTCGGGGGCTTGCGGCATCGCGTGGGGGCTCTGACCCGCCCCCAACAGTGGCGACGAAGCGGTGAGGGAGACCCGGGCCCGGTGGTGAAATATCTGGCAGATAAATTTTTCTAAACGAAGCGGATCGGATTTTCGTTTCATCTCATGCCGGGTCGCGGGACGCACACGCGGCCGGCGGCCATTTTGTTCAGAGGCCGTGAAACTTCACGAGGCTCCGGTTTGGAGCGTGGGGTTACAACTGGCCTAATTTTTGGACACTTTAGTAGCAGGAGGCCTACCCTGCACGCCCATGTCTAATTTGTGGATTTTAACCTGTTTTTGGGTCTTTTACGTCGTGTGAAAGCCAGGAGAGGACTGATGTGACAGGGCCAATCCACCATCTTTGGCTCAATTTTTGGAACTTCTAAGTCCATTTGGAAAGTGGCAACGTGGATCCACGGTATTCTTTGTCCCCTTCATCATCAGAGTGCCGTGGGTTTTGCTTCTTTGTCCTCTTCATCATCAAGCCTGGCTGCTCTGGATAACTGTGTTTTTGGACATCCACTGGTGCTTTATCCGGATTCCTCCCCGTGTTGGGACTGCTAAGTACCCGGGAGGGGTGGGTGCACTGTGTCGGTGGGTGTCTGAGTTGCGGCCCTCAGGACAGTAGGTGGGGGTGCCTGTGCGCTCAAGCCCATGGGCGACTCTGAGGATTCGGACAGTGGTGGTGCAGCAGCGTCCCTCCCCCGCGATCGTGGCCAGGCAGCGGCTCAACAACAGGCCGCCCTTCCTCCCGTGATCCAAGGCCTTGCAGGACCGCCACCTGGACAACCGGGTTTTCCCATTATGGCCCAAGCAAGAGCACCCGCGGCCCATGCCGCCTTGCAGCCGATTCCGGAATTCGATGCGTCAGGCCCACCCTCGAGCATGGGGCCCCGATGGAGAAGATGGGTGAGTCGCCTCGACATGTATTTCAGGGCTGCTCAGGTGACAGATGATGACAGCAGAATTGCTACCATGCTGTATTCGGCAGGGCCGACAGTCCAGGAGATATTTGAATCGCTTGCTCCTGTCAACAACTCTTATGATGCGGCCAAGGCGGCCCTCCTAGCACACTTCCTTCCCCTGGCGAACGTGGACTATGAGAGGTTCGTCATGCTCTCGGCGAAGCAGAAGGAGGAGGAGACGCTGGACACTTTTTATGGTCGCTTACGCCGCCTCTCCCTCGGTTGTGCATGGGGGGATGCAGACGACATGATTCGCACCATGCTAATCCAGGCATGCTCCTCCGGCAAGCTCAGGAGGCAAGTCCTGAGAGAGCCGGGCCTCACGCTGCCCCGTATTTTGGAGCTGGGCAGGTGCCACGAGGTAGCAGAGGCATAAGCCAACAAGATGGAAGCTGGGTCTCGGTCGGTGAGGTCGGAGGAGGTGTGTGTCGTGTGGCAGGGTGGCCGAGGAGTGAGACGCCCGGGTGGAGGACCCCGAGACAGGGCTGGGAGAGCCGGGGAGTCGTGCCAGAAATGCGGATACGACCTCCCTCATGTGGCAGAATGCCCGGCGGCTGGAAAAACCTGTGGGAGGTGTGGACTGGCCGATCATTTCTCGAGAGTGTGTCGGGCAGCCACGCCGGTGATGGTGCCGAGAGGTCAGGCACGGACATGGGCTCCGCGCCAGAGCCAACAGCCCAGTATTGCCCAGGTGGAACAAGGGGAAGTTGAGTCCCATCCGGAAGGAGCCGAGGAGGAAGACGAGGAAAACATCTTTTTCGTCTCAAGCGTGGGAGTGCTTAAAGGAAGAAGCCGGAGACAGCCGAGATGTATGGTCGAGATCAATCACTCCCCAGTCCCAGTGCTCGTTGACACCGGCGCCTCTGTCAATGTGATGGCCAGAGGGCACTATGACTCCCTCAAACCCCTCCCGGGTCTGGTCGCACCGAAGGCCCGCATATTTGCGTTTGGGGGTCAGGAACCGCTACCGCTCGACGGTGCCTTCGTGGCAGACGTGGAACATGATGGCTCGCAAATCAGGGCCCGATTTTATGTGACCCCGGTGAGCAACAATACCCTGCTCAGTTGCGCAGCTGCGGAGGCCTTAGGTATCGTCAGCTTTGCATACTCCGTCCACCTGGAGGACATTAACGATCTCAACGACAAATATGCTGCACTCTTCAGTGGGATCGGAAAGATGATCGGGGAACCAGTTCGATTACACATCGATGAGTCAGTACAGCCCATCGCATTGAAACACTGACGAGTACCTTTTCATTTAAGGGAGCAGGTCGATAAGGAGCTGGACAATTTGGTGAGCTTGGACATCATCGAAAAGGTTGAGGGCCCGACCCCCTGGGTGTCCCCGATCGTGGTGGCCAGAAAGCCCAAGCAACCCGACTCGGTACACATTTGCGTGGACATGAGGCTCCCCAACAAAGCGATCAAAAGGGAACGCCATCTTACTCCAACGATCGATGATATCATTGCTGATGTTCAAGGGGCTCGAGTGTTCTCGAAGCTGGACCTCCGAGCCGGATATCACCAGGTCGTCCTTCATCCAGAGTCCCGGTACATAACAACGTTTACCACCCACCGGGGGCTATATTGGTACAAGCGGCTGAGTTTTGGAGTGTCGTCTGCCGCTGAAGTGTTCCAAAACATCATCAGGGGCGCCCTAGCAGATCTAGAGGGCGTCCTCAACATCAGCGATGATATTCTGGTGTTTGCCAAAACCGAAGTGGATCACATGAAGAGGCTCGAGGACACTCTAAGACGACTTCAATCGTTGGGCCTCACCCTGCACAGGGAGAAGTGTGAGTTCATGCGCCCCTCGATTGAATTTTTTGGCTTCATATTCAAGGAGGGGGGGGTGTCGCCAGACCCGAAGAAGGTGCAGGACATCAAAGCAGCGAAGGCCCCCGAGTCTGTGACGGACGTGAGGAGCTTCCTGGGGATGGTAACGTATTGCGGGCGGTTCATCCCGAACTTAGCCTCAAGATCCGAACCACTCCGGGCGCTGACCAAGAAGGAGTCACCATGGCATTGGGGCCCTCTCGAACAGGCCGCCTTTGAGGACATTAAGGGTGCCCTCACAGCGGGAGATACTATGGCGTTTTTCGACCCCGCCTTGGAATCGGAGATTGTGGTGGATACGAGTCCTTTCGGGCTGGGGGCAGTGTTGACTCAAGTGGACCGCAGCGGGGCTATTCGACCTGTGGCATATGCAAGCAAAGCGCTCACCGAAACGGAACAGAGGTACTCCCAGATCGAGCGGGAGGCCCTGGCAGTGCTGTGGGGCTGCAAGCATTTCCGGCTCTATGTCTTGGGACGTCCAGTGACGGTGGTGACTGATCACAAACCGCTGCTTCCGATTCTAGTGGGATCATCGTCAAAGCCACCAGCTAGAATTGAGAGGTGGATGCTCGCCCTCCTCGAGTATTCAGTCACCCTGGTATATCGGCCGGGGGCCAACAATGCCGCGGACTACCTGTCTCGTCATCCGGGAGTAGGTGGGGGAGATGGACATGACACTTGCGGAGAAGAGGCGGACAGTTATGTACGAATGGTGGTGGAGGCGGCAACGCCAAATGCGATGTCCCTAGAGGAGTTGGAGGCTGCTGCGGCTGAGGACGAGTGTTTTCGGATCTTGAAGGACACAATGCACAGTGGGTCCTGGAAGTCCGTCCTCGGAGCCGTGTCCGGGCGCACCCAGGAAGCCAGAACAGCGCTGCAGCAGTTGTGGAAGGTGAAGGAGGAGTTGTCGTTCTCCGACTCAGGGCTGTTACTCCGGGGTGACCGGATCTTCATCCCACGGTCGAAGGTGAGCGACGTGATCCGTCTCGCCCATCATGGACATCAGGGCGCCGCTAAGACCAAGGCGCGGCTCCGCTCGAAAGTCTGGTTTCCGGAGTTGGAAAAAAGGGTGGACGATTTCGTGACGGCCTGTGTATGGTGTCAGGCGGCCTCTCCGCTGCAACGAGAACCTGCAATTGAGGCAATGCCCCGTGGCACGAGGCCCTGGGAGATCGTCCACGCTGACTTTGGTTCAACATCAGTGGGCACTCACTTCCTGGTGATAGTAGATGAACACTCGAGATACCCGGAGGTTGAGTTCGTCGAGTCGGTGGCTTTTGAGCATGTGGTGGTGGCCATGGAGAAGATATTTGCGGCCCATGGTTTCCCCCACACTCTATGCTCTGATAATGGATCGCCCTTCCAAAGTGAGCGGTTCTCCGAGTTGATGGAGAGCTGCGGAATACAACACAGGAAGATCTCCCCCCTGTGGCCCCGTGCAAACGGGGACGCCGAGAGACTGATGAGGACCCTGAATAAAACGTTCCGAATTGCTCAGGGGCAGTGGCAATCCTTACAACGCGCCCTCTATCAGTTTCTGCGGGTGTACCGCACCACCCCACATGCTGCCACGGGAGTGGCACCCGCCGAGGCATTATTCAAGAGGTGCCCCAGGGGACTGCTGCCGGAAGTGGGGGAGAAAGAACCAGGGGTCATCGATAGTCCGCGGGTGGAGGCGGAAAGACGAGTCCGAACGGAACAGGAGAACCTGCGCAGGGGTCTCCGACCTCAAAGACTTCAACCGGGAGATGAGGTCCTGATCCGGAATCGACACCCTCACGGGAAGCTATCGCTCCCCTATGAACCGGAGCCTTTGGATGTAGTGGCAGTGAAAGGATCCATGGTGACGGCCTCGGATGGACGGTCGGCTGTCACCCGAAACGTGAGTTTCTTCAAGAAACTGGGTGATTCACGAACTGAGACCCCGCCCGAACCTGATCCACCAGACATGCCTGCTGACGGAGGTCTATGGGGCGAAGGACCCGAAACCCCAGTCCGGGGAGACGCGGCGGAAGGACATCACGTGCCGGAGGTAGGCCGGAGGTACCCCCAGAGGGCTGGGCGAGGGAAACCTGCCTACCTCAGCGAATATGTTGTGGGACGATTGATTCGCGAACTGGGGTGATAAGATCTGGGTGGATGACATTAAAGGGGTTTTTGTTTTGGGTGTGCAGTAGTGTTTATGTTAGATGTGTGGTTTTCCTGGTTAATAAAGTTACTGTTAATCCATGTTCGTGTTCCTCCCGGAAAAGGAGGAGTGTGGCGCTGCCCGATGACGGGCCTACGCGGCGGCGTGACGTTTCACGCCGCCGCGCTAAGTATAAATAAAGGGGGCGTTCCCGGCCGCACCACAGCGACCGGGAAGCCCGAACACGAAGGACTGGTGTCTGGTGGTTCCTTCATGTGTCGGGGGCTTGCGGCATCGCGTGGGGGCTCTGACCCGCCCCCAACAATGCCCTACGGCCAATTCATGGTGTGAACTTTAACCTTCTGCATGTGTGAATTCTTTATTCCTTCTGGATAATCCCAGAGGCTATGCCAGCGAATTATGTGCAAACCTGCGCAGAGATGCCTAACCCAAAGCCCATCAGTGGCCCCATCAGAATGCACCACGTCCAAGGCAATCATTCCAGTGATGACCATAAACCGCGCCATAGTAGGATGGGTTTCATTTTGGCAATATACCGGCATGCAGAGCCGTTTCTATGGGGGGCAGAGAGGGTGACTGCCTGGGGCACAGGAGCTCTGAGGGGGCGCAACAGGGACCATGTCCATACATCCTAGTAGCAGAGGTAAAGCAACCGCTTTTAAAGGCCACACTCGCAAACACTTGTCCGTTAACGTGTTTGTCAACCTAAACAGCCTTACATTTTTTGGGGCCCTGCAGGACCTGGGCAAGGTGCTCCAAATAACCCCCCCCCCAAATCCTCCACCCCCTGTACCATACCCACACCCACGAGAGAAGGAACATGCAGGGCTGACAGGGTCCTACTGAAACCGAGCTACTTGGAAGACAGCGTCAAGAGAAGTTAAATGGCATAGAATTGAAAGTAAGAGTGGGCGGGTGAAGGGAGGGGCAGGGGCACATTTTTAATAGCCAGGAGGTGTAGGAGAGAAAGAAATGAGAAGTAAAGGCAACGGCGTGGAAACATAAACAAGGACTCACAGGAGAAAACATAGAAAGGCATGTTCCTTCTATTGTTTACTTCTGTTTCTGTTTACCGTGGCTTTGGAACGGTATGGCTGAACCACAAATGTAACTTCATTGTGCTCAGAAGCATGTGAGCTTCATAACATGATAATCCCGCCAACTGGGCGGGACATGTCTGTCTTTCTTGGACACCTCTCCTACAGTGACACTGCTTCTAGGTTATATCCGCGTTTAAAGTGGCCTCTCTGGCACTTTTGTATATAAACAATGGACTTTCCTGTGTGAAAACCTTAAGGTCTCCATATTGTGGATTAAAAGTCATATTTGTTATTACTGAATGAGCTGTCAGTAAACTGTAAAACAAACAAGCGGTACTGTGTCTTTAATGTCGAAGGCTCCAGCTAAAGTAATGAACTATGCATTAAATGTAATGTTGATACTGGGCCTCATTAACAGTGTTGCAGCCACGGAATGAACGGTGCTGGTAAGGGACCGGCACCGTTCATTCCAGGCTGCCACATTACGCGGTCTGCAGCGGGTCCCATTCTGGACGCCTGGCCAGACCAGACGTGCAGAGCGGGACCCGCTAGCAGTCCAGGATGCTAACAATGGTCCCGTCATTAACAGGCTCGTTGTTAGCATCCTAGGGACCCGCGAAAGGGAATTACCGGGCCCTCCAAGATCGGAATAGCCGTTAAGTCCCCTTTTGCAGCACCCGGACCCGGACCCGAGTTTGGAGGTAGCCATGCCGCTAAAAACGGCATGGCTACCTCCAAACTCGTAATGAGGCCCACTGTGTTTATGACCCCAGCCTGTAGCTTCAAAGCTCTATAACCACGTGGCTTTTTGTAATATAGACGAAAGGTGGTACTTGTCCCACCCTTCGGCTGATCACGTACAATTTGTTTGAGTGCTATGGAATTTTCAGGCACGGTTGTAGCTGATTTCAGTTGTGCTCCAGTATTATTGCACACATTTTAAACTAAACTATTTCTTGGTGTTTGTAATAAGCACCCAGCACGTCTTTTTGCTTGAAATAAAGTTTTCTTACTAAACGGGAAATAATAATAATAATAGTTTAAACTCGGTTTGTAGAGTTTGAATCCACATCCTCCTGACCATACATTGATCAGTGCAGCAGGTGCATTATTCCACCGAGTTACATAACCAACTGAATTGTGCAGTGTCTTCATCTGGTTGGCATTCAAAGAACCTGCTGGTAGATTGCACTGCCTAAATGCTGTGCAGAGGATGAGCTCTTTATAAGTGCCACTACACATGTTGCCTTTCAATGAGTGATGCGTTCTGGGGGCTGCAATGACGCGTAGACCTGGCGCACCAGGTGCACTCTGGTATACATCCCTATTCGGACCACTTTGCGACAGGCAGATAACGCAGCGGGTTGAGTGTTTGCAGCAGAGATCAGTGCTCAACTCAGAGGTCACAGGTCTGAGTCTCAGAACCCGGGCTCCAGCCATCAGCTTTCCCGATAGGGTTGAAAATAACACTTATTGTTATGCAGAAAGTGTCAATTTAGTCTCCGTGCGCCAGATAAATAGTCAATACACAACATTGTTCAGAGAATGTGGACTAACCCTCCCGGACCGATGTGTAGCATGCATGCAATTACAGTTACTAATATTGTCTGCTAATGGAAGACCAGATACATCTCTTGGTGCATTCATTATGGACATTTGTTTGCCAGGTTAAGTGGTGATTATTTTGTGTAAATCCCCAAGGATAAATGTCTGCAGTGACCACTTTCACATGCACGGCCCGCATAGGTCTCTGCAAAGGGTGCTGTACAGTGGGTTCCAGGTGCACGCGCGCAGTGGCATTATGGTCGAGAAGATAGATTTATTGGCAATCGAAAACGAGGTCTTTCGTGCATTAGAACCAAATATACCCACAGTGTTTTTTTTTTCACGCGCGTGTTTGTGTGTGTGTGTGTGTGTAGATCTGCTCGGTGGCCGGTCTTAGCCATGACATTTCAGGGCCCTTTGAAGCATGCATGCAATTTACACTACGTTATGAGCAACTGACGTGGGGGTGGAGGGTTTATTTTAGGTGTTTGTCCTGGGCACCATATTGCCTTGAAACTGCCCAACTGCATTCCTAAATATTCAAATTCCAAGTATATAGGGACATAGAGCTGATTAGGGATTTAACATTTGAGAAGCTCTGTAACTCAGTGTCATGCAGCACCACCCTGATGACCTAGATTATATAGGCCTCAAAACATTTTGAAAACGCTAGTGCGACCCTGGTTCTTCTTTTTGGGATGATTATGGGTCCCTGCTGGTGGATCGTTTGCATATGTGCTATGCTCATCACCTATGCCTTGATAACCTGTCGTGCAAGGAGAGAAGACTACGTCCAGCACCCTAGGCCAGTGTCACTTAGAATAGATATATATTTTTTTAAATGCGTATACGCAAACGTTTTTTTATTAAACAGCAATATATATTTTTTTAAAGAAACACATTTAATAAACACCATTATGGATCAGAAGAAGTGGTAACACGGAAATACATTCCTGATCTCCTTTGCTTAATCCCAGCAGTATGTGGAGTTCTCTTGTGGAGTCCCGCAGGGGTCGGCTTTGCACTCCCTTCTGTTTAATTTGTATGTTCGAATGTTGGCTGACCTCATTACAGAATGCAGAGTACTCTTCTACTCTTATGCTGATGACACGCAGCTAATTTTCCGACTGGACTCTTCTCAAGATGCGTCTCCCAAGAAATTGCGAGACTGCTTGGAGAAAGTTGGCAGCTGGCTGTCGGCTAACTGGCTGCAACTAAATGGATATAAAACTGAGGTACTGGTGATTGGTCCCCCTGGAAGGAACCACCTCTGGAATTTACAATACTTGCCTGAGTCACTTGGTCCATGCCTGACCCCCTGTGCCTCAGTAAAAAGCCTTGGAGTGAAAAATTCTAACTAATCCTCTTTGTTCAACAGGGGAATGTTAAAAATGAATCTTTAAATATTAACATATTAAATTCTGAAAGTCCTAATTTCCTGAGAGAGCAAAACAATTCAGTAAAACCTTTTAATACTCCTTTTAAAAAGACAATCAAGGATAGAAACACATTTGGTAACAACTATTCCCTTCAATGGAGCAAGTTGAACTTTGGAGATGTAAAGTCCCACAATACCAAAAGTACTGGGACGAAGAAGAGGGATGCAGAGTCCATAGAGTTCCATTTGCAGGTTAATGACCCACATATGAGGGATTCTGGGGGGCATAAAAGGCCCCTCAGGTGCAGACCATAGAGAAGAGTAGCAGTGGCAGGTGGAGTGGTTGCAGTAACTCCACATGGCAGTTGCAGCTAAAGGAGAGTAGAGACGCCAGAGCCGCCATTGTTAGCAGTATGTATGCCGGTTCAGATAGGGTTTCTTCCTTCAGAGACCTTGTTTGTAGAGGTTGTGCAGAAGGAAGCGTTATTTCTGAAAGCTTTCCTCCTGAAGATCATGGTTGCAGAGGTCACACAGCGGGAAGCATTATTTGGGGAAGCTTTCCCCCTGAAGATTGTGGCTGCAGAGGTAGAGCGGCGGGAAGCATGAAGTTGATAAGCCTTCTCCCCAATAAGGCAGGCTCTGGATGCAGGCAAGCGCCAGAGAGCCTTTGGATAATGGAACACTCCTGTCCTAATCAGCGCGGGACAAGGAAAACTGAGCAACGCAGTTTTCCACGCCGCCCAGAGCAGAGGAAGCAGATAACCCGAAGGAAGCGAGGCAAGCAGACGTGCACATCAAACCCAGTGGATTCACTTGTGTATTGTGACCCAAGAGCGCTCTGTAACCGCCCATTTGTGCGACCTGGGTATTTGGAATATTGAGCTAATGAAAAAAGAGCAAAGTGGCTGAAACATAAGTATTATGTATGTCGAACTGATGTGAAGCAGACAGATAATTATTTTACATAAAAAGCAGATATGAAGTGGAGAAAGTAGTAATCTAAGAACTTGGCAAGCTGGCCAGCAGAGTGCTATTGTGGATTTAAAGGTCAGAACAATTGCCAACAACACGAGGGGGCACTATTGCTAGAAACACATATAAACAACTGATGCCAAAGCCAAAGGAGTGCAATAAAATATTTGGTCAAACAGAACTAACATTGCCAAAGCCAGGAGGGGCAATTAAGAAGCAAGTTATTTATAGACACTATTGTCAGAGGGAGAAAAAAGCAATAGGGGGAACCTACCTAAATAAGCATTGCCAAAGCCAAATAAGAAGAGGAGTGAGAGAAAACCATTGTCAGTTCTTGAAAGAGGGTGAAAACTGCCTCCCCCTTCCTCTCGGTCTTGAGACAGATCTCCTCAAATTCCGGGAAGCTCCTCATGACTTCCTTTTTTGTCTCTTCCTCCCCCTCTCCCTCCCTTGCTAACCCCACAGTTGCTGATATTGGTGACCAGAACACTTAGTGTACTTCTGGGCCCGGCCCCCCACCCATAGCCATCAGTTTAAGGCAATAGCAGCACTTGCCGTTTGGGTCCCCACTGGCATGTGCTATCTCACAGGCCTGCACTTATTGCTTTTGTCAGTTGACCACTCTTACCAAGTGATCTCTGCCTGGCACTTAACAGTTTCTTGCAACTTATTCCCTAGCACTTCCCTTTGTGGTACTCCTAAGCACTCCCCCCTTTCATCTCCGCTCTCTCTGCACTTGCACACTCTGAATGCCCACAAGGCCTAGAAGGACCGCCTCTTTCTTTCTTCATTGTTAACATAATTTCCTTTCATTCCCATGTTCCCTCCCTGTTGCCCTGTGGAGGCTTTGAAACACAATTTACTTGATGTATAAGCACCTTTCAAATGCACAATAAAATAAACAAATATGCATGAAAGCAACAACAACACACATCTAAGGGACATTTAAAGCAAAATGGAACATGTGTAAATGGACAAAAATGCCATGTTTGCCTCTCATGCACGAGTTAAATTTGCAGCACACTGTCCACTTGCTCCTGGTGCTGCAAAGGTAACTCCTGCCTACCGGGTGATGCCCAATACCCAGGCATTGTTTTGTCCTGGGAGGATAGCTCAGCGGCAACGTGCTTGCCTTGGAAGCAAGACGACATGGAGCAACACCAGTTTGCTCCCTGGGTCCGTGCTTAGAAACCTCTGGGTATTAAGTGTGTTATAAATAACATATCATTTCAGGCTCAGCAAATTTCCATTTCTATCCCTACCACACTGACCATTGTACACGCAGCCCACTCTCGCTCTCCAGAAAATGCAAGTGTGATGCGACTTGTGGGTGTTTCATGGCATGCACAAGGGTGAGAAATAATCACGATTGCCATGTTTGCTTGATTTCCTTCAGCGAGACCCTCTTCCTTTACATTAACATGCATCACTTTTATTAACACCTGCTTCCTTCTGCAATCACATGCATCAATTTATATGAACAAGTATCGGTTTGTAAAGACATCCCTTTGGATGTACTTTTCCCTTGGTTGATTAAGTAATGCTTATGGGGTCAGAGTTGTTGGACTTCTGTACCATGATTTCCTTCTCACCATAGCTGTACCGTGAATTCCTTCCCAGTGCATGCAAATGCCACAATGGTACGTATTCTGCTCCTGGGCCATGGATGGATGTGTGTCCTAAAACTTACTACTTTGCTACATTTCTGTGAATCGTAGTACACAGACCTGCTGTTGTGCCACCCCCTTTGTGATTACACAATTGTTACTTGCAGCTGCTCTGAACATGCAAAGATCATGGAATCTCTGCTCCAATATGCATGCGCGCCACCTTTAGCCCCTGCCCTCTGTTGTCCTCCTCTTAATGGTCCCTGCACACGAGACTCAGATACCTCTACCAGGCACCAGTCCACAGAGCTCCCCCCTGCACCATCAATGCTTTGCTGTCTCCCACCTTGCCATCTGCTTTAACACTCATATTTATTGCCACCGGACGGAGGGAAAGGAAAGGTTACAGATAATCCGCTGTGACAGACTCCTCACACCAACACTTCCACACGGTCACCAAGCATGCTCATTGTCAATGAAGCTAAGATACTGTATTAAAGGAACTACGGTGTGCACCTTGGTACGCCACTAGTGACTCCTGACACTCGCTGCATCGTTTGCTCCAGACCCTCACATTCCATCATGTGAACACATGCACCCTCAATACAGAGACACATGCGCACTCTGGAATTCACACAACCATGCACATCACATAGTCTCAACAAATTTTCCTTAATGCAAATAAAAATGTTACAAATCTGCGAAATTGCTATGCTTCTTCCTTTCTCTTATGCATCTCTACATAGGCTTCTCCTGACGTGCGTGAGGTAGCAGGCGACATCTTCCATTAGCCTACGTAACAAGCAGTCCATTGCTCCTTTAGCTTTGTTGGAATGTTCCTGGATTGGACACTGTACCGTAACTATTTAGTTCAAGTTGGTCACTGATTGCTCAACTATTGCTAGTGCATCTTTACCTGTTTTAGGTCGTTTCTAACGGATCTACCTTTTACAATTCTCCCCTTGCACACTTCCCTTTTAGTGATCAGAATTGACTCAGAAAACGGGAATATCCCATCACTATTTTCAAGGGTTTCATGATGCCTCCTTCGTTTTTCTAACCGCATCCTTGCCTTTGGCTTTTGCATCTGGCTCTTTAGCACAGATCAATATTTCTTAATTTTCACAACCCTGTGCAACTATTTTATTTAGAACCTATCGCACTCCCACCGTCCCCAACACAATCGACAATCAATGTGTTTTTCCAGAAAGTCACATGGTGAAATCCATATGGCCATGTGTGGAATGGTGGGGGGAGCCAACGCTTGCATTCACCAACACCTTTGTCCAGAGCTCATTGTATGGCTTAGTTAAAAACTGTAACATGGCATATCGCTCTGCCAACCCATTTCATGGAGGATGGTGGTTAGCTTTTCTGATTGGAAATGAATACCATTAACCCTGCTGTCTTAAAGAATTCCTCTCTCCTGGTAAACCCAGAGAAAAATGTCACAGGTTTACTGGTTTCGTATAGTATACAGACAGATAACCCTATAATCCACCTTGACGAATAGTCGAATAGTATAGTGATGTATTGGTTGTCATTGCGGACTAACTCCTAAGACTGAGAAAGCTTACAAAAGGTCCTAAAATGTTGCATACACTGAATATTGAAGACTTTTCAAGGATTGAAATTAAGACTGGATAAGTAGGAGCTATAAGCTGAATAATCAAAACAAATGAATTGTGGTGTGTGATAAAATATCCAGTAGAGAGATGTCACAGAAGTTGGACATTGATTTAGAAGGGAGCCAGGAACATGTCTAAATATTTTTGTTAAATGCAGTGGTCATGCAGGATCAGATCATGGGAAGACACATTGAGCGGAAGAGTGGAGAACGTAGGAGCAAACCTTTGAGAAGAAGAGAGTCCACTAGATCAATCTTTGCAGAAGCTGTGTATGATTGACACTAACCCAGAAGACATGTTATTTTGTACCTTTCAGCTCATCTTTTATTACACCTCAAGTTGGTGGAGGACAGAATAGCTGAAAAAATGAAATGTGCATGCAATCACACAAACTACTCAAAAGACATCAGCAAAATGAACATTCATTCAACAAGTTTGTGATCAGTGAGAATAGGAAATAAAACAATTAAAGAATACTCTGAACAGCAAAGTGTCACTACAAAAAAACATCGGGCCTCATTACGACCCAGGCGGTAGAGGGTTAATGGCGCTGGTAAAGCTGCCGGCGCCGTTAACCCTCTACCGCCTCATTACGAGGTCTGCTCGCGGGTCCTGCTAAGGACGTCTGGTAAAACCAGGCATCCTTAGCGGGACCCGCATGCAGACCAGGATGCTAACAACGGGCCTGTCCTCAACGGGCCCGTTGTTAGCATCCTCCCCATTCCCATTGAGCCCTATCAGGGCTCAAATGGGAATGGGTATGTACTGGGTCTGGGTCCCGGGAAAGGGAATTACTGGGCCCTCCAATGTCGGAATGGCCCAGTAATGCCTCATTCCAGGAACACGGACCTGGTACTCAGTATGGGGGTAGCCATAGCGGCATGGCTACCGCCATACTCATAATGAGGCCCATTGTCTCTTTTGGGCAATCCAAGATACAAGATACATGTATAGTGTGCGGCCAAACGATGCAATTAAAGAGACATTTGAATATTAAAAATATTCATTATCTGTGTTTACAGACACATGATTAACTAAAGAATATATTAAACCTACTAGATGATATTGTGGCTATAAGGATGCAACTCAACACACCTAGGAAACAGCTGCACAACCCATCATAGAGGATATGGATTAGCAAAGAACAGGGCTGGCCCAAGAAAAAGACAATGCTTTTTTTAAAAAAAAAAGCCCAAATCATCTTACAGTTGACACAAAGGCATCCACAAGGTGATCAAAGTAATTTGTCTTCACAAGGACAAGTGAGACAAATAAAATACAATGTAACATTGAGAGAGATGTCAGAACAAGCAATGAAGCATCTTGATAGTGGAGTGTTGCAAATTGTAAACAATTGAAGAAAGAATTACATTGTTTCTAAATCAATGGACAGTGAATGAAATACACGCTCATCAGCAAGAAATATATTCTTTTCAGAAGGAGTTACAATGCACACAAGAAGTACTGGCTTTCAAAGTTAGAGCATTCAAGTCTATTTAGGCCGATCTGATTGATTATATGGAATAACAGGTACAATGCAACATTCAAATGATAATTTAAATGGTTAATAATGCTAAATTAAGATAAGACATTGAAGGGAAAAATTGTTAGCTAAAGTTCAGACACAACTACGTTTTAGGGAAGAGGGGCGACTCACTGCTGATCTAGAGGCTATCTCTTCATGTCCCAGATATTCCCAGAAAAATACTAGCATGCCTGGTGCACCTAGGCATAACCAAGACACAGGGGTGCAAGATACACCATTTCCACTTTCCATTCCCGTCAAGAGAAACAGGAAGAGCTGACTTCCCTGTCAGATACAGAGGCATATCTAAACCTTAAGAGTAAGGGGAGATGACCACTTAATATGCAATCAGTGGACATAGGAGGACATTAGAGTACTCCCAATCAGAGAATCAGAGAATAAATGTATCAAGATGTGTTAAGAGCACAATAATGACAATGGCCCTCATTACGACCCTGGCGGAATACGAAAAACGATGGCGGAAATGTAATACCGCCATCGAATACCGCCCGTTGCGATCATGACCCGTCACCGTAAAGTACGATGCGATTAGCGACACCGTAGTGAACGCCAACGCTAACTGCACCAAGTACGCGCACGCGCGCCGTGCAAAACCGCAATATCCGCCATGGCGCAACGGTACGCGAATGCTGACCCCAGCGGACATTCACTTAACGCCATCAAGCATGGCGGAAAGTACCATTCCGCCATGGCGAGAACTACGGCATCGCGAACCAACCGTAATGGCCCTACTGAGTGCCTGCACTCCACTCCCTGGCCACATTGCACAACTCCTCGTAGGCGCAATGCAGTCACACCATGCAACCAGTGAACTGTACAAGTCACCCATGCATGCCAACGAACAAATGCATGCAGGGGCCCCAAGTGCCCTGTGAGTGGCCATCCACAATTGGCAACACACCATTGCCGTACTGATGCAGCACAGGCATCTGAAGGTGCAAGTACACCAAAATGAACTGAAAATTCCATGACACAAAACAACAACAGTCCCCCATCGCTTGCCACCAGTGTAAATCAACATTCAAAGCAGTAACCTGAGGGAGACTGCACCAGCCCTGTACACATGCCAGTAGTCAAACCAACCATCAGCATAAGCACGTACCACACAACTGTACCCAGAAGCCGGAACCCAATGCAGAACACCTCACAATACATCGCGCCACAAATCGGAATATGCCACAATACTAGCAAAGAATAACGCTACACGGTTAATATCTGAATATAAATTTAATGCACATCAAAATCACCAAGCCCATACAGCCATTTGAACATAAACTCACAAATGATCAGCATTACTGTGGGCTGCATCCGCAATAAATGACCAGCTTCCCCATGTGTGACGCCCTGTACCTTCATGGCACACAGGGGCTACATCAACGTCCAAAAAGGCAACATGGAAGCGCCTAGGACCGCAGGGCCGTCCCATGAAGTAGGCACTAGTCCAGCTGGAAGCTAGGTATGCTGCACCTAGCCACTAGTACTGCGTAAGGGCATGTGGGCCATTGGCGATCGTCCCATAAGATCGTAATGGTGCTCCACTGATTAACTCGAAGCTGCAGGTGTCGACTGTAGAAGCCATCTGCAGGAGTGGCGTACAGATGGCAGCGGCAGAAGGGGAGGAGATACCTGTCACCCAAATGAAAAAAATGATAGTATGGGCATCCGAACTTCATATGTATTACTCACTTCATTCAACACACCAAACCCACAACCATATGCATGCTAGCCCACTCATAAGGATCAATTGCACCCAAAAATCACTTGCGAATTATTACGACACAAATCGAGGTGAATACACCATTTCAAACGAGTGTCTGTGTGCATGCGCCTGTCAGAACAGGATCCATCAGATGGGAACATCAACGTGCATAGACACAAGTGATTGAAGGCGCGTCGAGACAGGGAGGGTTCAACAAGGGCAGACAGACGATGGTCCCACTATGGCAGCCTTGCATCACATAGCGCAGGGGAAGGGGATAGATTCCAAATAGCCATGTACATGGGAGACTCCAAATTAATTCATCTTTCCATGCATCCATTCATCATTCCCTCATCCCGTCATGAAAACGCCTGAATATTCACTCACATAACATTCGAAATTTCCATAGAGTCTGTGCGTAATGCAGCCTTCAAAATCCACTGTGCTCCTGCCCGGATTCCTTGTGTAGTGAAGTCACATGTATTTGGGAACGTCCTGCCTTATCGTCCACTACGCTATAGCGCATCCCATTCAAATCATATCAATCATTGCATTCCCATCATGGGCCCTGTCCCAAGGACATTCAACAATAGAACGTTACATTTCCAGTCAGACCTGTGGGCGTCTCCACGCCGCTAGTTGAAAACCGAAAGCGCTGTCCTTCGAATTCCTAATTTGCAACATCACGTCGAAAAGGCATCTGTGAACGCTTGTATTCACAAATACATCTATGCAGTGCGGCTGTGTGTGAAAATGGTAACTGGCCTCAATCACTGATGGGACTCCCCGCCGTCGGTGAACGTCGGTACAGTGCTGCATGAGGGTCCACCGTTGATCGAGTACTACATTCCACTGACCCTTCACAAGTCTGCTCGCGAAAGCAAATATAGTATGTGAAACAATGGGACCATAGCAGAATTAACATATAAACCAATATTTCACTGCCATCGGGATTAAAAACATGAATGTAAATGCAAGATGCCATGCGTCGAATTGCAGCGTTGTGTGCGGGACGTGCTCGCACGAAAGGCATTGCAGCTGACACAGGTGGAATGAATCACCACAGGTGAAGGCTATACAGCCTGAAAACACATAATTTGCACACCCAACCCCCTCCCCCAACCACACCCACTCCAGAATGCTACCGGCAGGACTAGCGATGTTGGGCCTGGGGGACCTGATTGCACTGCAAGTACTCCAACTTCAAGAAGAAGACGAACGCCAACTACTACAACAACCGGCCGCACAGAGGAGACGCAGGAGGAGGAGGAGGAGGAGGAGGGCAAGGCACGGCCAGCAAGCCCCACCAGCACAGCCACTACCACCACGCAGGCAGCCCGCAATCCCACGCCTCCGAGCTAATCCGTTCAACTTCACAGCTGAGCAGATCCACACCCTCTACCGTTTGGACCGGGACACCATAACCGCCATTGTCGACATGACACACGCTGACCTTGTCAGCATGATAGATAGCCCAACCGCCATCCCACCCCTACTGAAGGTGGTGTCTGTACTCCACTTCCTGGCCCCAGGCACCTACCAGCACACAGTCGGACAGTTGCATGGCATTTCACAGCCACTATTCTCACGGACACTATTCCAAGTGCTTGATGCCCTCCTGAAGCACTCAGACGACTACATCACTTTACCACGCTCGGAGCAGGAGCTTACAAACACAAAAGTGGGATTCCATGCACTTGGCGGCATACCGGGTTGCATTGGTGCCATCGACTGCACCCATGTGGAATTGGTTGTCCCACATGCCATGGAGGCCCAGTACCGCAACCGGAAACAATATCATTCTATCAATGTACAAATGGTGTGTGACTCCAACAGGATCTTTACACATTGTTCTGCCCGATTTCCAGGATCAACACATGATTCTATGGTCTTGCGGAACTCTAGAATACCACGCTACATGGAGCGACACGCAGGGCGCCGATCCTGGCTACTCGGTGAGTCTCATTTAATGCATGAGTATGTGGGGTAGGTGATGCGTGAATGACCTGGCAGGAAGGGGGGGGTGCGTACGTAGCAATGACATTCCACAAACATCCTTTCTTGTCCACATACAGGTGATTGCGGGTATCCACTGAAGAGATGGCTCCTTACACCAATCCGGAACCCACAGGACCAGCATGAGGAGGACTACAACCATGCCCACTCACGTACCCGTGTGGTCATAGAACAGGCATTCGGCCTACTGAAGGCTCGTTTCCGCTGCCTCAGCAGGTCTGGCGGGGCACTCCTGTACCGCCATGAGAAGGTGGCAAAGATGGTCATGGCATGTGTCATGCTACACAACATGTGCGTACGTAGGAATGTGGCCATGCCCCCCGACGCAGAACTGCTAGCACCTGAAGATGGTCATGATGAGGGTGGGGATGTGGCAGCACCTCAAGGGGTCCGCGAGGCACAGGAGGCCCGTGAATTACGTCAGAATCTCATAGATGCATGCTTCTAGCACTCACGCCTGGTGGCTGTTACATGGACACGGGACTTGTGGCACTGTGTGTGTCTGGAACATGCACAATGTGGACTGTACGCCAAGATAGGCCTCGTACACAGAGATCAATGTCCACACATCTCATTGGATGAATATGAAGAATTGTATTGCAGATGTGAAATGACATTACACACCCAATCGACCCGCCACCCAAAGAAGCACAACACACCCCCTCCACCCTCCTACCCCCCCGAACACCAGTGTCCAATGACGCTCATTGTCAGTGGGCAGACGCTATTGCAAGCCCCCTCTCCGGGTATCAGGGGAACCCCTGCTTGTGGAGCGCCGGTTTCTCCCAGATCTACATTGGGGGCTGCCCTGGACGGAACTTGCAACGGATGATGTCTCTGCCTGCTCACGTCCATGCATGTCCCTAAGGGTTTGTGAGAGCTCAGTGAGCACACGGCGCACAGCGGCAAGTTCACCACATACGTCTTTGGACGTCACATGCAGTTCCCCCTCAGGCTCTCGGTGCTTCTCTCCATTTGTCCCCTCAGGCTCTCGGTGCTTCTCTTCATTTGTCCCCTCAGGCTCTCGGTACTTCTCTCCATTTGTCCCCTCAGGCTCTCGGTACTTCTCTCCATTTCTGCCCTAAGTGTCTCAGTAGATGTTTCAATGGCTGCCTTAGAACCCCCACATTCATCAGCATGCTCCTTGAGGAGCGTGGCCAGTTGCTGCTGTTGCACTATCATCTGCTCGAGGGACTGTTGCCTCTGCTGGGCCATGCCCATTTGCGGTGGTGTCACAGAGGGGCTGGACGCCTCATGTTGCCTTGCAACAGGCCTTGTGGGGGTTGGCCAGTCGTCGTCTTGTGGGTGCCCCTGCGTGGTTTCCTCATGGTGTATGGGATGATACAAACAGGGGGATTGAGACAGGTCATGGATGTGTCCTGCTTCGGCAGCACCGTTTTCTGTGTCGGAGCATGCTGGCATGAATGCAGTGTCACCTAGGGTGCTGCTGCCACCAGAAGCAGTGCCTTCTGTGGCATCCATTGGGGGGACCTGTGGTGCTGCTGTTGTGGACATGCTGGCTGCTGGGGTGCCTGTTGGAGTCCCCTCCAGTGTGCTGCCACTCGATTTGTGCAGCTGCCGTGTCTTGATCCGTGCAGCTGAGGTGGAGGGTCTTTGGCCGTTGGTCTTGGCCCTCTTTGCAGGTGTGCTGGTAGGGGTGTCCTGAAGCTCGTCGTTGGAATCGGACCCTGTGGTGGAGTAAAGGAGGGCGAGCGTTATTCATGGGTCTGTGGTAATTGTAATGGCAATTGTATCACATGCATTGGGGTGGTACCTGGGGGTGATTTGGGTCAGGGCCTTGGAGGTGGTCTCATTTTTGTGTGCATTGGGGATGCAGTTATTTTGCAGTCTGCAGTTAGGGTGTGCATGCTGCACATGTAGAGTGTGTTTTTGGGATTTTTAAATATTTATTTATTTAATCTGACTTTTAAGGGGCGCTGTCATGGCAATGTATGTGGTCGTTCTCCTGGACATGTGTTTCTATTGCACTATGGGGACACATGGTACTTCACATGGTTGGTAATTGTGGATTTGGCATAGTTTTATTTGGGCCACCTACCTGATTCTTCTGATGTCTGCACTCCTTTCTCCATCCCTCCGACTCCCTCTATGCTCTCCATTCCAATGGTGGAGGCACAGATTTCTTCCCAGGGGGTCAACTTGATGGGTGATTCCGATCCTCCCCCGGTAGCTGTGGCAATGTTCCGGTTGGCAGAGAGTATGCTCCGGACGCATATCCGTAGGTCGTCCCATCGCTTTCGGCATTGCTGTGGGTTGCGGGGTGCGGTCCCCACCGCACTTACCCGCTGTGCCACCAGCGCCCATATGGCCTTCTTGTTCGCAAGTGCCGTCCTGGTCATTTGCGTAGAGAAGACGACGGCAGCATTCTCCTGGAGGGTCTCTGTGAGCACGGTGAGTTCCTCGTGGGAGAAGTGGACCTGCCGCTTGCGGTCGCACGCTTTTTTAGCAACTTTTCCCATATTTATTTTTTTAAATGGGGTGGCTAACGGGTTGGGATGTGTCTCAGGCTCGGATTTTTTATGGTTGTGTTGGGATTCTGATTTTATAGGTGTACGGCGTGCTGTTTCCCGTTCCGGCCCCATGTTTTAACTTCCGTTTCCGTATATTTACGGTGACCGTATTTTGCGCTGACCGCTCATTACGGTGACCGCTAAGATGGGTGGCGGAATTGCACCTAGGGCGACGTACGACGGCGGTAAGGGGCGTTTTGGGGTCATTTCCGCCATCGCGGACTTTGCACTTCCGCCATGGCGTAATGCTCGTGCCCGATGGGTCAGAATTAGCCGCACTTTCCTCCATCGTGCAGTGGCGGAAACGCTATTTACGCTATGGCGGTCATGTCAGTTACTTTCCGCAAGGGTCGTAATGAGGGCCATTGAGTTGAATACACATTAACAGCACAGTATATTACAAAAATGTTTATATAGAATATGATAAGCCATATAACCATTTTATGGCCTTTACAGAAGTGAAGGTTACATTGTAGTGCTTCTTTGGTGTCAAAAAACAATTTCATTTAAACACGACACTACGTGGATCAGCTTGATCCTTTGATTGACCTATCAAGCATTAATAAACATCACATTGAAACCCCTATTCTAATCTTGCCCATGGAAACACATGTGCATCATTCATTAGATTGCTTCCAATCTCGTTATTTTTTGATTGCTCACGACCTCAAATATTTGATCTATGGGGCCCATCATGGTCTTTTTATTAATACAAACTCTTGCCAGAGAGGAAAAAGGTATAGTATACATCCATATCTGTAAAAGGTAAAAAAAGAACACAGCACGGTGGCCCTTGTATATGGGCTTTTTGCAAAAGTAGTTATAATCTATTTATAGCAAGACGTGGGGTGAGATTTCAAATATCAGCAAACCTGACTGTCTACTTACTTAATTATAGCCTGCAACAGCCCCAAACGGCATCCGACAAGGGGATGTGAAGGAACTGTAAGGGAGGCATGGTATCAAAGTAAGACAGACACAAGTAATCACAGTTCAAGGTTGTTTTTTTGACTTTGTAAGGGGTGTGAAAAACGGCTATCTAAACCTAAATCTAAAATGGGAGAAAGCTAAGACCGGAAAATAATAATAATTCAGTCCTAGTGGAGTCTAGTCAAATAAAAAGGGCCTGTGCTAAAAAATAAATCTATTGCCAACCCTTACTGCTAAACTACAAATAGTGTGGTATGATGTTCACAAAAAGAAAGAAGTGTTCACAAAATGATAAGTCAGGATTTTTAGGCCATTGGCCTCCCTTGCCCACATTTTTAGCATCGGACAAGGTGGGTCACTTGAGCACAGCACACTTTTGGGCTTCTTCGGCACAAGGTCACAGTTTCTTTTACCAACATCAGGGCCTTCTGTGCCCAAGTCTCTTTCGTTCAAAGTCTCTTGCTTCAGAGGGTCTGATGTACCAGAAACAACAAGAAAAAGTACTTTTGCAAATATTCAAGCTGGCCGATTCACTCTTCACCCTGGATCCCCCTTAGCCGGGCTCAGATTCTTCTTTCACAATTAGCCTCCCCCAGTCGAGTTCAGACCAACTTTAATTCACAGGCATCCCTCAGTCAGGTTCACATTTGCCACAGCATCATATTTTTGGGTGAGTTACTGTTCACCCAGGACCCCCTCTTCCGGGCTCAGACCCCTTCTCTATGCAATTAGTCCCCCTCAGCCAGGCTCAGACCAATTTCAGTTTACAGACAATCAAAGACTTTTGTTTGTGCACGGGATTCAACTCAACCCACTGCAGGACCACTTGGATTTCACAAATCAATAATTCTTACACGCTCAGGGGGTACCAAACCAAGACCTTCGAGTGAGCACCCACGTGGCACCGCACTACTCTGTATCTGGTACCTATTTCAGTTTCCTCAAGTTCAACCGTATAGAAGTTTTGTTTTTCATACAATGTTGCTGCTTGCAACATTGAGCATAACACAGTCCGGTCTGTTATCAGTTTGTCCAACTCACCAGCTGTGCTAAATTTGCTGGTGTTACTTTGTTGTCAGAGTCAAGGAGAGTACCACTGTGGCAATCATTTCTCCCTACCTTGGCTATCAATGCGGGAGGGCCCGGTGTACCTTTGAGACACACTACACCGTTCATCAGCTGCAATTTCTGGTCTTATGTTTCGTTTCCTTGAGGCTTCTTGAGAGTCGCTGTCCTTTCTTGAGAAGGGTAAGGGTAATTCCCTCCTTGTCGTCCTCTCTGGTCTCGCCGCTTTTTTCCTTGGTTTAAACTGCCATCTTGGAATTGCTGCTTCCTTGTGCATTTTGCCTTGCTCAGAGTGTACTTTTGCGCTCCGCCTTGTATCCATGTGGGGAAGTGTGATGGAAGTCAGGTGTATTTAATTATCAGTAATTGCCTGATTATGCCTGACCCTTGTGTTGGGACATGTCAGGTATATGGCTCTAGTGTTAGTCTTGTGTGCTCACGATGAACTGCCCGTGAGAAAGTGTTTGTGTCAGAGAAGGGGGTAAGGGGGTTCTGTTTCTAGGTATCCTACCTGGTAGGATGGGGAAAATATGTTATAAGGAAGGGGATACCGCGTCTCACCCTTTGGTGTCCCACTTCCACTCACTGAAGACCCCCCCTACAGGTGATCCTCTCGCACTAGTCCACCCCCAGGAACTGGATCCTATAGCGATGGCTGTGTCCTGGCCACCTGGATTATAGATCCCTGTGGACTAGCCGGTGAGACACCTTCAGGTTTCTCACAGTACGAAGTGCATTGCTCGATCAAGCAGCCCACGTCTAGAAAGATGCATCTGAAAGGGCAGCCAGCAGACATTCTAAGAGCATGTTGCTGTAAGTTCAGGCTGGGAAATAGAAAAAGGTCTTATTCCCTATGAATGTATGAAGGCTATATCCACCATTTTGAGGTGTACAACGTCGGAGTGGAATAGTATAATATTTTCACATTATTTATGTATTCCAAATGGAAATTGTTTTTGGAGACACAAAGATGTTTCAAACCTGGTATACATAGTTTGTAAATGAAGTGACAATGTAAAATGTGATGTGCATAGCCTGTGTCAAAATGTGGAAAAAATACCATACCTATAGTGTAGGAAGAGCAAATCTATATGCAATGGCCAGCAGAGATATTGTTAAGGATTCCAATCGGGCGTCACACACTGGACCAGGACACTTGGTCTTAGCCTGGGATGTGGTGCTCAATAGGAATGCATTTTCTTTCATTTCAACAAATTCAAATTGAGCCGGTACCCGACTCGTCTCACACCCCCTTTTACAAATACTCCGGGTCACGATGGACCATGAACCAGGCCGATTGGTGAAAATACAATATTTATTTATTTTTAGAATTCACAAAAATAACACATTTTAATATTGGGCAGCAATCACCAATGGGGTGATAATGACAATGGAAATGGAAGCAAAGCACTTGGTTAACCTTCTAGTAGAACATATCCAAAGCACAAGTGAATAGGAGAACTTTTTGAATTAGGGTGGATAGCACCCAAGTTAAGTTTCCCCCCCTGCAATGTTCCCTAACCCACACATAATCAAATTCTGAGTGAATAGAAAGAAGCAGCAGGTAGTCAGGGATAAGAGACAGCAAACAGAATCAAAATCCGGATTTTAAACCCTTTGCAAAGGTCTAAAATGACACTCAGATTTTGAAAAATAATTAATTATATGTGTGTTAAATAATGATATACATATGTTTTATCACAGTATTAGGGATGTTACCCCACTATCACTATCAACCATCAGGCAAGGTATCACAAAAGCATACAGTTCACAAAACAGATTGAAATTGAAAACACAGTGCAGCCAAATTCACACATGGAAAAGTTGCATTTTTTCTGGTTTGCAGTTTTAAATGTCAAAAAGTGAAAGGAGGGCTATAGCTGGTGAATTGAGAGAGATTTGGAAGGTAGAATGAGGTTCATTCTTAGGAAAATAGAGCAGTTCAAAAGTGAAAATCGGTTTTAAAAATGAAAGGCAAATTTTACTAAATTATTTAGACTATATTGTTAAAGAAAGGCACGGTACGTTCAAAGATTGATTTGCAATGTCAACCTTTTCTTGGAGGGTTCTGATCTATGTGGGAATTAATTTAAATTACTCCAAATATTACTCATGAGTTACAAGATAAGGTGAATAAAAGATTTGCGCTAACACTAGGAAACAAGAAAAGTGTGCACAGAAAATTGGAACAGTCTATACAAGTTCTCAGGGTATGGATAGGGTTGCTTAGAGAGTGGCACAATGTCAAAAGTCAATATGAGGTAGACTATGTGTAATGGGACGGGGGATACTCACAGTCTCCTCTTAGATCTTGAATTAGGAACAGTCAACCGGGTTCTGGAGTCCAGGGCTTGGGTCACCAGGTAGCTGCGGTCTCTCCTAGCAGAACAACAGCTGGGCCTGTCTGGTCACCTGATAATCAGGACAGCTGGATGGCAGGGTTGCACTGGGCATGCAGTTAGTGAGCAAAAAGCCAGTCTGGTTTCAGGATGCTTCCCAAAAGAACACCACAGCTTTCCCTTTGCTTATTGGGATTTTTTAGTGGGATCTCTGGATTTAGGCCTTGCTGGGATGGTCAGCAATGCCTTGGCCTTGCAGTGGAGTCTGGAATCAACTATGCTTTGGCTTTGCAGTGGGATCTGGAATCAGCTATGCTTTGCAGTGGGATCTGGAATCAGCTATGCTTTGGTTTTGCAGTGGGATCTGGAATCTGGCAAGATGGATGTAGATGATCAGGAATGCAGGTGCAGGAAATTCAGGAAAGAGTCTGTCTAGAGTTGTGTCAGCCACCCTTTTTATAGAACATGGTGACATCATAGAATTACATGGCAGGGCAGGCTTAGCTAATCACGCATCTAACAACTGGATTGGCCAGGGCAGATAGTTACCGCCTTCCTCCCAGTTGGTTGGGTTTCAAGGACATGATGTCAGATTTACGATGTGAGTTTTAGTATTTTTCAGAACCGCTCACAGTTACTTTAGCTACAATTCAGTTTTGCCATAAATGGCAGATTTGTACAGTTGGGACATCTTAACAAATTGCATGAATAGGTTACATATTTTCTGCAGAGCATGCCAGTCCAACTATACAGTTTGTAAGACATTGTTTTGCCCTTCTAATAATTGTTAGTCATTTCTAGAGTGAAATATTCGGCCTAAAATTCTATAACTTTACATGTGTGTATGGCTCATCATTAGGCATGTCAGTGTTGAATTTTACATTGGCATCATGTACACTTTCCGTGGAATACCCCATTCTCTGCCATTTTTGTTCCCTATATGGCAGTGAAGGCTACAATGTCTTCATTTAAAACCCACAAAATTACATTACAACTGTAAACTTTTTACATTCCTGCGAATTTCTGTTGCAATTTCTGTTGCAAAAATAACCGTCTTCAAAGTTTCTTAATAAAATAGTCTTTTGGAACAAATTTGCATCCTTTGTCCTTCAATGGGACCATTTTTTTCTCTTCAGCTACCTTCAACTCGAAAGTCTGCCAAGGTAGCAATTATCACTTGTGTGTTCTAGCATCTACTATGAGGGGCCTTCTGTTGCTGGCAACCCAGAAGCAGAAACCTGTTTTGGTCTGATTTCCCCCACTGCAAATGCAATTTAATTCCTTATTTTATTTATTTTTGTTATAAATCAGAATAAAGCCTGTGGAATCAGATCTCCCATATATGTTTCAGAGTATAAAACCCCTTCACATTGCTAGATAAGGGCAGGGCCTTATCCAACATGCACTTTTAAACAAGTATTTTCCTTATTTGCAAAAGTACATTTAAACATGTACACCATCTGGATGATTAAGGTGTGTCCCATGTATGTCCAGTATTGTTGTATGTTACCAGCACCCTGATGCCTGCGGGCTGCTGGCGCTATATAAGCACACATAACATTACATAACATAAAATAACGTGGTGACTGCTGACATTGCCCTTGCAAATTTCGGTTTTTCTATTCCCTCTGAATACCCACATTATTTTGTAGCCAAAGTTAGTTTCTTGTATGCAGCAATTTGTTTAAACACATATGCACTGAAATTGACATAGGCCCAGAGAGCAAGGGCCTTTTTGACTCATTTATCTTTGATATTTTGTAGCCCCAAAAGTAAAGCGTTTCCTGTGTAGCTGAAGGAAAGATTCTTTTGATTTCTTCAGACCTGAACAACAGGCTGTTATTCAGGTATACTGCTCTTGTCTGCTGGAGCACAATGTGAAGGTAGATAAGCATGGCAAGGTCTCATTAATAAAAGTTTTGTGATGAGGAACAGAGGAAAAGAGCATCAGAGGGGCATCATTTTTAAATGGGAGCTTTGGGCTGTAGCAAAGCAGCACTGCTTTTTTCACTCCATTTCTTTTGTTCATGTAAGAACACACTGGCAGCCTTTCTCAGTATGCCCCCTTGTTCCATCCTGCCCAATATGTGCTTGGAAAAATGATGCAGCTATCTTTTTGTAGCTGAAAACACAGTTTTAATGTGGAGCAGTGGTGCTCAGTGGAGCTAGAGCAGCCATTTTGCTGCTTCTGCTGAAGTGCAGCTTGGTTATGGAAGGAAGTACAGCTGAGTGGGTAAATATATCCCACAATATTACATGATATTGTGCCATTCAATATTTTCATTAAGGCCATGAAGATGACTTTGCATTCTAAATATGAACTGTTGCTTCAGCCTAGCCAATGTTGTCTACAATGTTTGTTATTACACAACATTTTAGAAATAACTGTCCATCTGAATTTGTCAAGCCTGTGTTTTTTCTCTATGGAATATTTCACCAAAGGCACGGTCTGGATATTATTTTTAATGGAGCGTCTATGCTCTATTGTTCTTGTTTTTATTATCCCGAGAGTTTTATTGTTATAAATTGCATACTTTATATCAATGATTGTAAGCCATGAACATGAAATGTTGTTTATTATTGTACGTTTCTTTATTCGATTTTTCGCTTTTCTTTGCTTTTTCCATTTATTTGGTTTCTTTTTCTTACTTTTCTAACTTCTTTTGTAAAGGTTTGTAATAAACCATAAAAAAATTATAATACTCATTTTTATACAGATTACTTTGAAAATGCACAAGCCACATGATAAAACAACACAACAACGTGGTCATCATTGTAGAATTGGGTTGATGAAAAAGAGTATTGGGGTAATTTCATTTTGAATCCTAAAATGCAATGAGGGGACCACTCCTATTTGCACTTCTTTGCAAAGGACACCTACAGGGAATTTGAATTTTTCCACAAAGTACTGGAAAAGTACATAGCAAAACATAGGCAAAAACCACTTTTCACTTCACTTTTAGAGTACGTGTCTGGAAAAGTATAAATCTCTCCGACAATTAAAGATTTGAGATCTGCTTGGTTTTATCGATAAAGCTACATTCATAGGTGGTACTTTTCCAAATCCTGTGGAGTGGAAAAGGTGGTGGTAAAAGGATTTCATTGTAGCTTTATTTTCCCCATCCTGATTGGAAGCCTACAAGCTTCAGAATGCTAATGAATGAGAAATTACAAAAATTATTATACAGACACAAAGTGAAAAATGAAATGCATAACAAAGTCATTGTTTCACAGAGCTTGTTCTGTACCCCCATAATTTCTAATCAGCCAATAATCACACTTAAATAGCTTATTGAAAGCGTATATAATTTAAACAAGAAAGTACCTTTTCCTATCACTTATCACTTCCTATTTTAAATATTCTGCATCCGGGATGTTAAAAAGATAGGCTCTCACTGGGAGGACCTGTGCAGCCGTGGCTGACTTTAAGGGGAGAAAGGAAGAGCAGGATGCTCCATGGGCATTTGTCCCTTATCCGACCATTAAATCCACTTCTGATTGCACTGTGCAGGAAATATTTCAATACCCTTTGTTTTGTGCACAGTTTATACTTTGCCAGAAACATAATAAGAAATGCTTTTTTCTTGTGCTATTTTCAAGGTTTCATGATCGATGTTCTTAGAGCTACATGTTTATTGGGGGGGGGAGTGGGGACAATACTCCAGTCCCACAACTCCCTGTCTCTCCCCTCTGTCATTGGTGGGATCCCACATTAAATCACTTCCATTATGCCACTGCCTGAACACCCAGAAGTTATATCATACTTTTCAAACAAGACTCGCATTACAAATGATTGTTAATAGTTACTTCAATAGTATGACGTTATTAAGGCAGTACTCATCTGCCCATTTTATCAAAAGTTCTAGCCAGGCAGGCTAGGCTTCCAGACAAAGATACATACTATTTAGGTCAGAACCCCAAAGGTAAGTATGCATGAGAAGATGATCTGAAGTTGGTCGATACTTGCCATCCTAGCCTTGATATGTTCAAGTAGCTTCTTGTTGGATCAACTCAGTGACATGCTGTTTGAGTCCCTAGGCTTTTCAAACAAGACTCCCACATCAGGGCATATATACTTCACTTAGGGAGATAAACCTTAACCAATAAACATTGGCAAAGCCAACAATTAGGGCATTTGAATACACATGGGAAAGGCATTTGCCAGGCGCTGCCATAACGGTACAACCTGGTAATAAGGTGGAGATATCTAGAAAATGGTGTGAATACCTAGGCATATTGTCTGGCAAATACCTGTGTAATACTTATACACATGTCAAAATGGTTGGCTTTGTGATTGCTTATTTTAGGTGTCCAGTGCAAGGAACAGAGGTGAGGACCCCATGTTGCTTTTAAATCTATTGGCTGAAAACACACCATGTTAAGAGATGTTTTATTACAGCAGGAGTTCATTTACTAAGTCATTAAACACTTACAATAATGCTTAGATATAACACAAGCAGGCCCTATACAGCACAACGTTACTTTGTGACAAAGCTAGCTCAAAGAGTACCCAAGAGGGTATGTTTCAGTAGGGAGGGGGCAGGTAGTTGGTTGGAATACCATGGAGATTAACATGTCAATGGATGGGTAAACAACCAAACGTGGCCATTGAATGTGTATCCCTCCTAACTTCTGTAATCCATCCTATCTGTAGTCCAATGTGGTCCAATGCAATTGTTCTGGCTTACACCTAATAGTCTAATTCAAAGCCTTACATCAAATCACTTTGATTGTACGACAATCTCCCCTCCAGAATTACATTTTTCTTACTACCAACCTTATTGTTTCACTTATAATCAAGTAGTTCAAGCAGCAGAATATATAATTTGAATGGAATTTGTAAGGGCCCTCAGTCTGATGAATGTAAATCTCTGAATAACTCTTAACCACTGGCATTGCTTTGGTCAGGCTTACATACCATTACTCTAAAATCTGCTTTGTCCTCCCTAATATGAGCAGCCCTGCCGAAACGCTTGGACTACAAGACCACAAGGCCTAAAAATGCTTGCAGTATCTTGTGTTCAAGTGCATGCAATTTGTCTGGGTCCTCAGCTGTGCACCTGGTGTAGAAATCTGTGTCCAAGCATCATCACCTGCCATTGATTGTTTTCTACAGTTAACCATCTTATTAATCATGATTGGAGCAACAGTTGTATTCCCACACATAAAAACCTACATTAAATTACAGAAATCAACTTGATAGGTTTAAAACAATGGCTACCTTATAAATGAGAGGTTTGAAATGTAAGTAAGAATAAATGTGCAGTTAAGAAAGCAACGCAGGACCTTGCTAGACAGTTGTAGCATGACTGCTTGAGAAAGTGTGCTACCTAACTTAGAGGTGTGAATGGCCCTCCACATCCCTGGTCATTTCTGCTTTCTTGGCTTTGGGGCATACATCATTGTCCAAACAAACCCTGACCGGGCTGCCTTTAGTGCAGCTCCCTAGAATGCTAATTGCAAAATCCCCACTATCTGTGTTTTACCCTCGTAGTGTACACCAACACCCTTATGTCCCAGTGCTGGTTACATTTTAGTTTCATTTTCTGTAATTGTGTATAGTTAAAATACATTTAAACTTTTTAAAAAAAAGAAAGAAAAAAAGGAAAACCCCCACTACTGACAAGGCCTCCTTTCTAGAGGGGCCAGGGTTGGACTTGGGGGGCCTGCCCACCCTGCCTGCCTGCTGGAGCCAGGCATGGAAAAGACAGACAAGATAGACAGATGGTGATAGAGGGAGAAGCATGGACGCAGAAAGAAATAAAGGACAAAGCTCAGGGAACAACAAAAGCACAGAACTAATGGATTGGAGAATGGATATTACTCAAGCTGGATAATAAGGACATTGATGGGGTACAAGAAAGAGATGAGAGAGAGAGAAGAGTGGGAAAAGAAAGAAAAGGAAGACAAGAGAGCATATACAGAAGAGAAAGAAAGACAATGCAAGCAAAGGGAAGAACAAAGAATGTACAAGGCAAGGAAAGAAAAGGAGAGACTAGAAGAGAAGAGACCAACAGACATAGAAGTGCAAAGAATTAAAGAACATAGGTTGCAAAGAAATCGAGAGGAAGACAAATTAAGAGGGAGAAGGGAAGAAGAAATTAACAGAAGTAGGGGACTAAAAGAACACGAGATACAGTAACTGTTTCATAGAAGCATAGTGCCGACCGAAGCACAAGAACAACTTGAGGAAGAGAGAGGGTCACAACAGCCCTGCAGGGAGCTCCTAGGAATACCAAGAATACCAACATGGGCTGATGAGTGAGATACAGAAGATAAAGGGAAAATATTTGGGGATTTATCTAGGCAAATGAGGGATAAAGAAGGGCAGAAAATCTGTGAGAACGTAGAAGGATCTTGTTTGAGGGAAACTGGAGGTAGGTCAGATGACCTCATAATAGACAAGCATAGATCGCTCTCTCTAAGTAGACTAGATCTTGATGATGCTGAAAAGGATAACAGTCATGCAAGCTGGGGTATAATATCAGACGAAGAAAGGGAAGAAAACAAAAAAGCGCAAAGCGAGGGTGAATACAGATTTTTGAAAGAATCGATAGTAGGAAAAGGGGTAAAATTGTCATATTTAAAGGACACCAAAGAAAGAACACCAGAATCAACATTATATACTGATCAACCACAAGAACGAGTGCGCTGTGCAGGGGATGTGTCTCCGCCTTATGTAAGCAGATTAAGGGCACTAGCTGGGTGGAGACAAGCAGGCGAGACTAGCCCCGCCTGGAAGACAAAAAGTGTAGACAGGTATTATTATGCACCAGGATTTTCACAATTCCCATTATTGGAGAATGGGGGAGTACAGACACAATATATTCCGTGGCCACAAATGGATAAACACAATTTAAGATGTAAATGACCAAGTTTAACTTCCGGTGCAGGAAAATTGATATATGAATTCGAGAGAATGACATCAGGAATGATGGTAGCTATAGGTGACATAAAAGGCTTCTTAGCAGCCATTAAAGGGGAGAGAGCTGACGACATTTGGAAGCGAGCAGGATATGCAGGTGTGACTGCACAAATCATGACACACAATGGAGCGCCATTTAATAATTTCAGAGCAGATGTATGGCGGGCACTCAGAGTACATCAGATTTGGGTGCGATTATGGCTTGGAAAATGGGGGAGGATGAAGACGCTGTTGCTTATATTCAAGATATTCAAGAGAGATGGCGCCTTTAGACGTGTGAACCGTGGGATAAAACAGTAGGATTATTTTACCACATTTTGTGTCAGGGACTGCTCGAGCCAGTGCAACAGCAAATGAAGAACCAGGTGGGAATGGACGTGAAGCCATGGCCAGAAACACATTTGACGATCATCAGTGCCGATTGACGCAGGAGAAGAATAAGAAGAAAGCTGTGAGCAGGTAGAATTGAAGTTAGTCCAGAAAATGTTATTGAAAATAGCCATAGAGGCAGTGGTATTGATAAGCAATGAAGGTGGGGTGACACATGAAATGCAATTAGTGCAGCAAAACAATGCAGTGTATACCAAGGATCGGAGTAGGTGCAATTTATGGGCAAGGGGAAGAGGAAATGGGCCTAGAGGAGGAGGACAATGTGGATTTCAAAACCATCAGAGAAGAGGAGGATTTAATGGCAGACAATAACAACAATGCTGGAATTGCAGAAGAATAGGACACATAGCCAGAACATGTAGAAGCAGAGGAGGCATGCAGCAAAATTGGCAAGCTCCAAGAGATGGGGATGGGCTATGTTCTGCAATATAATACAGAACGACAGGAATATTATGCTCAAGATGGCACGCAGGTTCAGACATATGCGCTGCAACCACAGCAAATGCAGCAGGCACAACAGGTACAAACTCAGCAAGCACAGACACAAAAAGCTATGGTGCCACAATTGAAAATGACTACAGGAGTCCAGCAAGCACCTGCACCCAAATCAGGGAGTGTGACTGTGGTAGAAGGACATTCTTTCCCATGTACAGGGACACATGAATATCAACAATAGGACAGCCCAAAGAGTGACTTAATGTGTTTAATACTATCAGTGACACCAGACCCCAAAAGGAACCAAGGGTCAAGGTGACGATAGAAGGCAAGACATTTTAATTTCTTGTGGGCACTGGAGCAACTCGTTCCTGTGTCGGGGAGGGGAAATATACAATGTCCGGGATTGTAATGAATGTGTAGGAATTCTCTGGGGAGATGAGCTTAGTTCCTTTCACAGACAAATTACCAATCTCTATAGGGTAACACAACATGTCTATGCTATTATTATATTCTAGGCAAACACCAGTTAACATATTAGGGAGTCACTTAATGATGAAACATGACATGACAATATCTTTTACTGACAAAGAAATAGTGGGTTCTACTCCAGGGATACATTATATGAATGTGAGAGAGTTTATATTAGTCTTTACGAGTCAGAAAGCATTTAGAGGGGTCACTTTGGACCGACAAGTGTTCTTGTATGGAGTGACTGTTAAGAATACCTCATGATTTTTTGTTCAGACCAGAAATCCCTATGGATGATGACGAAGGGCAGATTATCCCATTGGAGTTAGAATCAGCAGTGGTCAGAGAACGGGTGGTTCTTCATGTGACAGATGATTAGGAAAGAGGATGGAGAACAGTGATAGCTCTCAGTGAAGGATATAGGCTGACAGATGTGACAGACAAGTAGTTGTTTATGGATGAGTACTCACATGATGAATTAGTATTTTTCATAAGTCTCGATTATTGGATAAATTTATAGACTACAGAAATACTGCAGAGAATGGCATTGGTAAAAAAGAAACCATTATTTTTCAAGGAAGATTTAGATACATTGCCAAAGATTTTATGGATCACAAGTCCATTTGATGTGGGTCTATTAAAAGGAGTAGGATCAGTTCAAATGAAGCTCAAACCAGGAACACTTTTGCCACATGCAAAGCAATACCCCATGTCCAGAGTGGCTGATGAAGGTATATTCGAGACCATTTCCACTATAATGAAGCAAGGAATGTTGCTACCATCCGATTCTCCATGTAACACAGCTGTGTACTGTAAGGAACTCTTGGTGGCAACAATAAAGACAGATACAAGTGATCACAGTTCAAGGGTGTTTATTGAACAATGAAAGCAGGGGGGAAAAATTCCTAACCTAAATCTAAGATGGGAGCAAGTGTCGACCATCAAATGAAAAATAAGGCAGTCCAAGTGGCATTGTGTCAAAATAAAAGGGCCTATACTAAGAAAAACCTATTGCCAAGTCCTTCCAGAAAGAGTGTGGAATATGGTTTCAATAAAGAAAGAAGTGTTCTCAAATAATAAGTTAGGATATGATTGCCAGGGGTCACCCTTCCCCACATTTTCAGCTCGTGACAAGGGGGGGACGTTGAAGCACAGCACGCGCGCAAGCTTTCTCAAGCACAAGCCGACAGTTCCATTCCAGCTATCAGGTTCTTCGATGGTAAAGTCTCTTTTCAATAAAGAGTCCCTTGCCCTCCAGGGCCTGATGTATTCCCCGACAAACTAACAAACACAAAGTTCTTTTCCACAGTTCACGTCTGGTGATGCCTTCACTCCGGCCCCTTCTTATGGGCGCCGACCCCTCACATATCGTATTCAACCAATCAATTGAACAGTTCCTTTCTCAATGAACTTTGGGGGCTAGCTTTTCACCCCTGGATCTTCCTCGACCAGGCTCGGATCCACTTGACAAGAGGGACAATTCACTTCCCCATGTCTTCCAATAACTGTTACTTTCACAAGTCTTAATGTCTCTTCAAACAGCACTTCAGGCTTCATTCCTGATTGTCGGCTTCTTTCTGCCGGGTTCACTCTCGCCAACCTTTGCAACATACTGTTCACATGCTCATTTCACCAAACAGGATGCATTTCCCTTAGCTTTGCTATTATCTGTAGGACAAAGACGTTCATGGGTACCGAGGATTTGACAAGACCCCTGTATAACCACTTTGAACCATTTTTTGCCTTTTCCTGTCTGATTCTGGTAGTTTCTAGCATCGGGTAATCATCCAGAGTTTCCTGCCTGACCACCCGCGTGGTGCCGGCTTCCTATGTTGCTGGTTTACCCCCTTGTTCCTCAGTCGCACCTTTAAGCCTTTCAAAGTTCAAATTAGCCGTTGGCTAGTTTTTCATTCCACACAGTTCAATTTCTTATCGATTCTCCCCTCGACTCACCGGCTGTGATGAACCTCTTGCCTTTCTTTATCCTTGGAGTCAAGGTTGGTACCACCGACACCAGCGTCCTTCCCTGGCTTGGTTATCAGCGGAGGAGGGTCTTGCATATTGTAGACATCTGCTGCAACACATGCTGGCTATTGTTCACGGTCTTATGTTTCCATCTGCAGAGGTTTCACAGGCCTTGATCGGAAAGGGCAGGGTTACTTCTCTCTTTGTCACCCTCTCGGTATTCCCCGGCTTTCGCCCCTTCTCGAACTGCCGTGCTGAGTTAACTCTCATGCAGTCTGTCTTTCTTGTCTTGTGCTCTTGTGCTCCACCTTTTATCCCTGTGTGGAATGAAAAGGGCTGTCAGGTGTGTGTGATTCTGGTCAATTGCCTGACTTTGCCTGACCCTTGTATTGGGACATGTCAGATAAACATCTCTGGTGTTAGTCCGTTGTCTTCCATGTTATGTGAAAGTGTTTGTGTCGGAAAAGGCGGGGGCAGTGTTTTGGTATATCCTGCATGGTAGGATGGGGAACAGGCATTGAAAGAAGGGGATACTGTGCCTCACCCATCGATGACCCACTCCCCAAGGACCCCCATCCAGGTGATCCTCCCTCACTGGTTCACCCCAAGGAACTGAATCCAATAGTGATGGCTGTGTTCTGGCCACCTAGATGACAGATCCCCGGGAACTCGCTATGGAGGCATCTTCAGGTTTCTCACATTACCCAGTGAGAAAATCGACAGGGGGTGTAATGGAGAATTTATACAGGACCTTCACCCGCTAAACAATATAGTTGAAGCTGTGTGTCGTTTAGTTCCAAATCCTGTGACAATATTGTGCAACATCCCATCTAAGGCCAAATATTTTACAGTCATAGGGCCTCATTACGACCCAGGCGGAGGACCATGGTGCTATTAGCACCATGGTCCATGCCGGTGTCCGCCATGGTGGAATGGGGGATTACCACCCCATTCCGAGGTTGACGGGGCAGTAATTCCCCATGCCGCCATGGCCCTTCCCCATTCCCATTTTTGCCCCATGGTGCTCAATGGGAATGGGGAAGGCGCTAATAACGGTACTGCAAATTGCGGTACTGTTATTAGCACCAAAGTCCCTTTGCGGGTCCCTACTTTAATGGCTGGAAAAAGCAGCCGTTAAGGTCGGGTCCGGCAAAGGGACCTCGTAATCAGGCGTTAAGGGTTTAACGGCGCCGACACCTTTTACGGCGCCGTTAAACCCTTAGCCCCAGGGTCGTAATGAGGCCCATAGATTTAAAAAATGTGTTCTTTTCAATTCCCCTCCTTGAAGACTCCATGAAGACTCACATGATTTGACTTCCCTTTTGGGTAGAAATATCTGCCTGAAACATACTTGTTTGTCCCTGAAACATACTTGTTTGTCTCCAGGAGTACTGTGAGCCCCCTTCAATCTTGAATAGAGTCCTCCAGATGCACCTAGGCAATGTTCAGCTCGAAAGTGCAATAGTTCAATATGTGGATGACATTTTGGTGTGCAGTGAAACAGAAGAAAGATGTAGAGAAGATTCAATTAAGCTTATTTTAATAATATTTATTGTGATTTAATTACATTGAAACTTTACACAAACATTTATAGTAGAAAAATTATTAATTATCTAAAAACATGAAACACAATTAAACCAAAATTTATATTCAAACTTAAGTTTCGTATTTCCTCAAAAGGCAAACAATGATGCTATCAGCTTACATTTTAGCATTTTGCTACTCTCAGCTATTACACATAGTCTATGGATATGCATTCCAGTTCCAGGTTAACATCTAGTTCTTAACATGAAGGGCAGTTAATAATTTGCATTGTTATCTCATTCATTTTATGAGGAAATATTCCCAAGTCACATGTAAAATTCCCTTTCGGTTCCAGCAGATTTGGTTCATCTTGATATCTTTTTAACTCCTTATATTGTTATGCTAAGGCTGACTTCCACCTTCAGCCAGATGTTGTACAATGCCATCAATAGGCTCATACTATTAGAGTTGATACAATGGAGCCAAAATAGTTCCTCTTTAATATATTCATAGTTATGTACATATTGACCCAGTAGGAGGTTAATATTGCTTGTCATTTTATTACATTCTGTTAACAGATGTCTAGCTGTCTCCAGTTGATCATGCTCTTTGCATAAGCGGCATAACTGTAATTCCATTGGAATCTTGTCCCTTCTACCAGTGACCATTAATGAGGGTAATTGTTCTAATCTTAATAGTATTATAAAGCGTTGGAGTCTTACTGCTGAGCACAGGTTCAGATAGCTCTGGGGTGTTTTAAAGTGATATAATCTATGCTGGATAAAATGGTAGCTTTTTAGCTTACTAAGATGATCGTAGTTCTCCAGCCAGTCTCAGAGCTTAATACGGTTTCCCAGTGCCCTCTGTGCATCATCTGGATTACTACCCCTTCTTATTTGCCACCCAATGTCAGCAAATAATTTGGTCATCTGTTTCTTGGCTGTACACACAGAATTTGTCTTTGACATCTCCTGATGGGCTGCTATTAATAGCCCATTTCTTGTGTTACTGATCATTTTCAGATATAGTATGGCACGCTTTTTTAGTACTATCGCTTTTAATGAGATCAGCCCAAGCTCCAGCCTTATTATCGCCACAGGAATGCCAGGTGGTAGGCCCAAGATTGAACGCCAGAATTTCCCTTCTATCACCTGTAACCATTTCAGGTATATGTCAAGGAGACCTTCCAAACCATATCTTATCATTGGGGACAAAACTTGCATATTGTATTGTCGTGTACCCCACGTGGTAAAGCCTCCTTGATTAATGGTGAATCTGTGAAACAGGGCAGTTGTGCTGCTCTAACAGCACGTGTCTGTTTGCATATTCTATAATCACCAGTAGTCTCAAATTCAATGCCCAAGTATTGGTATTGTGGAGTATACGCAATGTTTTCTATGCCTACCCTGAGATGTGCCAACACAGAGCAAAGGGATTCGCCTATTTTAGGGGGACAATTTATTGCGGCACGTACGGCTGCGGGAATATCGTGGACTTAAAGGTTGTATATTAAAGGTGCCGTAACATAACCTTGTTTCACCCCCTTGTTTTGATAGACACTTCTTGTGGTATGTCCTTCCTGATCTAGTTTTAGTTTTACTGAAGAATCCTGGTGGAGCAGTCTCAGATAGTATAACAGGCCTTCAGGACAGCCCATTAGTTTTAATTTCTGCCACAGACGGCCTCTAGGGATAGAATTGAATGCCGCAGAGAAATCTATCTATAAGGCATATAGCGGTGGTTGCCCCCCTGATCTTGCTCGGGACCGTAGAAGGTCCATTAGCATGATGTTATGGGCTGTAGAATATCCTTGTCTGAACCCACTTTGGAATTTGCATAGGACATTTTCTTGTTGAACCCAAATCGGTAGTTCTTTTAATATAAGTGAGGCAAATATCTTCCCAGTGGAGTCTAGCATTGAAAGCAGCCTGTAATTACTAAGGTCTGAGCGGTTCCCCTTTTTAAAGACTGGTATTAGCACCGCCGTTTGCCATGATCGTGGTATTCTCCCTTCTTTTAAGATCTTGTTAAATAAGATGACTAATAAAGTAGCCCAGAATTCAGGGTGAGATTTCAAAACAATATTTGCCAATCTATTCGGGCCAGGGGCTCGGGATGATTTCAATTCCAAGATCTTATGTATCACCGTTTCATAGGATGTATTAATAGGTGGGATTAATGGGGACTACCCAGTGATCTAACTTCCTCCTTGTCTGCCTGGGCATTCCGATTTTCCAAAAATGTTATCCATTTTCCAGCCTCAATAGGGTTAACTAATGGGCCTTTCACTGCTCCCCGCACTTCACCCAGGGAAGACCATATGATGCGGGTCTTTCCTGTGCAGATTGTCTTAACTAGTCTTTGCCAGGAATGGATCTTATCTGCCTTTCTTTTTTCTTTGACAATAGCTCTATATCTATTTTTAATGGATCTTATATTAGTATGGTATATATTCAGAGGAAGAGCTTGTTTCTTTACTTATCGAAGCTCTGCTCTAAGTACTCTTTTAGTATCTCTGATAATTTTATCATAAGGAGGCTTATTGTCTCCACTGCTTGTCATAGACCCAATAGGGAGCACAGCATGTTTGCCAACAAAGGTTTAGATCCAGTCCTCAATGGAGTTAATCGTCATCTCCCTAAAATTCGCAAGGAGATGAGATCTCTCTATAGCCAGTGTTTCCAATGCCTGCGCAATATTTTTATCTGACCATCTGATTTTTGTACCTGCTTTGTTTACCTTGATATTACCCATATTGCATATAGGAATATCCTTCTCTACAATATTACGTTTGCATACCAATATAGCATGATCGCTCCACTCGTTGGGCATAACTCGCATATCTTCCACCTTCAAATGGATCCTTGGGCAAACAAATACATAATCTAGTGTACTGCGGGAGATTCCATTTGACCATGTGTAACAACCTAGGTAATCGCTGATAGTTCTGCCATTGATCATTTCTTGTCCCAGGATTCAAATAGGTGTGCCCAGCCTCGCCCTTCAAGATCCTTTTTAGTGTGTAGAATTGAGCTTTTTGCTCTCAGCTTAGGATTGTGAGACTTCCCCCTGCCACCGCCATATGGCAGTTAAAATCGCCGACCACTATTATCCCAGTATTCCCAAATTTCTTTAGCCAGGTTGCCAATAGGTCATGTAGAGCCTCCTGCAGTTGTTCTCTCAGAGTTGCTCCAGGGGGATTGTATAGGTTTACTAATAAGAATTTTTCTTTGGCTCCCATAATATCATAGGTCACTTCTATAGCAATCATATTACTTGCTAATAGGGTCTCTATTTGTCTTGAGACAAGTGTATTAGCCACCCCTATTATTAGGCCTCCATATGGTCTGCCCTTTTCACATTTCTTTGCTACAGCTTGATAGGTAGAACATCCATCTAATACCAGAGGGTCTATTGCCCAAGTTTCTTTGAGGCAAATGCAGCTATGTTTATTTAGTACTTTAGTTTAACCCTCTGCTGATAATAGATGTGCAAACCCACGACAATTCCATGTCAAAATTGTAAGATCTCATTGTTTGGAAAGTACATCCGGTAGCGAATCTGCCAACCATTTTAGTACTTGTTGGACATCTGCAACCTCCACCTTTTTCCCTTTCGGGAGTTTTGGGCAGTCTATGGTCTCTGCAGGGATATTTATCTCGCTAGCCACGCAACTTAGATCTATCTCATTTAGATCAGCATCCACCTCTACGTCCACTGCCTTCCATCCATCCTTATAATTTCTTATCAGTTGTGCTGTTGACAGAAACTTGCAATGAAGTGCTGAAACCTGAGTATTTGGACCTTTCAAAGGCTCCATGAATTGAAAATCATCAGATTTGAGGACCCGCAGTTGTGGCACATAATTCAGTCTAGTTAGCAATTCTGAGCGCGATAGCCATTTCAGTTCACCACTCTGATACAGATTCTTTATGTGACTTCTTTCAGTAACTCCTTTGGCTTCAGCCAATGGCAATACTTTTGTTAAGGGGACTGTCTGTTCCGGCATCTCATCCTCAATTATCACATCTTCTTCACTCAGATTTTCCTCCTCAAACTCATCTGCCTCTTCTTCTAATACGTTGATCTGTGGTTGTTCATGTATCAGCCAACTAGTTAGGCGGCCCTCTCCAGTAATCAACCTTTTCTTGCTTTTGCTGCTCTCTTCTTAGCTTTCTTGGAAGGGAGCCCTGCAGGTCCAATTTCACGTCCAGGTGCTACTCTCTCGTTTAATCTTTTGTTCTTTTCGGCCCTCCTAGCCATTCTTCGCTGCTTACGAGAGAAGAATGGTTCAGCATTCTCCTGGTTTGCATCTGCCTCCTGATTTAGCTCTTCATCAATCTGCTGTTCTTCAATCTCATCAATACCTTCAGAAAACTGTATAGCTTCTGAGAGATTGGATTCAACTAATGCACAGGCTTTCTCTGTCTTGTTTTTGTCCAGTGTTAGGGCATTGGTATTATCCAATATCCGTCCAGACATATGTAGTAATATCTTTAGAGCAAATTGCAGAGATGCTACTGATGACTGCATCTCTGCAATCTGGACTGCCCCCGAGTAGATGCTGGCCAAGCAGTCCATTTCAGCATCCGGGGCATCCTCCATCGAGGCCATGGCCAAATCTGGCGAGACCGACAGTGTGCCCGTTGACTCCACAAGGGTGGGCGTCCCGCAGGGAGTGACCGTCTGCTTATTTTCTTGAGTTCCATTGTTATTAGTTGGCATTACGCCTGGTATGGGAGTCATATTTCTTTGAATGTTTAGACATAGTTCCAATAATGAGTTATTGTCTATATCATCATAGTTTGAGGTGCTCAATGTGCCAATATTGCATACAGCTGAAGCAGTTATTTCCTCAATAGTGGTAGAATTTAATTCCGGGGGCGGATTTTGTGGAAAGAACTCAGTAATCATCCCCTGATCTAATGGAATAGCATTTTTTGACTTCTTTTTAGCTTTCGCCCGCTCACCTTCCTCAACTGATGAGTTCCTGATTTTCCACATTCCCTTAGTTCTTCTTAGGTTATACTTGGGCTGCATTGGTCTTTTCTCAGATGGCATTTAGGCTGCCCAGGCGGTACCCCTCCTGGGGTTATAGGACCAGCTCAAGAAGATCCCTCCGTCAACCTATTGAGCACTCTTTAGAAAGAGTTATCACAGCAGCTCAATATCTCTAGAGTAACACTGGGGCTTTTTAATCCCCTCAGCAGGATCAAAGGCGGAAGGCCCACAGTCTCCTACTGTTATTATTCAACTGGCAGTCCCACCAGTTTAGGTTGAGCCCCTTACAAGATGGCACTCCACAGCTTCAGTATCTTTACAGTTTGTTTTCCCTTAATTCCCTTCACAGGCAAAAGCGATGGAACAATGGCCTCCTTATGATTTTATAAGAGGTCCCCAATGTACCAATCCCAATAAGACCAAATATAGGCTTTCCACCAACACAGAGGAGTAGTCACTAATATGTTCTACTCAGTGATGGCACCCAAATGTGTCCACCACTCCTCCTGATCTTAAATAGGTACCAATGGTTGGAAGCGTCTACCTGTATAACGGCAGTAACAGGGTGTCAGCAGCAATTACCCCAAATCAGGCACAATAGGCTTCTTGACTCCTGTCCTCAGAGCGCAGAACACAAGACTCCACTGTTTTACCCGTTACTCCTGACCAGGGCAGAAAGGTCCTCCTGCATGAGTGTGGCCAGGCAAACAGCTCGCTATCAGCCCACTTTGCGTCGCCGTCGGCACCCTGTGCTGTAGAGCCACAAAGTCAGGGAAATGTGTGCCGTGTCCCGCAGTCGGCACACAAAAAAAAAGTTTTTTTTTTTAATTAAAAAAAAAAGCAAACTGCCTCTTCCTTCTTGTACAGCCGCCGCCGTCACCCCATGCGTTTTACCCTATGCGGTAAAACGGTATTCCAAGTCCCCCCGCGACGCGTCCCGCGGCCCGCCAATCTGCTGCACAAATTTTGAGGAAAGGACCTTGTGGCCTCACTGTGGAAGCAGGAAACTGGGGAATCAAGCCACACCTCACACGATCAGCACGCACGCAATCACAACCACCGTCGTAGAGGCCGCCTCCGATCTCCACCTGTGGTCCCAGTCTATTCTGAAAAATAGATTGTAGGGGTCAATTAAGCTTATGACAATCCTCTCAGAGAAATGCATATAAAGTGGACAAAGAGAAGCTCCAAAACTGTCAGGAAGAAGTTGTGTATATAGGACAGTTGATTTCTCACGAGGGGAGGAAATTGACGCCTGATGGAGCAGAAGCAATTCTGAAGATATCAGAACCTAAAACAGTGAGACAAATAAAACAATGTGTAGTCCTATGTAATTATGGCAGGGCCTTGGTTTTCGATTACAGTACATATATTTGACCACTTTTAAAAGGGCTTAAAGAAGCACAGGTGGGCAAGAGTAAAATAATATGGACAGATGAAATGACTGAAGGATTTGAAGAATTGAAAAAGGCGATCAGTACAGCCCCTGTGTTGGGAATTCCAGGTTTCATGAAGAATTGTATTTATTTTCCGATTCAAATGGAGAAGTCATGATAGCAGTTCTTACACAGAAAACAACATTAGGACACAAACCATTAGCCTATTGTAGGGGATTTTTAGACCCAGTTATGAAAGGGCATTATCTCTGTGAGCAGTCTTTAGCCGCTGCTGAATTCACATTTGAAAAAGCTTAAAATATAACAATGGGGTGTTCAGTAACATTATTTGTTGAGCATGTATTATTTGTGATTTCAGAGAAACCCAAGAGAACATTGACCACAGAAAGAGCATCAGGATAAGAGGTAACAATTGCGAATCGTGCAATTAAAATTGTTAGATGCAGTACACTGAACCCAGCAAGGTTCATAGCTGCACCAGTAGGGGAGGATGATTATGTACATCATTGCACAGCGTATCCTGAAAACTATACTGAAATTCCCCAAGGTAGAGAAAATGCCCTCAGGATGGGGGAAGTTGTTTTTATTGATGGTTCTTCAAAAATGTACCAAACGACTAGTGAAAGGCATACTGTATCAGCGGTAGTAAAGCTGAACTGAGAAGGTGAATTTGAAATAGTGACACACACGAGATTGCCTTCACATTGCTTAGCACATGCTGCAGAATTAGTAGTACTTCAGAGATTCGAGAATGAGGAAGTGACGTGTACTCTGACTCCGCCTATGTGACGTCAACCCTACATGCAGGTCTATCACGCTGGAAAAGGAGCGGCTTCCTCTGCGCAGTCGGCACTCCAGTGCAACATGCAGCCCTATTGGATAAACTTATTGAGGTACTAGCACTCCCATTAACTGTAGCAGTCATAAAATGCACAATTCTAAAAGGACAGATTTAATTTCTCACGGAAACTAAGCCGCAGATTTAGAACCCAAAAAGGCCGCCAATTTCCCAACCAGTTCTTATTTTGAAATATAAAGTGTTAAACAAATGACAGAACAATGCATGTTGTTAAAGGAGGGCTTTATCATGCTGTCTATTGTCCAGTTAATTGAAATAAAATGGCGAGCACCACAAGAGGAGAAGGATTTACGAAAGAAACAGGGGTGAGCTTTATCCCCCACTGAGGCAATTTGGAGACAGGATAGCTCTGGAAAGCAAGTTATGCCCCTAGAATTATTGAGGGTAGTGCTGGAGCAACTCCACTAGCCCGTGCAGGTTACTCAAAAGAGACTAGCTGCTACAATAGCAGAAGAGTGGTTTTTGCTAAATCTGTTAGAGCATGTGGCACAGTTTATAGTAAATTGCATTGTGTGCCAGAAATGTACTGCAGGGCACACTTTGCGAACAGTGAGCGGAGCCATTCCTAGACCCAGTGGCCCATTTCAAAACCTACATATAGACTATGTAGATATGCTGCAGACATGCAACGGTCACATTTAAAGACTGGTATGTCCTTTTTGATGATGGATTGAGGCGGGTCCATGCACACACCCTGATGCCACGTGCTCTGCCAAGTACCTTGTGCCTGAAGTGTTCCCAAGATAGGGTGTGTGAGGTTTCGTAGTCTGACAATAGACAGCATTTTGCAAATGAGCTATTTGAACAAATAGTTTTTTTATTAGCCATTAGGCATACGTTTTCTTCTGTGTATCACCCACAGGCGAATGACGTCTGTGAGAGATTAAATGGATTATTGAAGAATAGGATTTAAAAAAAAATGACTTTGAGAAGGGATAGATATGTTGCCTACCCCTTGCCTTATATGCTCTGAGAAACCAGCCTGGCTCAGATCACCATCTCACTCCTCATGAGTTGCTGACTGGACACGTATGAGAACCCCTCCTTGCTCCTCCAATTGGGTTAACAACTGATGCCCATAGTGTAGCAAAGGCACTAGGTGATGAGATGCATGATTACCCAACAACAATGACTGCAGGTATTTCTTTCATGTCTCAATAGGTCAACAATCAAAGGGAGGGATCAAAGAGAACCGACAAAGACGATCAATCCATTGAAGAAGAGGATTTGTTAAAAAAATCAATTCTATACCCAGGGGACCAGGTGCTGGTACAAATGTTTATATGCACTTGGAGTACTCCCTGTTTGAAGGTCCGTACGAGGTGGAAGAAGTCACACCCACAGCAGCCAAGTTAAAAGGACGAAGAGCCTTACTTCATTTGCATGACATCAAGCCACATCAAGGTGAAACGTCATCCCCTCCTGCAACTACTGACTGTGAAGCAAGAGAAGAAGTTACACACATGCAGCCTCATTCTACAGCCAAGATTAAACAAAAGGAAAATGAAGAACACAGCAGCACCTTAGACTAACGGCCAATATCTTTTAAAATTTGACAAGGAGTAAACAGACTTGCAGTTATCCTGGAACTTTTTTAGATAGGCTAAAGGAACAAAGTTTTAAATTACTGGAGCAGAAAGAAGAAACACCAACTTCATCTTTGTGTTACCTATTGCAATAACATTACACACTGTGTGTGTGCTGTTTTTACCTACATATTAAAGTCTTATCCAGCTGTAATAAGAAAATACGTCATTGTCATAACGTTTCTTGGAAATCCTACACACAATCAAATTATTTTTAGAATAATTATAGCAATCATCTTGCAGTTCTTGATATAAAGGTGTGACACATATTATATGAAACAATGCAAATATGGTGGATGACAATGAAACATTTACTATTGCCCCTGATGAAATCACAAACAACATTTTTTATAATCTTACTATGCATTTATTTAGATTTAAAGGGATCTTGGGAAAGATCATGAAGATATAAATATGTATCTTGATAATTATGGTATAAGTACATGAGGAAGGTGGGAAGAAGAACATCAGATGAAAGCTGCTATGTGTGTTCCCTTTTATCTTATGCTTTGGAAACCTCTATAATATTCATAGCAGCAGAAGTATTCATGAAAAAGGCACACTACCTGACACACATTGCACTTTGCCTAACCAGAGGACAGTTCCAAGGTAGAACAGCATCCTTAGTGTGGGCCAATAAAGCAACATCTCAAAGAGAAGACTATTATGTACAAGAAATAAAGTCAAGAGAAAAGCCAGAAACAATACATCAAATAATAAAATATAAACAGCCTGTAATAAATAGAGCAAGAATCAAGATAGAAAAAAGTAAGATGTTACAATGCAAGTATAAGAATGGGAAGGAAATACGAGAATGCTGGGAAAGAGGTCAACTACAAATCAAAGGAACAGTGCTTACTCCTGAAGGATGGGTTTATGGATTGATTGTGTGCCAAGCAATGATATTAAACAGACAATTGGAAGTAGTTGTGGCAAATTCAGAAAAGGAATGCAAAAATCAATGGCCTAAGATTGCAAGATTGTTGACATGGGTCGATGATGAGGGGTGACCTTTGCAGAAACTGCCCCTGAAGAATGCATCTTTATGCTTCAGAAATAATGGCACAGTGAAAGTTGGAGAAAACCGCAAGTGTGGCCGAGTTTTTGATGTACCAGGCATGAAGGAAAGAACAGCGGTCCTGATGGACCATTACTGGGCCTGTGGATCAAGAGCATATATAAAATTGCCACCAAAATGGGGAGGAGTTTGTTCATTGGTACTGATAAGCATACCAGCCTTAGTAGCACCCCAAATTGACCTATAGATACAGACTTCCCAAAAATGGAGGAAGAAAAGATTGTTTCATCGAAACAGACAGAGGGGAGATAATTACTTCTCAGCAAAATCAATGGAAGTTTATTCTGACATTCCAGATAAGCATAAGTTGTTTAGCAGAACAGCAGCAATATTCACAGCTATATTTCTGCCAAGAATTCAGACTGCAGTAAACGCCAAGTGGTTACAGATAACTAGGTGGGAGCTGCTGCAAATGATCAATACAACAATAAAAGGATTTAATGCCATCACAGAAGAGTTGAAGGCAATGAGGCTCATGGCCCTCCAGAACAGGTATGTTCTGATCTTAATTATAGCTATGGGAGGAGGTGTGTGTGCACAGATTGGGCCTTCTTGATGTACATTTAAACCTGCCCATGATGAAGAGATTGGGACTTTGAAAGAAGCAATAACGATGTTGCCAACCTTCCAACCAGAAATGGTGGATGAAATAGCCAAGACCCAGGAGACGACTAGTTTTTGTCTCTGTTTTCATGGATTCCAACTTGCTTGGAAAATGCCTTCAAATTACTTGGAGCAGTACTAGTGTGGGTATTGCTAGGATTTTGTCTCGTAAGGATCATCTTGGAACAATGCCAGAAGACAGCCAAGAAAGTTATTGGGATAAAGATCATGATTGATATAGACACTGGAACTGGTGAGCAGATGCAAAATGAGGAAAGTACCCATGAGAATATAAAGAAAAGTACACTTGCACCTCCAGGAACAAAGTTCACTTACCCTAAGGATCATAAAACATGTAGGACAATGGATATTCTGTCCACCATTAGGAGATTGCTGCAACATGACCTGCAGTGGGGATCAACATAAATAGAATGCAGGTAACCTGAGGGGGTTTACAAAGATATGGGTCCCAAAGAAACAACACTATACATAGATGATACAGGAGAAGGAAGAGAAGAATCTGGTCAAGGACTCGACCAGAGGGGGGAATGTAATGTAGCAGTTGAACACATTATCCCTAACTCCGGCCCCCTCACCACCATCATATTGGAATAGTAGGAGAGGAGCTCTGTTTGGGACCCCATGTGTTGTTCCTATAGTGCATTAAGTGTACAAGAGATGATATGCACTCAGACAGCCATATCGAATGTACCCTCACACTGAAAGTGTGGAACGATTCCCTGTGGAAGGATATCAGCTTGCACCATTGAACATCATGGAGCGTGGAGTGAATCCTGATGAGGCCAGGGTGATGCTATAAAATAAACATACAAAGCCATACTGAAATGATATGAACATGCTTAAAAGAAACACTGCAACTGGAGTAACAAGAGAAACATGAACAAAATGATAAAATAATCATGAATGCAAAAGAAGACAAAGTACATTTCTGACCAATAAGTGTCAATACACAATAATGCAAGATACAACAGCGATATAGAAGCTTGCTACAGAGGAATATATAACGTGGCCAGGACAGCCATAATTGGAAAATGAATGTCGGCTCTTGTCGAGACACAATTCATCTACCTCAGAAACAGATCAGGAGATGCTGGAAGAACAGCTCCATGTCCAAAACAAAGAGGAGTCTATGTTGGCTTGGGATCAAGGATGCAATTTGTAAGAAATAGCTGCAAAGCACAAAGAGAGGCAAACGGATAAGCCATGGATGAGGCATATTTCTCTTAGATTAAAGAAGAAGAAGACATCTGCAAGAGCCATGTTTTGGACAATTAAAAGTGTATAAACTCTATAAAAGGTAGAGGTAGAGTGAGCAATTCTCTAGAGGCCAAGAAGAGCAATGACACTCAGTATAATTAAATCCAATAGCAGTTAATAAGAGGTCGAAATGGGCACATTCGTGGTCTCTTCACATGTGACTCACAGGTGGCAAACAAGGATTATTCATTAAGCCTTGGATGAAGATAGTGATTTGCTTACACTCCCTTGAATGTCCCATAACAGAGAGCAGGTTACAAGGTCAACTGCAAACGGGAAACTTTGGTTAATGACCGGACTGATAAGAGATGATGGACTAATTGGGAAAGTGGGGAGTAATCTCACGTGATTCAAGCACCTGGGTTTCATTTCACTTAAGGGCTGCTAGTCGTGCAGAAAATTCAAGGTTGGGTGAGAATGCCAACCAATTAGTGCGTCTTGTGGGAAACCTGCTATACAATGTTGCATAGACCGATTCATTGCCATTGTGTTCCCTATAATCAGCATTATGCGTATTTATCGGTAGTTCGAGGCGTGCCTCACAGGTAAGAGACAGCCCATGGTGTACTAACCCATATGTATTCTATAATTATATATGTTCTCCTAACCAGTCTCTCCCGCTAGTATGTTTTACAGTTTGCCAAATAGGATGATGTCACAGATGACGCATATTGGGGTATTAGACATCTGTGTAATCAAGTTTGTGTGTGAGTGTGCAAGCAACTATCCAATGTCTACCAGTTGACTCTGCTTTATTAAATTGAGAATAAAGCAGTACTTTGCCATATGCTTTGAGTCTGTATGGTTATTTGGTCTGAGATCTTTATTGGTAATTCCATCTAGCAAAAGAAATGCTTCAAGGTTCTAGAGCACATTTCCATGTGCATGATTAGTATAGGTTTTTCAATGTGATGTTTATGAATTCTTTACAGGTCAAATGATCCAGCTGATCCTTGTGGTGTCAAGTTTAAATGAAATTTCATTTTGATATCAAAGAAGGACTAAATGTTAACATCCATTTTTGAAAAAGCCATAGAATGGTTGTATGGCTTTTCATATTCGATATGAACATGTGTGGGCATGATTTATCGATACCTTTCTTTCCATCTTGCTTCTAGATCTTATGTGTTATGTTATCCATGTTGTACAAATAAAGTACAGGGCAGCTTACGCCAGTAGGCAGCTTGGGGCTAGAAAGACTTACAGAGCAGACAGCAGCACCAAGACACAAACTATCAAAACAGCAGGGTTTTTAGAGAACTGCAAAACTGCAGATGAGCAACAGTAGAGTGCAGAGCAACCGTCAGGGCATTTCACAGCTTGAAATATTTACATAATTCAGCTGTAAATATTAAGGCCCCACAGCATGAAAAGCTGTGCATACTGTGAGCAAGGCATAGTATCAAAGCAAGACAAACAAAAGTGATCACAGTTCAAGGGTGTTTATTTAACTGTAAAAACAGGTATGATAAATGCCTAATCTAAACCTAAATCTAAGATGGGGGCAAGCTACGACCATCAAATCATAAGAATACCATCCAAGTGGAGTCTAGTAAAAAAAAAAAGGGCCTATACTAAAAAACCTATTTCCAGTCTTTACCTCTGAGCTACAAAATGCGTGAGATAATGTTCACAAGAAAAGAAAGTGTTCACAAAATAATGAGTCAGGATGTTATGGCTGGGGTCTCCCTTGCCTATGGTTTTTAGCATGGGGCAAGGTGGGACTCTTGACCACAGCACACTCTTGGTCCTCACTGGCACGAATTTACAGTTCCTCTCCACTATATCAGGACCTTCTGTGTCCAAGTCTTTTCCAATCACAAGGTCTCTTGCGTCAGAGGGCCTGATGTATCACAAATGACAAAACAAAAGTTCCTTCTATTTCTTTTTATGTCGAGCGATTACTCTTCACCCGTGAACCCCCTCAGCCGGGCTCCAATCCTTCTTTCAATGTTAGCCTTCCTCAGTTGTGCTCAGACCAACCACTCACTGTGGACATCCCTCAGTCGGGTGCACATTTCTCATCACAGTGTTCACGGGTATATTACTGTTCACCCTAGCACGCAAGCGTCCTTCAGCCAGGTTCATCTTTTTTAATTATCTCAGTTCACACCATGCAGCCTTCACTTCCCTTTGTTTTCTCCTGGCATCCCTCCATCGGGTTCACATAGCCTTTTTCAATCACAATCTCCATACTTGTAATATGTGAAAGTCTCAATGTTTTTTTAAACATCCAGCTAGTTCAGATCCCCCTCATCCAGGCTCAGACCTTCCAAAGTAAGTGTCAATATTAACCACAGAAACTTCTAAAGGGCGATCACATCTCGCTGGGTCACTCTTGGTTTCTATAACAGGTGCGGGTTTCATACATTTACAGTTTGCACTGTGTTTTAGTCAGCCGGGAGCAAAGCCTTTTTCACAATTCCCTCAAAACTTTAACAACGTGTCAACGACATTCGATTGAACAAGGGGTTTAGCTAGACCCTTGTATAACCACCTTGACACCTCAAGTCGGCCTTCCCTATGGCCCCTTGGTCCTTGTAGTTTTGATACCTTTTTTGTTCGACACAGTCTCTTTGTTCAGGACTGGGGTTCCATTCAGAGACCTCAGAATGAGCGCTCACGTGGTGCCGGACCATTCGTTCTCTGCTACCAAGTTTGTTCACAAAAATACAGTTGTGTGTTTAATCTTCTTACTGTTGCCACTGCCACCTAGAGTATAACACGGTCCGCCCCCCTATCAGGTTCCTACGACTCACTGACTGTGTTGAACTTGTTGACGTTTCTTTTGCTGCTGGAGTCAAGGACGGTACCAAAATGTCAGCCTCCTCTCCCCGCACTGGCAATCAGTGTGGGAGGGTTCCATGTACCACTGACATCTGACACACCATTTTCAAGCTGCAATTCTCAGTCTTATATTATTTTTGTCAGATGCTTTGTGGGTCTGGGTTGAAAAGGGCAAGGGCAATTTCCTCTTTGATGTCCTTTTCGGTATCGCCACCTTACTCCTTCTTTTGAACTGCCGTCCTGGAATAGCTGCCTCCTCAAGCGTTTGGCCTTGCTCAAAGTGTGCTCTCATGCTCTGCCTTTTATCCCTATGGGGAAGGGAAAGGGCAGTCATGTGTGGGTAATTAGCGGCAATTGCCTGACTCTGCCTGACTCTTGTGTTGGGACATATTAGGTATACGGCCCTGGTGTAAGTGTGTTGTCTTTCAAGGTAATGGGTCTGTGAGAAAGTGTTTGTGTCAAGAAAGGTGGGGGTGAGTTTCTAGATATCCTACAGAGTAGGATGGTGAAAAGGTGTTACAAGGAAGGGGATACGCGTCTCTCCCTTCAGTGTCCCACTTCCACTCCCCAAAGACCCCTCACTCAGGTGATCCTCCTGCACTGGTCCACCCCAGTAACTGGATGCAATAGCGATTGCCGTGTCCTGGCCACCTGGATGACAGATCCCCGGGGTCTAGTAAGTGAGACAACTTCGGGTTTCTCACAGTACCAAACACAAGGATTTAAGATGCATATGCTTGGCCACTGGAAGCCAATGAAGACAAGAAAGAATCGGGGAAATGTGATCCCTGAAAAGGGTGCCAGTGGCCAGCTACGCTGCAGAATTCTGAAGATTTTGCAGACGTATCAGAAAAGCGGGTTGTGCCAAGCACAGCGAGTTACAATAGTCAATATGACTTAAAACTAAAGCAGCAACTGCAGGGACAAGCAGATGTTGAGAAATGAACTACATAATCTTTCTCAGGATCTTCAACTGAACAGCCATTGCAAAGGGAGCAGAGAGTTTGACACCTACATTTTTAACAGTGAACACACGTGCAGGAAGAGGGCCAATGGAGGAGGTGCAACAAGAGGAAGTCCACAGAGAAGACGATGAAGCAGGACCTACCATCATCCCCTCTGACTGACCAATATTGCAGATACTTGGAATACACTAGACTGCTAATGTGCATTCAACTCAATGGGACTCATTATGACCTCGGCGGTAGGCATGCCGCTATTGGCGGCATGGCTGCCGCCGAAATCACGTCCGGGTCCAGGTCCTCAGAATGAGGAATTATCAGGCCATTCCAAGTTCGGAAGGCCCGGTAATTCCTCCCTCCAAGGACCCGGACTCGGTCCTTCCCCGTTCCCATTTCAGCCCCTATAGGGCTGAATGGGAATGGGAGAGGGAGCAAACAATGGGCCATTAGGAGTTGGCCCATTGTTTGCTCCCTCTTCCCCTCGCGGAACCCGGTAAGCACGCCTGGTTTGACCAGGCGTTGCTTCCTGGGTCCCGCGAGGGGACCTCGTAATGAGGCTGTACGCGGTAAACAGCGCCGGCACCTTTTACAGCGCTGTTTACCCCGTACCGCCAGGGTCGTAATGAGGCCCAATGTATTGAAATTGTGAATTAATTATAATTTTATGGACGACAGATACATGCCATCTCTATAAATGCTGCTAAATTTAAAATCCCTGAGGAATGTCAGCACTGTGGGCATTATGACAGAAATATGTCGGATGACATGGAACCAAAAGAATTAATCTCCTCTGTTCCACTTGCGCACTTATAATAGTGCAGGCAGCTATTTCTGATTTTGTTCAGTGATAATGTATCTATTTGTGCTTAATAATTAGAAGTCACTTATTGGGTTTATGTGATGAAGGTATTTCTTTCTTCATCTTTTGTCTATGCGTTGATCATCAATTATAAGTCTAGTCTTTTTAATAATAGAAGAAACAATACATTACAAACATATATTTGTCTATTAATAACAGATGATTGATGACTTTCTTACCCATGTTGTTAATAGATATTGGCAATCCAGGGATGGTAAGACATGCATTCATCCTGGTGGTCTAGCAGTATGTTAGTGGTTATTTTGCAAAGTGGCCATTTTAAAATATTTTTCCAATCAGAGGAACCCTCAAGATGCCAGCAAGGCAACCTATAAATGAATGTGTGCTGAGGTCCAATCTCCTAACAGTTTGCTCAAGAACTCAAGTGTGCATTTGCCCCAATTCCCTGACATACTGATTCTGCAAATTGGAACTTTACAACTAGTTTCTTCCAGACCCTTACGGAATATGTAGAGACTTCATCAATGTTTTTGGTGACTCAAATGGCGTATCACCCAAAATTTATTATGTACAAAACTCAACAACTCCCAAAAGCAAAGAACCCTAAACAGATCCCTGAACCAGCTGCCATTAAGGTAGCTGAGAAGAAGAGTTCGCCCTAATTGGACTTAAATACAGGGGGGGAGGGCAAAGACATACTCCTATGCACCTAAAGATACAAAAAGGCATAGAATACCTCAGTTCAAAGCCAACCAACAAGCCTTCCATGTGGCATGCAAAATAACGATCTAATGAAACTAGAAACTCAGGTACTTGGGTTGTAGGCCTTTCATCGGCTACAAACATATTCCTCCACCAATGACAAACAGGGAGAACCCAGGATCAGGTTACTGAGGAAATCCAAACCAGAATTTCTCCCAGGACAGAAATAGACAGTTTCCACCTCCACCTAGGTTCCTGGATAATAGATCCCAATACCAGTGTGAGTGGAGACCGAGCAACATGTATAGTAAAATTTATCAGAATTACTAGAATTGCTCCCCTAGATCACCTTTAAGTCAAGACGGTGGAAAAAACAATTAACTGAGAGCATTGGTCAAATGTAGGTATGCCAGCAGGGAAATGCCTATTCTAATGCACACACAAATATTGTCCAAACTGAATCCACAGATCAGGGAGGACAATGACAAGAGGAACATATTCCAAATAAATACATATGAGAAGAAGATAAAAAGTGGGATATATTATTAAAGATTTGGCATGTCTTAGAGGAAGCTTGATTTACATCCCAATAAAATACCCCTAGGCTTGCTGACCAATTGGTAAAGGACAATAATGACCCTTCTTCACTCCTTGAGATAATACTAGAGTACTGGAGAGTACCAGACTGTAGTCCTGCAGGTTCCTCTCCGCTCCAGCGCCTGATTTGCCATCTTGAAAAACTATTCTCAAGTATCCAGGACATTAAACAAACAGATTGGCTTGGCCACGCCTTCTATCCAGCCTGCCTCTACAAAAACAGCCGCGCATGCACCAGCTAGAGTACCGGAGAGTACCAGACTGTAGACTGAAGATCTGCAGTTCTGTTGTTTGAACAAGGATGTCTGTTCGCTTAATTTTTATTTAATTTTTATATAAGTGATATTTATAAAACTATTAATACTACTCACACCTTTCCTCCATCCATACATAAGGCGGAAATCCCCTATTTAATCTACGCTGATGACTTGGTAGTATTGGATGGAACCCCCATTGGATTTCAGCGAAAATTTAAATCCCTGGGTAACTATGAAACTACCAACCACTTAGTCGTCAATGTTGAAAAGTCAAATATTCTTGTATTCCATCATGCCCTGCCAAAATCTGAATTTCAATTCACTTGTACACTTCTTGGAACTCCAGCCCCTCAAGTCAATCAATACAAATATCTTGGGGTTACCATCAATTCAGGTCCATCTGAGAAACCCTATAATGTAGACCTAAAAAGTTAAATGAAATTTCTGGTTATTCAGGGAAAAACCCTCCACCGGAAATATGGAAAATTCTCTATTAAACCTGCCATTACATTTTATAACCAGAAAGTGATGCCTATTATTTCATATGGCAGCCAATCGAAAACCCTGAGTCAGTTTCCAAAATGAGACCTTCTAGAAGGTATCTTCTGGAAGACTATCTTACCAATACCACAATTCATCCCTATACAAATGATTAGATTTGGATTGGGATTGACTTCGCTTAGTGCTTTAGCCATGTGGCATATGTTAGCTGCATGCAGGAAATGCAGACTAGCTAGTAACAATACTAATAATGTATTCCTGCCACTAAAAACTTTACTAGAAGCAAATAATGCTGGTCCCTTAGAAACCTGGAGAGATATCTGTCTAACTACTTTGCAAAAAGCTGATATCACGATTGAACTCATATTCCAAAATCTGTAGAGAGCTAAATTAAAATTGTTTTGGTGGGATTGGATTTCAACATGGGAAACATGTCTAACATATAAAGATT